>NW_012151951.1:14752438-14940958 GCF_000956105.1 Propithecus coquereli | reverse complement strand
TTTTTTTTTTTAATGTTTTACCTCCCTATTTGTAGCCTAATTTAGGCTGGATCAACTAAAAAAAATCTGTTGCATTTGCTTTTTATAATACATTCAGAGTACCTAATCTGAAATCACAGTTTTCAATCAGAAAGGAATTTTGGGTGCTTTTATGGAAAGATTACTACAAACTAAGTTTTCTTTCCTTTTTTTCTGATTTAAATTCCTTGAATGCACTTTGTTAATGTCTGAACATTCAACCAGATAGTGTCTTTCTCCCATTTTTAAACATTGCAAATTCAAGGCAGGGGCCTCTGCTTCTGTCTTCAAATGAATGAGAATACCATTTTAAGGGAAAATGGCGGCTAAAGTGTCAGTGCTCTGTATCACCTCTATCAAAGAGACTGATTACAATGTTGATGGTGATTTTCAAGGCCATCTCCGTCTTGCTTCTGCTTCTTAAGAATGTATAATGCAGTCCAACCTTAAGACAAATAGGTCAAACTGCAAAACTCTGCAGGAATATAAGAATGAATTTCAAAATAATAAAGCGGTTCAACTTTGAGATTCTATATACTGCATAAATATCTCCTAACATAGAGGAAATACCTTTTAAATGGCTTTCCATCATGATGCACATCGATGTCTAGTCTTGCCATTCTCAAGAATTTTCAGCTGTTGTTTCAGAATTTAATAAGAGTTACTGATGTTTTATCTTTAATGATGGCTGAAGGGGAAAAAAGAGTACATACACAGCGTTCACCAATTTTTGTTGCTGATAAACTCTGAAAAAAATTTGTTCTTCTGTGGGGCAAGAAAAAATATTTTTTAGACTATCCCATCTGCAGATAAAGTCAGTGGCCATTTCTGATCCTGTCAAAGATGAAAATAAATGCGGTGTTCAGCTGTATTAAATACTGTACTTGAGCATAAGGGAGAGTGCATTTGTCTTATTTCATTTGTCTTCCCAGTCTATGCCCATTTAGCACTGCAATAGCAGTGAACTTCACGGGCAGTCAGGCCCACTCTTTCATGTTTCCTTCCAGTTCCAAATTGAAAATATTTTTTTGAAAAGAACTATGACAAAAGCAATTTGAGTTAGTGATATCTTGAAAGAGAACCCAATTTAAGATTACCTTTATGGTTGGTCATTGTTACCTACAGTAGGCAGATGTCATGGTGATCTTCTTGATATTAGTATTCTGAGAGAGTCTGACCTGACAGTGCTCAGGTAGCATCACAGATTGGACTATAATATTGAGATTTCAAGTGGTGGTGCACAGGGCTGCTCATGGAAGTCTAGTGCAGAGACAGTCGCTGCAACTGAGAAGGAAGGAGTGCAGCCATTCTGCTCATTTGGCTGTGCTCCGTGTGGCACACTTCTATGTTTAGCAAAAGCCACGTGATGTTGAGTAGCTAATTAAAGTGTGTCGAGAATAAGCTTCGTAACTGTAGAGAAGGAAATGGGAAAACAACAGTATCTTAGCTGATTTTCTGACCTGTAACTTAAAATGTTGTGTCTTTCAGTCTCTTCCTCAAAGACCCACCATGCTGGTAGCGTGTAATCATATCTTTCAGCATCGTGCCATTACAATGGCAACAGGATCAGTGATTCATGAACATATGGGGCTAAAGTCTTACCACGAGATGCAGTGATGACTCTAGCAGGAGAAGTTGTTGTTGTAGAGACCATCTGGCTTTGGAAGTGTGATTTACTGAGGCAGTCACCTCTGCCCCAAGCCATGAAAATAGGATCTAGTGACTGAATCTCTTTCTCATTCTCCCCCTGCCTCCTTCCCTTTCTCCGCCTCTTCACCCTAACCTCGGGGCCAGAATCAGTCAACAGATTCTGTAAGAAATGATGCTACTGTGAGTCACATAGCTTCTTAAAGCATCTTATTTATGCCCCTGAAATCCCTACCAGACAAATAGTATTACAATTGTTTCTGTGTTTCATATAAGGGACCCAAAACAAGGAGAGGAATTGGCATACTCAAAACAGAAGGGTGTTGGTAACATGGCTGAGACTTGTGCTCAAGTCTCTACTTTGTGGATTATTCACAGGAACTATTATTCCCAAGAGAATCCCTGTTTGCCACCCACATCCCTGTCAGTTGGTGGTGAATATGTAATGATTCATGAACTGCATACTCTGCCTGGGTGTGATCAGGGAATCTACTCTCATTTAAAATTATAGGGAGGCCGGGCGCGGTGGCTCACGCCTGTAATCCTAGCTCTCTGGGAGGCCGAGGCGGGCGGATTGTTTGAGCTCAGGAGTTCGAAACCAGCCTGAGCAAGAGCGAGACCCCGTCTCTACTAAAAATACAAAGAAATTAATCGGACAACTAAAAATACATAGAAAAAATTAGCCGGGCATGGTGGCACATGCCTGTAGTCCCAGCTACTCAGGAGGCTGAGGCAGAAGGATCGCTCGAGCCCAGGAGTTGGAGATTGCTGTGAGCTAGGATGACGCCATGGCCCTCTAGCCTGGGCAACACAGTGAGACTCTGTCTCAAAAAAAATAAAATAAAATAAAAATAGAAAATAAATAAAATAAAATAAAATTATAGGGAAATGAGACAAGAAGCCAACATTACTTCTAAGGGACCATGCAGTGCATTCCAGAGGCAAATATGAATGACATTTAGCTCTTCCGTTCTGGCTGATCCATATTAGTGCAGCTCTTCCATTGCTTAGAATAACCAAGAGTTAGTTATTCTTAAGCCCCACTGTTCTGTCTGCTGGTTTGCAGTTTACCTGCATTTTCCGAATTTACCATTTGTTTGCCATTTAAATCCATTTGGTGCTTACAGTTTGTGTGTCATGTTCTTGGCCCTTGGGGATGTTTTGGATCACATAGGATACTCTATTGAACATATATTAGTTTCTTGATCTCAGCAGAGTAATGGATGCTGAAATATTTCAGAAAGATATATTCTGTAACGATTCAGGAACTGCATACTCTGCCTGTGTCAGAAGCACAACATGTATGATTTTATTTGTGGCTTAATCAACAGGAAAAAATGCCAAGCAGCTTTGACTAGCTGGCAGTGGATCTGTTTGTGTTTGCCTTATTTTCTCTATAAGACACCTGCTGGAGATGAGAGCCGGCAGAAACACCGAGTAGGTATCCAGGGCTTCATTATAGCAGCATCTCTAATGATCAAAGAAGCCTTTTTTATACAATTTTGTTCCTGATCATGCAGCTGAACATCTGTCTACCTGTCTGTCCACCTTTTAATTGCATCATCCAGGTCTCTCTGATCCTAGACAGTTCTGTCAATGCAGCTCTGCTTTCCACCTTTTCTGATCATAGTTAATACAAAATTTCCCACAAAGCAAAACAGTAAAACTAAGAGCTTTCTAATAAATTTGAACTGAACCATTTTATGAGAAGTTAATTTTCTATTGCATATCTAGTGAAGCCCTTGTGCTAATTTATTCTTCAAAGCCAAATACTGTACAGTGAGGAGGGGAGTGTGCTTTAGGAATACTTGAAGCATTATATTTACTGGATACAAAAGGAACTTGTTCTACATAGATGCTACAATCTGCTAAACACTGATTTGTTAAAAAAAAAAAATTGGCAGTAGAAAGTCAGAAATTTAATTCACTGATTTATTCATTAATTCATTTGTCAAATACTTATTAAGACAAACCTATTATGTGTAGGACTGTGTGTGATTCAAAAGTCAGATACTGTTCCCACTCTAAAAAGAGATGAGATACATATAGATTAATTATAAGAGAAACATTATATATTGATTTCTATAAGAAAATTCTCAAAAGGTGGTATGGTACTTGTTTCAGTCTGTCTTGTGTTGCTATAACAGAATACCTGAGGCTGAGTAATTTATAAAGAAAAGAGATTTATTTAGCTCGTGCTCCTGCAGGCTGGGAAGTTTAAAGACATGGCCTTGGCTTCTGGCAAGGATTTTCATGCTGTTCATAACATGGTGGAAAAGGTCGAAGGGAAGGTGACACGTGCAAAGCGGTAGAACCTGAGGGATGTCCTAGATTTATAGCAACCCACTCTTATGGGAACTAATCCCATTTCCAGAACTAATCCAGTCTCAGCAGAGTGAGAACTCACTCACTACCTAGAGAAGGCCACTGAGCCATTCATATGGGATCCTCACTCCTGCCCAAACCCTCCCACTAGGCCCCACCTCCCAACACAGCCACATTGGGAATCAAATTTCGACACAAGTTTAGAGGGGGACAACCTGAAGCCATAGCAGTACTCCAGTGGAGGGAGAACTCACTTCCAATGGGGCTGATAGAAAAAGGGCTTTATAAAAGGAAGAGCCCTTAAGTTGGGCACTGCCAAATGAGGAAGATGTGCAGAATATAAGAATATAATAGTTGGACATATTCTAAATAGAGGGACCAGCATGAGATAAAGTCATGTTGAAAGAATAGCATGTCATAGGCCAGTTCGACCAAAACTTGGGTAGAGTAATCATTAGAAATCATGCCAGAAACATGGATTGTAGTAGCTTCTTTAGATATTTGAATGTCATGTTAGGAACTTTGGATTTTCTTCAGTAGAAAGCAGGACGTCATTGAAGGCTTTAAAGACGTCTTCACACACATACATATATGTATATCTCAGTATATATTTCTTACATACTGATCAAAGGAGGTAGTATGGATTGCAGAAGGGAGAGACTGAAGACTGTGAGATCACAGTAGTCAAACAAGGCGCATTGAGAACTTAAACCAGGGCAGAAGCAGTAGAAGATAAATATGAAGACCTCAAGGATGTAGAGTATACAAAGGCAAGGCAATTGATCAGATGAAGCTAGTCAAAAAGACTTAGAGAGGACGCCCTTCACTGTCATGGACAGGCCAGGAGGAGGGGCAGGTGGACGGATTAGATGTGACGGATTTTGTTGTGGACTTGTTGAATGCTCACTGATGCAGGTGGAACCTTCAGGACTCTGTGGTCAGTATGGATGTGGGAGTGGATAAAATGCATCAGTGTATAAATAATTAATAGTTGGATTGATAGCATCTGATAAAACGTCTCTAGGCAAACTGCATTTATTAAATAATAAACATTGTTTCATTGAGCTGACATAATTCTGTGTGGGGATGAGGAGCCTCATCACAAGTATAATTTCTATTTAGGCTTTTTGAAATCTTTTACAATCACCTGAGACTCCTCTCTGCACTTTATTACCTTATAAAGACCCTCAGAAGAATAACCACATTTAATGGGCAGGAGCAGGAGGACGAATGGGGGTGGGGGAGACACAAAAACCAAAAAAGTTGGCTGGAGAAAGGAGGAAAGCCAGGATGACGGGGGCTCCCAAAGCTGAAGGGCGAGTTTCGAGGCAGGAGTGGGTCAGCGCACTGTGAAATACTGGAAGCGATTGAGGTTGATGAGGACAGGCCATGGGTGTAGTGTCTGGGAGGAAGTTGTTTCAGTAGTTTCATTGCAGTAAAACTGTAAGAGCTGAAGGAAGAAGTGTTTGGTGAGGTAGTGGAGGCAGTAAGTATAAACAACACTGGAGAAAAGGCTGCGTTTCTCCGTGGTACAAGCCGAGGCCTCCTGTGGCAAACGCATGACTTGAGAGGACACTCCAGGTTCATTGTAAGGAGCCTTTAGTGGGGTGTGGCAGGGGTCACCTGGAGGCTGCACCTAGAGAGGTGGGCTCACTCTGTGTTTCTTTGCCAGTAGGCATGTGAGCACTGCCCTGGTTACCACTACACCACTGAGGTACTTCTCCCCACCTGAAGCTCTAAACAGAATGATGGTAGATATTGGGAAGCCATAGTTGACTCTCAATACTGGGATCCCTTATCTGTGCTTGTGAAATAGCTTAAGATACGTTGTTTTAATTTTCTTATTTACCTCTCTAAATTATAGAGTCTGAACCCAAAGATTATTTATGAAGAATAACTGGCCTAATGGCTTAGAAGGAAGAAAGTTTGCTTTTGTTCTGTTCCTATGCTTGAAATTGGGACTTAAATTGCAGTATGTTGATTACTAATTGAAGTCTGCAAAATCCTAGGCTGTTTGTTGGCTTAAGCAGCATAATAACAGAACTAATCACACCCAATAAAATAAATATTATTGAGCAATGATGAGACAAAAACTACTATGGTTATCTCATTCATTAATACTGGCTCCAGAGCATTACAATATAACAATCTATATATATGCTTCGAAATAATGGTTTTAGATTTAGATGAGACTATAGGATTGAAACTTTAAGTACAAGTTGTTTTTGTTGTTCAAGGGGTGTGGAATAAGGGATAAGATCACCTGAGATCTGTAAAAGATTTTGCAGGGTCTCTGTAGGGCAGAATAGTTGCATTTAATCTTTTAGCTATAAAGAAGTGCTTGGAAATTTTGGTTTTCTGCCTTTCTCCCTGTTTTAATGTTATTTCCTCACAGTACTTTAAATGATGGCTAATTGTGCTGCAGCATTTGGTAAATGTCATATATCCTACTTTTCTAAAAGTAGTATAAACATGTGGCATCTTTTTTCAAAAGAGCTATCCAGTAATTATCCTGAAGTCTATTACAGTATGCAAATAGCAAGGGGTGTCCTTGTCTCCTAAATTAGAATATCAATATTGATTCAACATGTGCAAAAATAAAACAATGTTTCTGACAAATGTTAATCCCGTTTCAGGATAGTGGAAAAAACACTGATGTCAAGGTTTGATAGAAAAAAATACTGATATCAAGGTTTGATAGAAAAAACACTGATGTCAAGGTTTGATAGAGTTTCGGTTCTGGCTCTGCCACTGAGTGATCTTTTGCATGTCACTTGCTGAACTGCTGCCCCTAGTTTCCTTTTCCTCATCTACAAGTGGGCATTCTAATGTCTATCCTGCCTAACACACAGGTTCCCGGGAGAATGGAATGTGGTGATGTACTCAGTACACCATAACGTGCAATACAAGTGTAGATTATTATTATTTCAGAAGAAACTTTGTCATCTCTGAATTATTAATTATTACTAATTTAAAATGTACTAAGCATCTGATTCTTTCTGGCTTCTACATAGAATTTAAATTGGCCTCAGATAAGAATGTGATATAGTTCCCCTCTTTCATGTTAGGGAAATTGAGGCATGTAGAAATGAAATTGACAGCTTTTTGTTTTTCATTTAAATTATTTCTCCTTGCATATTATTAATGAGCTCAATACACTTAGCATAAATTAAATTCAGATTATCTGAAATTACTGCATGAAGCTACAAAAAAGAATTTCTTCTGAAAATGAAATCATATCATCTTATAAGTCTTGCCATTTTAATGTAAATGGCTGCCTCCAATCCAGTCTGATACCCCATCTTGGTGTGCACGTATGTGTTTGGAATCCCTTGACTTTAGACTTGAACAAGGTTGTCAGTGACTGTTTGGAAGTAAGTGTTTTTGCTATCACACCAGGTCTCTGACCCCTCCAGCTGTTGTTTCAGTGGGTGGTAAGAAACAGAAGAGAAGCCCACAGTCTTCATTACTCTTAGATGTGAAATTCTTCTCCCGATTGTGTTTTCTGTAAGTTCCCAATATACCAATGACTTCCTAATGTCAGTTGGACACCTATTTTCTCAGAAATTCCAAAGAGAGTCTGCTCTGCAATCTCTCAGTATTATTTTCCCAGCTGAATTTGTCAGGCCAAATTTAAAAGAGCAACAGGCAATTAAATATTCATTTTTAGAGTTTTTTTTTATTCACTCACTGCTGTGGGTCACAGGTTTTATAAGATTTCTCTGACTGTGTAGTACTGTATACTAAACTGTGTTTTAGTCGTATTAATTAATATTCCTATTTGGGCCCAAATGATGGTGAAGAGAGATTTGGCTGGACATTTTGGCAAAGTAATGCTAATTTATAGACCCTTTCAGTGGAATATGTGAAAGTGTGTAATGATAAAATCAAAAGTGCATTTAATTCCTGAAGAGGAAGGAAGGCTAGCACATGACAGACAGAAATCTGCTGTTCTCTTTGTAAGTGAAAGGTCATGCTACTGAGCGCTGCGGGGTGGGTTGGTGAGAAATGAGCTCCCGTTTGCTAGGAATTAGAATGAGTCTATCTGATTTTCCTTCACTTGTGACCTTTAAAGATGCAGCTTTTAGATTGATAAGCAGGTGGATGCTTTTAGTAACCCAATGCAGAATTTGTTTCATATAAAAAGACTATCTTTCAGACACCGAAGATATTGCTTCCACAAAGGGTTTTTTTCTACAAAGCCTCTGGAGAAAGAAATTCAATGATTATATCTTATCTGTCACACAAAGAGAAAATTCAGAATTACTGTATGTTCAATTAGAACATTTTTTTCTCAAAGCATTAATCATTTTCTGGAACACACATCCTCCAGTTAAGAATCTCCAGGAAGGCTTGACAGTGGGCACTCCTCGTGGCTCTCCCCTCTGGATTTTCTGCGCCACTCCACGGAGCCTCGTCCGTGCCGATAAAAGAGCTTCCTGTGTTGCTATAGTAATCCTTTCATGTTGGGCACTGCACTATCTCGAAGGCAATCAGATGAGAACAAGGAGTGGGGAGCAGTATAGAGTTAATGTCAGGCAGCTGAAGGTGATCTGCGCTGTTATATTTGGAGATGGTTTGTTATGCCAAAACCAGGATGCCAGTCGACACAAGCCCTTAGCCCACTGTGGGCCCAGTTCGATGTTTGGATACTTGAATATAGAGTTTTTATGATATGTGCAAACTCCAAACATGCCTTATTTTCGATTTAAGCAGGTGGAAATAGCTTACTTTTCATGGCCAACGAGCATAAATTTCTCTTCCTCGCCACTTGTTTTCGGTTTGTAATTACATCATCCATCTTATTTGTTCTAATTTCCTCCTTTTATTTTCCTTATCTCCTCAGCCATCAACAGCTCAAGCCCATCAGCGTCTGTTTTATTTTGTCAAATGCTGGTGTTTTATTGGGGCTTCTGTGCTGTTTCTGTTTCTCATTTGATATTCCTACCTGATAATAAATTCTTCATAAAGCACCCCTGATCAAATACATCAGGGCTTCATTCTTTTCCTGTGTACAGGTTTTAATTTCCTACTCAAAATCACAAATGAGGTTAAAAAAATTCATTCCTCCCGCACACTACGCCTGACTTTTGAAATGTTTGGGGAAAGCAGAGGAATTAGCTGAGTGACTTCCATCTTGTCAGACATCCTGCAGCAGGCACTATAGCAAGAGTCACCGGCTCTGTAGAGCCAGCTTTCACATACCAGAAATTCTCCAATTTAAAAATACTCTGTTTAAAAAAAACTAACACAGTAGTGTGTTGTATAGACCGCATAGATAAACATTCCCGTTGGAAGTGTCTCAACACTTCAGAGCTACCATGTATAGAAAATGCCCGTTTATCCACAGACAGTGTAGCCGGGCCTCCGCAAACACTGCCTTCACCTTCCTGTCCCTCCCTCCATCCGTTCACACGTGCGTGTGTAATTCCACGCTCACTGAGAACCTCTCAGGCACTGTTCCAGGCTCTGAGTATGACAGACAAGGCCGTGGTCCTCACAGAACCTGCATTCGAATCAATCTGATCTGTCTGAAGAGGAGGACGCCATTATAGGGGGCTGTAGACCCGCACTGTGTATTACAGACACTTAGCCCCATATGGCTATTTAAATTTAAGTTAAGCAAAACTAAATGCAATTAAAAATTCAGTTCTTCAGTCACTCTGGCCACACCTCGAGTGCTCACACGTGTTCAGTGGCTACCGTATTGGACAGTGCAGGTACAGAACGTTTCCGTTATCCCAGAAAGGTCTACTGTGCAGTGCTACTTTAGACCGTTCCCCATTCTTACAGGTAAACGATTACTAAAGAGGCAAATCTGTAAATAAATCACTCTTATCTTTCATCTCCAGAAATGTTTAAGCTCCTTTGGCTTTCTCAATTCTTCCTGAAAACAGCCCGAAAAGCCACTTTTAAGCAAAATCCACACCTGCTCATCCTAACCTGGGGACACAGGAGGAAGGAGGGTGACTGGAATTGAGGCTACTTCCAGGTGATCCAAATTATGTACCTCCAGCGTGGAGTTAGAGAGGAAGGTTGCCATGGGGAAGCCGAGCCCCCGTCCAGTTTTTCATTCATTCCTCCCAAAAACTTTTCTCAGGCACTGAGAGGTGATTGCAGTGAAGTAAATAAAATAGTCTCTAGTGGAAGGAGACAAGGATCAGACAGTGACAGGGCAGCATGGTAAGTGCCATGGTACAGGAGTGCATGAGTTTCTGTGGGGGTCCGGAAGACACTGTGCTTGACTTCCCTGGGAAACTGGAAGCAGGGAGGAGGGAAAGGAGTGGAGAAAGGCACGTCGGGGAGGACCACGGATGTGCGGAAGTGTGTCATTTTTGTTTGTCTTTCATGTACCCCTCTTGGGCATAAACTAGTTTAAGAACCAAGTTATATAGAAACAGCGGTTGGTAATTTCTGATTACATAAAATAAACACTCATAAAATTCTGTACATAGCAAAACCCTATAGTTCATTTGAAATATTTGCCGTAAAATGTAATTTTTCTCCTGCTATTCTGGAAGAGGGGTATTATTTTATTTAATGCTAAGTGTGCATTCCTTCTGGAATTCTAGGTGACCCATTCTGTCTCTGGCATCATCTCTTACTCCTGCCCATGCTGGCTTCCTTGCTGTTTCTGGAACACACCACGTCCATCCTCCCTGTAGGGCACTTTTTTTTTATTGCTCTATTTGCCTAGAATTAAACACTTCCTCCCAGATGTCCATTTGGCTCTCTCCTTCACATGCTCCAGACTCTGCTCAAGTGTCATTTCATCACATAGACCGTGCTGACCACCCTCTATGACACATCAGCCTCCCACACACGGCTCTCGCTCCCCTTAACCTACTGTATTTTTCAAAGCACTCATCGTCATCTGACATATTTTATTGTCTGTTTATGGCCTGACTCCCATCTTTAGAATCTATGCTTCCCAAAGACAGGGACTTGGACCTGTTCACCGTCATGTGCCCAACACCTAGAAGAGAATCCACCATGTAGCAGATCTCAATAAGTAGATCTCAAGTGAGTCATTCCTGTCTTGCTGTATTTTATAGATCCCAAAAGGAATAGTTAGACTAATCATTCTGATGACTGCTTCAGTAGTCCCTCTGTAAGGATAATTGAGACATGGTGTTTTGTAGCAATTCATAATTCAATAATTCTCAGTAGCCCAATCTTAGGGCCCACTCTCACCTTCACTGTACCAAATAACCATTTGGCAAAACTGATGCTGTGTGCCGTCAGATGCCCAGGTTGACTCTAGTGTGGCAATGTTCAAATATAACGCACTGTTTGAACACTTCTCCCCAGCGTGTGACTAGAGGGCTCTAGAGATGCACAGTATGTCTGTGAGGTCAAGATCGTGGTCAAAGGACCATTCTGTTTTTCTGGTTTTAAATCAGGTATCTTGGCTTGCATTTTTTCCTTCCTCCCTTTACTTCTCCCTCCCTTCCTTCTATCCATCCATTGTCCCTTTCAATAGAACAACAGCAACTAATAGGGAAACAATCCCTATGGAGACAGGTGTTAGAGTCCCATCCCTGACAACCTTGTTGTCAGTGCTGTAGAATATCAATGTGTAAACCTCAGAAGAAAAACTTTGGTGCAAGATATACAAGCTCCTTTTCTTGCATAGTATGTCATTCTTAATTGAGAGAACACAATGTGTTCCTGCTTCTCTTTGGATACTTGGCCCTAAATCTAAACGGGAGAGAAAAGGAAAGGCAGTGTTTTAAACAGGCAGTGGTTAGGAGAAGGGGCCAGGAGAGAACTACTTCTCTTTTATTGATTTTGTGAAATTGTTTGAAGAATGATTCAGCATTTTGGGGTATAAAAATAACAGCTTCGAGTCGCTTTTCAATTAGGCAAATGTACTTTCGCTGAAAGGTTCTGTTGTTCTTGAAATGCACTTTCCCTCTGTTCTTTGGGAGCCTCTTTAATCAGTAGTGATGTGACAGGAGGTACAGCAACCTCCCCGACACCCCTGTTCCTTCCCTTCTCTCTCTCTTTTGTGAGGCTGAGTCGCCAGGAAAACTGATTGGCAAAATTGTTCCTTAATTGGGGGGAAAGGTAGTTCTGTAAAGACAGGCACTATCCAGGACATAACAAATTGAACTACTAGAATTATGCTTTATACCCCAGTTAGGTTTTGTTTCAACTAGAAAGCCTAAGCAGCCGTAGACTGGGTTTGAAGCAGGCATTTATCATAACATTAAAATATTACTGAGGTTTAAATTTTTTTTATATTCTTTAGAACACGGTAATGAGAATTTTGTTTCTTGTTCCATTATTGTGTCCACTGTCAGGTCACTGCATTTAAATTCCTTTTAAAATGCATATAGTAATGAGTTTTGTACATAAGCTGAATGCCCTGGGCTTTGACAAAATAGCTAATAGATGTTTAGTGGCCTAAAAAAAAAAAATGAAATTCCCTTTGGTTTTCTTTCTGTGTTTGTGCTGGGGTATGACTGTGTTTGTGTGTTGGGGTGTGGGTGTTGATCTGGGGGAAAAAAGAGGATTGTAATATAGCATTATATTACACCTTATTGAATATTTATTATAATGGGTGCTACAAATTTGCTCTAACTGCAAAATAAACTTCAGTGTGCGTAGGGCTAGTAACAATTTTTAATTTGCTAATTTTTAAAAAAACTTCAGTTACACACATCTAAAATACTACCTCCTTAGAAGAACAACTAAAGAACTAAGCTGATTATGCTCATTGTTATTTATGCTCTTAAAATTGATATTTGTCTGTGGCCTTAGAGTATAACATGGTGCTTTCTTAAATTATTTCCTTTTCTCCTCACAACAATCATGTCTATGATAATTTTTTTAAATTTTTAATTATTATGGATACATAATAGTTGTCTGTGATTATAGGGTACATGGGATGTTTTGATACCGGCATACAATGTGTATTAATCAAGTCAGGATAATTAGGATATCCATCACCTCAAGCCTGTATCATTTCTTGGTGTTATGAACATTCCAGTTCCACTCTTTTAGTTATTTTAAAATATACCATAACTTATTGTTGATTATAGTGACTTTGTTGTGCTATCAAATGTTGTTCATTCTATCTAATTACATTTTTGCACCCATTAACCATCCCCACTTTATCCCCCCACCCCAAACCTCTGTTAACTGTCATTCTACTCTCTGTCTCCATGAGATCAATTGTTTTAATATTTAGCTCTCACATATGAGTGAGAACATGCAAGATTTATCTTTCTGTGCTTGGCTTGTTTCACTTAACATAATGTTCTCCAGTTCTATCCATGTTATGATAAATTTATAGATGAAAAATATTGAGGCTCAGAGAAGTTATGTAAAAGCAGATCTTGAGTGCCAGCGTTTCAGGCTCCAGGCTAGGTGCTGGGGATTCATGGACGGTAAGGTCTAAGCTCTGCCCCACAGAAAGCAAGTGGGGAGAGAGCTGCAGTGGCCCAGAGGGAGGGCTTCACCTAGAGCTCCTGAGCTCCAGGTTCAACCCAACTACCTGTATGCTCTTGGACAAATTATTAATTTCTCTGCTTCCTTATCTATCAAAGTGAAGCTACTAATACTTTATATTTGTTTTCAGATTTAATGAAATATGTGAAAACACATAATAGTCACTCAGTAAGTGTTGAATTTCCAGCCCAA
Organism: Propithecus coquereli; assembly: GCF_000956105.1. Taxonomy (NCBI): domain Eukaryota; kingdom Metazoa; phylum Chordata; class Mammalia; order Primates; family Indriidae; genus Propithecus; species Propithecus coquereli. Next base: position 14,927,320 of record NW_012151951.1, on the reverse strand, counting down.
GGCTTTTCTTCTTTCCTTGTATCACAGCAAGTTGTATCAGAGGCATCACACTTAGAAACCTCTGTCAGTGGTTCCAGACTTCGCCCCTTACTAGCCAGGTGACCTCGGACAAGTCAGTAAACTCTCCATGCCTCAGTTTCCTCATTTGTAAAATGGGGATAAGAATATTACTTGATTGGGTTTTTATTGAGGATCTATGAGCTAATGTATCTAAAGTACTTAGAACAATTCCTAACATAAAGTAAGTACTCAACAAGTATTAGATGTTGTAAGCTATAATATTAGCTTTTCTCCTTTAAATTATAAATTGTATTCACAATTGTTTTCACTATGAATGCATCTATTAAAACGTTTTAGTAAGTTCTAAAGTGTGTGATCTCATTTTAAACCTGAAAGGTAACGTTATACTCTCCTGAATCTTTGGACTGTATAAATCATGGGGTTGGCAATTTGGTTTCTGATTCCTTGGCATTGACTGATCAACATTTGGTTCATTGGTGAGCATTTAAGAACCACCAGTGAGAGCATAAGAAATTAGCAATCCTTCATACTGTCAGGAAGCATTGAGATTGAGCCGTCAGAGGCTGAGGGTGAATGCTTCATTGGATTGAGCCACTGAACCAGCTGGATTTCTTTGTCTTCCATGACGTTCTTGGATAGAGTCCATTTAACTAGGAAGTAAAGACTCTGGTCAGTTCTTTTATTAGGAACGAATTTAGAAAATCCCGTGTTAACCACTTAGATGTATTCAAAATAGGAGAATGTTAGTTATTGAGCTGAAGTCCTTTGAGAATAAACTAGAAAAATACTAGAGTATGAAGTAGTACATAATCTTTGACTGTCATGTACAGCCTGTAACCTTAAAGCATTAGAAAAATTTTTCTTTCTTGCTTTTTTAAAATTAATCAGAATGACTATGTTTATTGGATGCTGGGGTGGTCATGGTGGTGAGCAAAAACTGGGAAAGGAGAAACTAAGCATTTGGAATTGTGCTTGGTGATAGAATCTAAACTTGCATGAATGTGCTTTATTCCTTTTTAAAGACTATCTTCCTCTGTGTTTTTCCTTTCTTTTCTTTCCTTTTTTTTTTTTTTTTTTTTTTTTTTTTGAACAAACTACAAACCTTGTCTGACTGACTATAACCTTTAAATAATTGGTAAACCAGAGCAGTGAAACTGACATTAAAATCTATTGAAAAGAAATGGAGGCAGGGAGCATTATTCTCGAAAAGAACTGCCAGCCTGTTGTCCCCTCTCTTGTGCTGTGTGTGGGAATGATTTCTTCCGGCAACTGGCAACATTGGCAGTAGTGGTATTAAAATAATTAACATCTATTTCTGTTAGTAATAGTGTAATACTGCATCATCTGTAGGCCGTGAAATAATTGACCCATTTCTAGGAGCAGAAAGTCTTCAAACTACAAGTGCTTATCTGTCTGGCTATAACTGGTTTGCCTTTTCTTCCTTCTCCCTGCACACCCTCAGTCTGGTATGATAAGCCTTCACCCAGGTTCTTGCCGGTCCCCCTACCTGGAATGCCTCTTTTGGCCTCAATAATTCTATCAGCCTTCAAGAGCTAGTCTAAGACCCAACCCCCTTAAAAGCTTTTCTTCACCCTTCCATTGCATTCCGTCTAATTCAAGAGCTATTTATTGCATGTAAGGCACTGGAGATACCACACTGAACAAGGTGGTCTCTGCTGTTGAAGACCTTACAGTGAAGTGAAGTGGGGATATATAAGCAAGGTCAGGCCTTTACAGCAGCATGGGTGGTGCTATGTCAGGGTGCACAGGGTGCTGTGCAAGCTCAGACAGGCGCCTTGCCCTACCTGGTCCAGTCTTCTGCACTGATCCCACCTTGCCCTGAATGTCTGGTGTGCCTATAGTAGCTTCCAGGGAAATTGACATTTAATTTTACACCGCTTCGCATTGTTCTCGTTCTTGTCTGTTATCTCTCTGGCTGGGTGATAACCACCTTGAGGATAATGGACTTTATTTTATTTTTTATGCTGCCTTTTAAAACCCTATCAGGTCTTCTGGTGGGTAATAAATACTCAGTAGACACTTACTGATTTGCTTAGAACCCTTTCCCTTCCCTCCACCTCTTTTGGCTTTGCAGACGGATAATTTCCCCCCAGCGCATTCCTTCAGATGCCTTCTGTAATTTGAAAATGGCTGGCCTCTGAACCTTGATTGCTTATGGGTGGCTAACTCCAGCTGACTATAGTCAGTGTCCTCTGGCCCTCAGTTCTTGGGCACAGCAACGCGTCTTCCTTCTACCAACGTATCTATCCTTTCTTCCTCAGCTCCCGTCAATTTAATTATACTTCAGCCTCTCCAGGCACAGATCTACCATCACCTTTTTTGCATAGCCTCTAAAATGCTTTCCTCTTTCTGGGACTGTTTTCCTAATGAGGGTGGAATATAATTTAGAGGCTTAATTTTAGAAAACTATATGAAGCAGCAGACCCATAAAATGTTATGATTCACGACCACTTGTTTTGTTCTCATAATGCAACCTAAACTAAGAAGCCATTCATCAAAGCTATAAAAGCTGTTCATGGCTGTCTTTAGTATATCGTGTGGAGCATAATTCAGCCCACAGAGAGGCTAAAGGATGGATTCATGGGGCCATTTGCTTTGGTGTACGTTAAAGGCCGGTAATTTCCAAGCTCTGTAGAAGACCCTATTTTACTATAAACCCTGGATTCTTTCTTAACCCCACTTAGTTTTCCTTTCCATTTTTATCAGCATATCCTCATGTATCTTCCTTCCCCTGTAAATAATTGCCAAGATCCTGACCGTCCCCTCATTTATAGCCCTTCTTGTCTCAGCTACTTTCATCTTTTAAGGAGATTGGTATATGAAGATGTGTTAACTAGAAACCCAAAATGGAGCCTCTATGGAGAGTTATCTTGGACATCTGTCACTTATAACAACACCCTAGGAGAAACATTGGTCCCTCACTCACAGCTCTCCAGAGGGCAAGTTAGCAACATTTTCCTTGAAATTAATGAGGGAACAAAACCATGGGCATCCTAGGCTATTTCTTTTATTTATTCATCAGCTATTTATTGAGGCATTACTGTGTACTAGAACATTGGCTTAGTAGGGATACAAAAATAAGTGATATGTAGACTCTCATTTCAGGAAGCTTAGGCTATGTTTTTCTAGTGTCATAATAGGAACACAATGGTGGTTGTTAACCCAGATTGCTAACTATAGCGCCCTCAAAACTTGATACCTCTTGTATTGTGATTCATATTTGAACACTGAGATCTGACCTTTACACTTCCTCATAATCCTGTATCTAGGTCATCACATTTCAAAAAGTACATATGAGATAATATCCTGGAAATTAAGGGTTCAAGCCATAGGGTAGATGAACCTGGTTTTGAATCCTGGCTTGGGCACCTACTTGGCTGTGCTTCCTTGGGCAAGTTACTTAACCTCCCAGTTTCCTCATCTGCAAAATAAGGTTACTCACTGAACCTATCCCATAGGATTACTGCGAGGATAGCAAAAGATAATCCATGTAAGACATGACCATAGCACTTAGTTTATGGTAATCAGCAATACTTAGTCAACAATTCTTATTTTTATTAAGAGTATACCAAATACTACTACTACTAATAATAATAATAAGGAAAAGGACAAGAAGGAACTTCTTAAACCCAGATGAACATGTTCAGTAAAACTCAAGATAAATGACTTGTATGTCTTTGATACATGTTTTACTTTGTAAAGCTAGTTTAAACTGTATTGTAAATAGAAGTGCACCTAAAAAATGAACCAGTTATTTAACTCCATGATTAAATGTCAGTGACATGGTGTTCTATCTTTTTTCTTTAGCTAGCTATTAAATACAGTGTTATGACTTTTAACTCACCTTTTGCACATTAGTTGTTTAGCTGAAAAGTAAATTCTTTTTTGTATTGGGAACTGAGCTTTTTTTTTTTTTTTTTCATTGAAAACTGCTGTAGTTATAGACAGCTCATGTATTTCCACTTAAGGTATGCCTTGTACTGCGTATTTGCCCTGGATCTGAAGATCCATCTTTTTTAGCAGATTCATTTTAAACTCTCATAGAACTAAATGATTTCCTTGAAGAACAAGTTTCATTATTTAGCGGATGAAACTGGCAGTGGCCATTCAGAATCTTAAGCTGGATAGCAATGATTTTCAGAGGCTCAACAATTTTGAAATAAATTTATGCATGATTTATAATAGGAAATTGGTTTAAAAAAATGAGAATTGTTTTGAAATGTCTTTGCCCCCCTTTTTAAAAATCCATTTACCTCTAAGATGTAAAAAATAGCATTTATGTTGATATTCTCCTTAAGCTCAAGTTGTGAGGGGAAAAATTCACTAGAATTAAACTCTTGATGTTAGCTGAATTAATACTCCCATTATTTATGTTTTATTTTTATTGGGAGTTCCTGGGCCTTCCCTGTGCTACAGAAGAGCCTGCCCCCTGTGTTCTTGAAAAGTTCATTAGGTCTATCCAGAACAGCTTGGCACAACTGTGGTCAAGCATCTGCCATGGCTTATGGCTTTAGGCTTAGGCAAAAAGAAACAATCTAGTTCTTTCTGTAGCCCTTTTCTGTCTCGTCCTTGGGTGAGTTTTCCCAATCTACTGGGAGTTCAATCCATTTATAGCTAACATTAGGTCAAGGCCAGAGGGGCCATGCCCCTCTCAGCTGTCATTAGTGAGCTCTTATTTCTATTCCATTGAGAAGCTGAAATTGACAAACTGTCTGGGGAGATGTGCAGTTTCTTGCTGCCTGTTTTTGAGCACGATGCATTAAGGATAAGTTACTTGTCATGGTAGAATTCCTCATCATTAATCATTGAAAGACCACATTCCTAGGTAAATAAGTAAACTCGTTGATAAAGCCATATCTTGATAGAAAATGTACCTTTTTGACATCTTCCTGCCTGCCAGCCTGGTCAACAGTGTTGCTGCCCATTCGGAGCACATCGCCTCATTTAATTCTGATGATGACGATACACTGATCTGTGAAGATCCTGTTGCATGAGGCCGGCTTTGATTTGTATACAATATGAACAACTGTCTGAGTATTAGGCTTGCTATAATTTTTCATCTTCTGTGCCTACAGGGACTGTATTACCTTAACAAGGAAAAGTTCATTCTGTAGGACTAATAATTAATCCCCTGTTCCTTTTCTTTTCCTGCTTTCTTATCTGGTGGCTACATTATATTCGAATTCCAGCATTTTTCATCACTATGCCAAATAAAGCAATAAAAAACTTATTTTTATAACCCCTCCAGAAAGAAAACTGCTCAGATTCCATTTTAGTGAAAAAGGCCTTCCATTTTGTGGCCTCGTTTACATCTACTACCTAAACCAAGTGCTGGAAGAGTGGGATGACCAGCTGCAACTGATGAGTCTCTGGTCTTCTAACAGAGTCAAAGACAAGGTGGTGTATTTTTGGAGATATTTCCACGACCCATGCGTTTCCTGCACACGCCACGCTGTCTGTGTTACTTCTCTTGCTTTATAACTTTCTAAACACAGAAATAAGAGGTTATTAACTTGAGATTCACATCCTTAACGGGACAGCAAATGTCTTCCTAATTAAGGCTTGTATTTAACTGGATTAAATCCAGTGGCTTGACGTTAGCATGCATTGTGACCAAGTCTGTTGTCCTTTTATGAGAAGGGGCTTAGCTTTGTACAACCATGCAGTATGCGAGTCACGCGCACGTCCTAGGGTACTGGCTTGCTGTAATTTCATTTGGGGACGGGAACATTGCAGCATGATGAGCTAGGTAGGAGCTAAATATTTCAGATGTAGGAAGGAATATTGTTCTAATTAAACTGAGTTTCGTGCCCGTGGCAAAATATGTACTTAATATATTTGGGTATGTGTGAAAAATTACATGTATTTTATAAATTGGTTTCCACCCCCATCCGTGCTGAAAGGCTTTTGGTTTGGATATTGTTTACCATAGAGGAATTGTTTCCTTGTTGATACTGGACAGCATAGTAAAATCTGAGTTTCCTGGCCTCTAATGTTTCTTTTCTTTGGAAGAATCGGAAAGAGTTCAGTCTTCTCTTATAACTTGTAAAATGATAGAGCAAAATTCTCTCTGCATTATCCATTACAGAATCCATGGTACAAGTCCCTGGGTTTTTAACTGTTTTTCATTTAGAAAAAGAAAAGCAATTATAGCATAAACTAAATCTTGGATATTTAAAAGAAAATCAGGACTGAGCACAGTGTTTTCCCTCTTTATTAGTCTGAAACTTTGCTCTTAGGTGGTCTTTGTTAAATATTCGACTCTGGGGAGGTGTCAAAATGTTAAATTTGTCTGATTTCACTTGATAACCCATTTGGTGGGCATCAGCTATACCCCATATCCATTTTTTGCAACCTTGACACATCTATTTAATGATACTGTAAATAGAAGTAAGTGCTAATGGGTCTAGTATTCTGATTTGTGGGTAAAGGAGGGGATGACATTCTTAGGGACAGGACTGTCTTACCTGATCCTGGGGCTTTGCCTGTATTCCAGTGGTCTCTGAAGGTCTGATTCAACTGTCATCTTCATTCGGTTGATTTCCAAATCTGTATCTTCACCTGTGAGCTCACCTACTCTTCCCTGTCCGCATCCTCTAGACCTCTCCCATCTTCATTGATAAGTCCTAACCCTCCAGACTTTGTTTTGACATTTACCTTCATTCCCTCCACCCTTCTTCCACCACCATTTTGTGATCAGTCAAGCTGAGTAAACTCCCGTTAATTCTAGGATCTGATCTTGTCCATGTATTACCGCTGCTCCTCCCACACTGGTTCCGGCCAGCGTTGGCATGCTTGGTAGTGCTCCAGTAACCTCTTAGCTAGTCTTCTCACTTCTGTGGTCCCCTGTTCCCACCTTCATCACTCACACACACGACATTCAGTCCATCTTACAAACCTCTGTGGAATTCTTCTTCCTAGAATACACTGTGGTCCGTGATACCTCTTTACTCTGTTCCTTCCATTCTCATAGACTTCTAACTACCTTCAGCCGCTTTTCAGTATCTATAGAATAAAATCTATATTTCTTTGGCATTCAAGCCTGCCATGGTATTGGCAAAGTAAGGCCCTCCTTTCTCTGTCTTAACTCCTGCTACTGCTTTCTAAAATATTCATGTGATCTTTATTATATCCCACCCCTTATCCTAATTATGTGAAGAAGGCCTTTCTTATCTATCCTACTAAATCCTGAGTTGCTAGAGGATAAGTTCTATTGCTTTGAATTGCTTATATCTGCCACGTATAATTATAACAAACTGTGACCAGTAATAATTATAGCTAAAATTTATTGAACATTTACTATGTACTAGTTACTATTCTAAGTGCTTTACATGTTTTTCTCATTTTAGCTCACGAAGCAGGTATTATAATTATTATTTCCATTTATAATAATGCACATGGAATTCAAAGAGGCAGAAAAGATCGCTTCTGTGTAACGTAATCAGGCAAGGCTCAATGACAATCCACAGGGCACAGTGGGGAGGGAATTTATTGTAGAGATGGACATCTCTACAGGGGGAAGAGAATGCGATTGGCGAGGGGTGAGAATTACAGGGTAGGTTGGAGAGACGCATGGTCACTGTATGATGCCAGGGCTGAAAGACACGGATGATGGGCGTGGATACTGTACACGGGCAAGCAGTAGGGACAGCCTTTCCACAGAGCGTAGTGCCTGTACCACACAGAGCATTTAGCACAAACGGCTTTGTATTCTTCTGCTCCTTTTTATTTGTCTGTCCTGTCTCTGCAGCTAAACCCTATGGTCCTTGAGGAAGAGGAATGCAGTTTACCCTTTTTTGTTGTTTTTTGGCATTTAGTCTATAGTAAATACATGATCGGTGTCATTCGATGATGACCGTGGAGCAAAAAATAAAAATGTTACAACAGGCAGCATTGCCTCCATTAATAGAAGCCTTCCGCATGTGAATCAGGCATGAGGATGATGTGTAAAATCTATTTGCAGCAGGAGCTTCATGAAGAGTAGAAAGACTTCATGGTCTCCCTTCTTTCCTGATTTGACCCTGGTAGTTACATTGCTTTAGTCTCTGGCTTCAGAAGGGATGCAGTGGGGTGACGTATAACTAGCATCCCTGCTAGTTAAGATCTGCTTCAATGTTGACTTTCAGTGCAATAGTCACTATAATTTCAGTGGACTGTAGAACTATCGATGTTGTTGTTATTATTATTAATGATAGTGGTGTGCACATTCTGTTGTTACTAAATTAGAGAAGAAAGCAAACCTGGCTCTTTAGCATGCATTTCAGGGAGCCGTGAGCCCTGCATGTTTTGTCAGGCCATGGCTTTCCTCGAGTCTCTGTAATAACATTAAAGCTTGGAGGCTGATGTGAGCTTTCGGGGTTATCAATGCTGCATAATAATACTAATAGATAAAACAAAACGAAAACCTGTCGTAGTAAAAGATGTTTCTATGGCAGACTTTGTGGAGGGGCATTGTATTGCTGGTCAGCAATATATTCCTGTCTACTCAAGCTGGCTTTTGGCTACCAACTGTGAGATGTTTCCTTGCTGACAAGCCTCCCCCATTCTGTACTTTGCCCGGGGCTCGCAATTTACTGGATGCAATCTTGTTGAGAAAATGTGGTCTTTATTAGTGTTCGCCACAGATCGACTTTTCTTTTTCTGCTTCTGCAGAGCTAGTAGGATGCTTGGTGCAGGGAAGAAACAGGGGACAGATGACAGTATGAGGGACAGGAGAATGAGAGTTTTCAGATGCTGAGAACCAGAACGCTGGCTTAGTATAGAGATGATTGGAGCACATAAGGTAGAAATAGCTCATTTGCACCGACGGAGCTTTTTGCAGCATTCCAATCAACAACTAATTGTCAAAGAAATATACTTGTCAGTGAAAATACAGTAAGTTAGTTACTAGATACATTAAAAAAATTTTAAATGTACAAGACAATTCTTGCCCTCCAGATGTTTCTAATATAATGAGAGCACAAAACTAACGTTGAGACCCCTGTAAATCACCATGAATATGTGTGGCTTTACATACAATATCTTATTTCTCATTGTGAGGATCTGTGCACGTATTCTTATGTCTATTTCTCTATCCGTCTCCACGTAGCTTTGTCTGTTGACTTGGCTGTGTTTCATTGGTCTAATGTATTCTACAAAGAGATTTGTGAGTGGCATGCTGCAGTTCCTTCTTTTCCTTCTCCCATATGCCGTCTCTTTAACAAATGCCCACACGTGTGACTTTTTCCTTTCCTAATCCTGATGGTGCCTATTGTTTTAAGCAGTTTTATAGGTGCTACTGAGAGGCTTTTTAAGCACAAATACAAATGCTTTGCAAGTAAAAATTAAATGCCAGAGCATCTGTGAAAAATATAAATCATAGTCATTTAAAATAGGCATTCTATAAAGAACTGTAGAAATGTGAAATTAATAAATACTAGTATAAGCATTAAATATTCACTGCCTGCTACTTCTGAAATGGTACAACAGCATCATTTTTTAATGATGGGTAATGATAAAACACATCAATTTTAAATAACCTGTTTTCTCCTTCCCTCTTTCTGAAGCTCTGAGTTGGCAAGCTTGAAATTAAATACAAGTAATGGTAATAACTAAGCTTCTGCTAACCTTAGTCATGGAATAGACACATTTCTGTGTTTTCTAGATGTTCTGTGGCTATTTGAAAAGACTGGTAAATTGAAAATTGTTGCTAATGGGATCAGCTTGAATTTAAAGAAAAAAATACGTCTCTGTTAGTGGAAAACAAGAAATGTAGAACCTTAAGTAGCAAGTGTACCATTATCCTCTAATGCATTCTTATTTGTCTCCTTAGTAAGCCTCGCTGGGTCCTCTTAGAATAGTTAAAATGAGCCTTTAACTAAAATACATCCCTACTCTCTCCCCACCCACCCCTTCTAAAATCCCTTTTAAAACACCTTTATTTTTAGTTATGCTTCACTCGTTCTTTAATAAGTTACTTGCAGAATACGAGAGTAGGATCAAAGAGCAAACAATTATAATCTCTTGAATTCATATGTCTATCAAAGAACTGTATATACCTTTTATCTTCCATTTTATATGCTATACAAATGGAGTTGACAGAGATTTTTCTCTCTTTTCTTAAATGGGAAACACTAAAGGAATTGTTTCCTAAGGTCACGTTGCCAGGCATTTTAAGAGCTGACATATGTGTCCTGAAATGGGCAAGAGCAGGATGCGGTGGGTCCAGAGCCTGTCTAGGGAGGGTAGATCAGGTAAGGCCTCCTGAAGGAAATGGCACCTGGCCTGAGATCTGAAAATGGAGTTGGAATTGACCAGGCAGCAAAGGGTGAGAAGGGCATGGGAGGGGGCAGGGAGAGAGAGGGAGGGAGGGAGGAGGTTATTTTCAATGAGCACAGAAATGTCTGTATGTGGCAGCCGTAGGGGGCTGCAGGGGCAGAGTGCTCTGCTGTCCATGGGCCTGGTTCTGGGCAACAATGCAACACGGGGAGGGATTTTTGTGGAATTGGAAGAACTAAGTTTTTCAAGTGTTTCCTAGATCGTTCTCTTGTCTCTTGAGCTGGTTAAGGAAATGGTGGGTGACCATTCAGAGTGGTTGAAATGTAATCTTGATTGAAAGGAAAAAAGACTTCAGCTACCTCAGCTGAAAAGGACCTTGTGGGGCAGGGGATCCTGAGGCAAATTCATTCATAGGAAGGGGGTTTTTAGGGGTCCCAGGACATGTGGGAATAGTCAAGACGGGGGCAAAGGAGTAGAGCTTATGGTAAAACCGGGACAGATCTGGAGGAAGACACAGATCTACACTCTTGTTGCAGTTGCTGCATCCCTGGGCAGTCAGGGACCCAAGAAATACTAGCATTTATAGATGTGCGAAGCGCCTAGCCTATAAAGAAAGGTATAATGTAGTTAATTATCTCATGAGGACTATATAAAATCAAAATCTCTTCCTATGAATCTACCTTCTTTATTGCACGTTCGAGAGCCAGTTATCATTTCTCCCGTTTTTGTTGCTACTGTTGTCTTTTCCTCCCCCAGTTTCGTGCCATGGAGGAAAGGAGGGCTCCGACAGAAACATCGCCAATGGCATTATTACCCTGGACCATTGTCAAGATTTTGTATTAACAAGTTGCATGAAACTGAAGTGCAGACAAGGGAAGAAGTAGACTTTTTAAAACCCAGCCATTTTGTTTTTCAAGGGACAAATCTCCCTGGGCGATAACTACCGGATTGATGGGGACAGTGAAATGGCACTCAGAAAGGAGAACTGTTAACACAGTGTGCTAGCAGAGCCTGGTGCCCGTGCTTAAGCACCTGCGCCGGTCTGTGATTCTGTGATTCGGAGCAAGAAATAGGAAACAAACCCCTGTTGTCTAAAGGGAACCTAGCAGGAATAGTCCCTGCGTTTCCATTTGAACAGAACTCCATTAAGAGATTACTAACTAAGAAGCACTAAGATTTGTGGTTGAATGAGCAATTGAAATCAAACCCTAAAGCTTATCTAGATGAATTCACACGCTCCTTTACCTGCAGAAGTTGGCAGGAAATATGGCACTTTATGTCAATGTTGAAAAGCATGGGGTAGGGAGTATGATTTTCAGGGAGGAAAATAGATCTTGAAACCCCACCAAAATGCGTTGTGGTTGGGGACTCTTCTAGAGAGAACAGAACTTCTATTAAATGAAGACCACCACTTTAGTATGTCAGTGTGTGTTTGCTGTGACACTCTTTTGTCATGTATTTTCGAAGATGGCATTGAATTTCTCACGAGCTATAGCCATCTCATTCTTTCTCCAGGCGATGTTTTGATAAATGTTGATGAGTTTATAACTGTAAAACCAAATGACATTTATAGTGTGATACACGCTTTACCCATTGCATAATTATATCTAATGGCTTTGCATGTAGAAAGGCATTTACCATTTACTTTTGTGTAAAATGACAATCTAAACCCTCGGGCCTAAATTTTTTTTTTTTTTACACAAAGATAAAGACTTAATTAAGAACCAAACACAATTTATTTTTGTAACTGGCATTTAAGGTACCTAGTTCTTGCGTTAAATATGTGATAAAAATCATGATGCTTGTAGTAACGAAGATCAGTAGCTTTCATTTTTTCCCTCTGTCTTTGAAACATTGGTAAACTCATTTAATTATCAAACTGATATCCAGTATGACTTCTTGTTTCTCATTTATAGTGAAAAAAGCTATTTTGAAATTTCACACAGAACTGAATAATGTGTTTGGTTAATGAGGAACATTTAAGAGATGTTTCTGAATGTAATATGATAGCAAAATGATAAACCACCAATGTGATATAGACATTTTATCTAGACAGCAATGATGTTTCAGGCCTGTTGGTTGTGGTCAAGCAAAGTTATATTTTGCTTTTTGATTTTATATTTTTTGCATTCTTGTATCTAGCATAGAGATAGCCTTTTAGGCATTTTGGAATGTTTATCATCATAAAGTAGGTTACTTAATAGAGCAAAACAGTTTTGTTCTTTAGCCTTAATGTCAGAAATGCAGCTTTTAGTACCTTGCTAGGATGTCTACTATGTGTTCATGAGTAGACAACTAAGTAGCTTTCTAGGAACAAGCCTGCTATAGTAGTGAGTTTATCTTTCCAACCCAGTATTGACCCTACTCACTCTGACATTGAAGGCCTCTGATCTGCCTACCAATGAGCAGAAGTTACACTCATTCTCTCTGTCTGCCTTTCACAACTTTATGATGTTGCTTTCTTTTTACAAGAAATGAAATTAAATTGAAAAAGGTCTCTTCTCAAGGGTTTGATCATAGAAATGTTGTTTTGAGTCTCAATACTTCTGAAAAACAACTACTGAATTATTTGTGAATATCATGAAGTCTGTCCTCTTTAGATTGCTAATGTTAGATCCTGTTGAAAACCTGAGCTTCATGGAATGCTGGGAATTAAAAGTTTTGTTTTGTTTTGTTTTTGAGGTGAAACTCATCGTGATCTAGTTATTGTATTAGTTCTATTTAGTTCTAAGTGATTTTTAAATTAATGTGGTTTGGTTTTTTTCTCTCATTTTAAAATATGAGCAACAATGGTTCGTATGCACCTGAACAAATCTGAAACCAAAGTAAACTATTTGATAATAAGGAAAAAACCCAGTCTGTTCATTGTAGTGAGTAAGCTCAAAAAACAGGAGAACACTGTTAACTGATTTCTGACCTTGAATGCAAAATTTGAAGAAATGTTGCTGCTGAATATAATGCTTTGGCTAGGGGGCTTAACAGAAATGAGAAATGCACTGACTACAATTAAAATGCAGGAGTGAGACTCTTGCTTGTGTCTCAGGTCAGGATTTTAATAATGCATCTGTGAACTGCTTTCTTTTGTCTTTAACAAAATCATACAGCAATAGTCTTTGCAAGTTCCTTAAAAAAAAAATCTATAATGAACCAGAAAAAGTGATGTTAAACTAACATTTAAGACCTTCCAGAGAGCCTTCAGAATTTATTGGCAGAAGGAACGGAGTAATTTTCTGTGTAAGAGTGGCTAGGAAGAATTTTCATGCTTTTAGCCGGGGACAGGTGGTATAGATTAATGTTGAATACATACAAAATCTATTGAGACTAATTAAAGATGCATATCCACATGGAATAACACATCTCAGTGGATCTTTGGCAGCCAATCCAACCAGCACATACATACAGTGTTTATACCAAGCATTTTTCAAATTTAGCCAAGACTGATACCAGTGAAACTTTTGAAAACTACCCTGAAAATTCTTAGTCTCTTTGTATTATAGTCTCTTTTGAAAGCTTCTACCTCCAAGAAGTGCTTCTTGGCACAGAAAAGATTATAACCTGTGTTCTCCTATAATGGGTACAAATATTATACAACAATATAGAGTACTAGTTGACTGTACCTAACCCAAAATCTTATACACAGAACTTCAATTTAATTATTTGGCAATGACTATAATAACACATTTTGGCCCTTTACTTCCTGAGGGGGCATCCATTTCTAATCTGATACTTAGCCTAAGAAAGATGAAGTTGTACCAAGGACCCATCCCTGGTGTTTAATCCAGGAGAGTGAATTTACAAATCAGTCCCTAAGTCTCTGTCCCTCATCCAGGTTGACTTAATACCCTTTGGTGACTTGATCGTTTCTCACAAATGCTAATGAACAGTTCACTTGACACTGTAGACAAACACAATCTGGTGGTTGTGTTCAGATGTTCTTCATACTTGCTAATGAATAAACTCCCAATGGTTCACAGTTAGCTGAAGTAAGCATTGACTTGAGATGTATCCCAAAAATGGTTTATTAACTATGTCTTAAACCAAGTGGACTGGATTTTAGAGAAAATGGGAGTGTTCTCTTTAATTCAACGGTCAAAGTAAGAAGGATATTTTAAATAAAGGAGTTTACAAATCTTAGATAGTATTCCATACCAAAGTTTTTATTGGAAGTGGGGGTGAGAGTAGGGAGTATATACAGACAGATAAAAATGCCTGTTTATCATTTGGCAGAAGAGGTATTGACATTCATCTGTAAATCCTTCTTTTTAATAAACATTGAATTGGAGCTTTGCTGGGCCTTCAGCTACCCAGTCTGTAATGGGCTTCAAAGAGGCAACCCTTTCCATTCCTTTTAAGGTTTTAACCAATAAAGCAAATCCATAGATGCAGCAAGAATAAGGGGGAAATGTTCTGGAAGAAAAGGGGTGGGGGTGCCCAGATGGGGAATAGATTAATATTTATAGACATCAGCATTGGTCTCTTACCAACATTTATAACTCCAACAGTGGCAGATTGAGGGCTGAATCAACATTTTTCCCCCTCTGTAAAATAATAAATATGGTAAAGTAGCTCTCAGAACTGCCTTTATCATTGGGATAAATCAGGACAGTTTGTGTTGCAGGAGAGACTTAAAACTTATAAATATGTTGCCCTTTAGGCTACTATTCATCAAAATGTCTGATATGAAATCTAGACTAAAGGCTTTTGTTATTGTGTGTCTGCTTATTCTCTTCTAGAAGTATAAATTGGAAAGAGCGCCGTCATTTTGGTCATACCGGCCTGCTGTGCTACTTAAATGCATCTCCCTTTTGGGATGCATTTGAAGGGAAGAAAATAGTGGGAGTTGACGACTGCACACTTTTACACAAATCCTCTTTGTCGCTTAAACCTTCCTTGCAGAAGGCATAATTTCCAGCAGGAAAAATACAGCAAATAACTGCTTGAAAATTACCTATTTTGGTGCAGTCAACTTTCTTTCTAAGACACTGGAGTAGAGAAGTTGTTCCTTAAAAGCCTTATCAAATGCAGAGGGACCTAACTTTCCTTCTCGGTGTTCCAATTCAAATGTGCACAAATGGGCATGGCTGAAGTTTCTTTCAGTTTGCAGAGGGGATGCCTACCAGGCTAGCGACAGATGCTTTGAGTCATATGACCTACTAGATATTACCGTATATGAAATCTCATGCAGCTTTACAGTTCTGAATCTGAATTTCCTAGCTTGTGCGGCTGGAAGTCAGAGTTGAGGCTCCAGCCCTGCCCCCTACTTCCCTCGATGCCTTTAGGTGTTGAATAACATATGGTGTGGGAATCACCTGCTGTTTGGAGGCCCCCACAGAGTATTTACTAAGCAGTTTTCCTTTTTGAATGTGTAGTACAGCTCCCAGTTTTCAAGAATAACTAATTGGGAGCATAAACTTCACTTTGTCCTTGAATGGTTTGCAGTTTAGGAGACCTGAATAACGGATAGGGAGGGCCTACAAAGAGGGCTTTGAAGCGTGCTGTAGTTTGATGATTTGCCCACTTGGCTTGGGTGAGCTGCTGGTGTAGAAGTGCCCTGGGAATAAACAATAGTCTCTCTCAGGTCTGTGCTTGTTTCTGACAACAGTTTGGGGGAATTTAGAGAGCTGGGTACCTCCGATGACCACTTGGGGTTTCTATCCTGCCGTATCAGGTTTCACAAGAGCAAGGTGTAGGCCACTGGGTTTGTTTGGATTTACTTGAATGCCAGCATGTGGATGACACATTGAGATTGGGGCACTGCGCTCGCATCAGGCCATATGCAGGGATCACCATTCTTGGGAGGCCAGTCGAGAAGCCATGGCTGGGTAGAGAGATACTTTGAACTACGGAGTTTGAAAATTGCACCAGTCCCCATTTGACCCCCAAGCATTTTTACCTCCTGCTGGACAGTGTGGCCAACCGGAAGCAGGCGGAGTGGCGATGTCAAGTTCTCCTGTGTGTAGAACTGAAAGGATTGCAGCTCTGCAGTCCTGCTTGTTCAGTCGAGGTGGTGGCAGTTTGACTTGCCAAGTCAAATATCTTGTACTCCGTACAAGTCAGAATGCCCAACCTTATCACTGGTAACTGACTCTAAAGAGGGGCTCAAGAACGAGAGAGCACAGGTTTTCTCTTTATCAGATGCCTTTAAAGCCGCTTCGCAGCACATCCCTGTGATGGCTAACACCATTATGAAGATTGACAGTTTCATCAAGAAAGCAAAGAAGAAAATCTTCAGACAATAAATGGAGGCAGTGCTGGGCCCTGCTCCGGTTACCCTCAATAGCCCGTCCAGAGCGCTGAGCTAGGGGCTGGGGGGTCCTTGCCTCCTCCAATACTTGTGGCTTTTTTACTGAGCACAGAGCCTGAGGACTTTTGTGGCCCTTTCCCTAGCACTAATAGGTGACTTTAAGACTTAACTGAGACCAGGAGCAGTGGCTCATACCTGTATCCTAGCACTTTGGAAGGAGGCTAAGGCGGGAGGATTGCTTAAGCCCAGGAGTTTGAGGTTGCAGTGAGCTGTGATGACGCCACGGCACTCTACGCCTGGGTGACAGAGTGACACCCTGTGTCAAAAAAAAAAAAAAGATTTATTAAGGGGGGAGTTCAAGAGAATTTATAGAGAGACAGACCTGGTTGCGATGGTGAGGACTTTTTCCTCCTGAGAACAAGTCCCCAGCATTGTCCAGCAACTTCTCCACCTCTCAAGCTGAAATATATATCCCTCAGTCTGCAAATGTTTTAGCACAGTGGCCAAACCGGAGAAGCTTGTGTAAAAATCCAGAATGTTCTTCTAAGGGCACAGAATGTGTCCGAATCACTAGCCTTATCCACAGCTAATAACTCTGGGCACCAGCCTCTTACAACAAGCCAGCTTCCTTGCACACACGTGGGCTGTTGGCTGTAAGGCCAGTGGTGTGAATGATTCAGTGCAAACCCATCAGTGCTACTGGAAAAATAATTCTTAGTCAAACTTACTGGAGATGATTCAGTGCCATCAGCAACAGAAGGGAGCAGCTGTGTGAAACCAGGGCTTCTCCGAGCTTGGGATGTGTTAACGATATATTCTCCGAAGTAAATAATCCTCTTGCTAACGAGACAAACCTTATTTACTCACTTTCATTCCCTTGAGGTTTGAATTCAGCCCCGTGACCATGTCATAAATATGATTCTGACCTCCAAGGAGGCCATTCCTAAATCTTACCACTTTTGCAAGTATCTTTCTTAGAGGTTAAACTTTCCACCCAGCCACGTTGCCTTATAACCATCATAGTTCCTTTAAAGGAACCAAAGGGGTTAATTGGTTTCTTCAGGAAGGAGACTTTTGCCGAAGAAAGCAATTTTAGGTTAGTTTGTGTAGTAGCCAGGAAAATGTACCGAAAGGGGTGGAACGTGTTTCTGTTGTGCAGATAACCTACATACTGCTTTAGAAATGTGTGATTTCCAGCGTGTGCTAAAATAAGAAGTGGTTGTTTGATTTATCTCCCACAATGGTATGGCATTCTCTTCCTAAGTGGCATTTCATTCGCAAGCCAGGCACTGTAAATTTGAACTGAATATGTAAGTAAATATCCCTCAAGGAGACAGCACACTGGCTGTCCTCGTCTGAGAATACGGTGCTAAAAATGAAGCTCTTGGCTTTTGCAAAAGGCTCAACACCTGAAATACATTAGCATCCAAAAGAGGGCATGGTGTACTACCCAGCCAAAGAAGCTGAAAGTTCGTCTGAGCTATAATTATAGAGAGTCATCTACACACGAAGTCATATATATGGGTTATACCTCCAACATTTGCCCTCAGGCACTCAAACTTACATTCAATCCATTGAAACTTTGCTGTGAACTTTCATGTTTGGGCACATTGCCTCCGTGCATGGCAGCTTGGTATGTTATAGCTTTTACTATATAGCATCTTTGCATGGCAGGGACAAAGACAGTGACAGTGTTTTATCAAGTCCTAACAAGATTGCTGCTGTGCATAATTGTTGAAGTAAAGGGCTGTCGATCCGCTGATGTGGAACAGGCGAGAAGCTTAAAGAATGGAGAAAACCCATAATCGCAGAGTAACTTGTATTCTGATTTGTTATTTATCACATCATGGTTAAAACAATTTCCTACAGTTTTGTGTATTTTTAATATTATTTTGACATTGAATTTTCACCTAATGCAAAGGCGGGTTTCAGGAACTTTTTAAACATTTATATATGCAGGTAGTTAAGGGGGAAAATCCCTTTTTTATTAAGATACAGAATGCATGTTTATCAAAATTCATCTCAGATTCCATTTAGAAATATAGATATCTTGGGTTTGAAAGAGCTTACTGAGCTGCGCAAAATGACAGATATTACTGACAGAACAAAGTTTTGAATGATAAAAGAACCCAGGAAATGCTTATACTCATGTGGCTGTAAATTAACTGGTAGAAGAAAGACTACCGTTTGTTGGTTGGCATGGAGCAAGCATTAAGTCGGTAAACATAGAAGATAACACCCAGCGTACATCTTGGTTTGCTTCCTGGAGAAGTATTGACCCTCCTCTGTGGCTCAATCCCACATGGCTGATGGCCTGTGAACCCACTACCCCCACGGGGTTCCCACCCTCTGACATGATACAGACAAAGCGCTCAAGGAGGCCCTCGGCAGAGGAGCACAGTGAGGCCTGCGCTGAGATCCCAGCTGAAAAAAATCATAGTGTTCTAGAAAAAACGGCAAGTTGTAAATGTTAGTTTATGGTTCAGAAATGTTACATTTCGCTGCTAAGAGCAACATCTGTCAAAGCCACTCTAAAGAATAGTTACCTAATATTAAGACATAGCTGACTAATGTTACCTTTATTTTAAGCACAGTAAGCTATTTCCTGGAACTACTGGTGCAGTCTAGCCCCTCTGTAAATCCTACTGGCTGCTGCCTACAGCACACTGAATGCATAGCTCATCTCTTACCACAGTGGTTCTCAAACTTCAGAAGGCCTCAGAATCACCCGAAAGCCTTGTTAAGACGCATTGCTGGGCCTTACTCCTACAGTTACTGACTCATTAGATCTGGAAGGAGGCCTGAGAATTTGCATTTCCAACAAGTTCCCTCTGTGGTCCAGGAAATACCATTTAGGGACCATTGTCCTCCCAGTTGAGTTAGATGCTTACCAAGAAGCAATTTCATTGGCTCACAAAGAACAGGCCTGGACTTTACACCAAAAGATTGGTAAATGAATGTAGGGCTATGTGTTTTAAATTAAAATGTTTACAGCTGTATGTATCTTTTTTTATGATTCCCACTGTAAGTCATTTTTTTTTAATTAACCCAATGAACTGCTGGTTGCAAATGCATCTGATAAGACAACCTGTACTATAGGAAAAGCATTTGCATTTACAACAGAGGTAGGTGTATTCAGTGGTGGAGACAAGGAAACCTTTCCATGATTTCATGAGGGATGAGTGCTGGAGCGTGTAAGAATGTAAGAAATACACACAGAAAGCGTTTTCCTTGTAGCTGGAAACAGAGATAAATGGCTGAGTAATGAAAAGCTGAAACCTAAAGGAAATAAAACAGCAGGAATATACCAGCCAATGTGCCCAGATCTGGCATAGCCTTCATCTTACAGATGAGAAGTCAGAGGCCCAGGAAAATTAAGAGCTGGGTACTGTTCTAGGCACTGGAGGAAGAGCCATGAACAAAATATGCAGGTTCCTCCCTCTTAGAGTCATGTTTTTTATTCCTCATGAGAAAAGAAGAAATTTCAGTATTGATACTGAATTCCTAAAAGTAGAATGATGTTAAGAATTGGTTTTAAAAACAGGCGAAACACTGTTCTCTTGATACAAGTATGTATATTTAGGAAGCGGGGGGGGGGGACGTGTGGTAGATGGAAGGCAGTCTACTACACTTTATTTCAAAAGCAAACACAGTGCAAATGAATGCCTTAAATTTTTCTTCATGCTAACTGACTTTTCATGACCAATATAATGGTTTGTATGTGTGCATGTCCTTCCAAAGAGGTGGAGAAATACGGTGGTATTATTCACTTACCTTCGTGGCATCCCTGTTTGGTAAAAAGCAATAGACTCTCTTTCCAATTCCCACCCCATTCCAGCTGTCCTCTTTGTTAGATGTGAAAATGGAGATAGCGAGCAAAATCATCATTGCCATAGCTGGTGTTTATTGAACCCTTAAGTCAGGCAGTAGGCATGTGCATTGTGTCATATCATCCTCACAACAGTCATGATGGTTCTTAATATTTCCATTTTTATAGATGGCAAAATGGAGGCTGAGGTTGAATAACTTACTCAAGGTCACAAAGCTTATACAAGTTCAAACAAGATTTGAGCCTAGATCCTTCCAATTCCATGATCAGAGCTTGCATCATTACCGCAACTATGTCTGTGCAGGAGCTTTCATTGCGTTCATGGAAGAACTAGGTCTCTGAAACCTTCGTTTTGCAGAGAATGTTTTTCTGTGGTCTTGAGAATAGGGTACACCTGTCCTTGGTTGCCACAATAGATGACAGAGATGGAAGTGACTATTTTAGGACTGAATGCACCATCCAATAGCCCATAAAAAGGAAACATTTTTGAATGTTTGTTTTTTCTAATTGTGTGTGTTAAGTAAAGTGATTGGACAAACAGTCCTCTCCTGTCTGGTAATCTGCTATAAATCAACCTTCAGATGTTAATAAAACAAGTCAAGACTGACAAAAGAAGTTCCATTTGTATTTTA
This sequence comes from Propithecus coquereli, assembly GCF_000956105.1. Classification (NCBI taxonomy): domain Eukaryota; kingdom Metazoa; phylum Chordata; class Mammalia; order Primates; family Indriidae; genus Propithecus; species Propithecus coquereli. The sequence goes on along the minus strand of NW_012151951.1, from coordinate 14,906,316 downwards.
AACTCCCAATTCATCAGGGTCTCCTCCTTTAGATCTTCTGTGAGAGTGTCCTTGGTCTTAATGTAGCTGGAAGTAAAACACAGATAAAAGAGCCATTGTCTCAGAAGAGCATTAATAAAAAATGAATGTTGATCCTAATTGAGTGGTATTTGAGCACGGAGGGGGCAGGCAGCAGTGTGGAGGGAGCATCTGAGTCCGTTAGAATTTGACTCTATCTCATCTTCCTCCTCTTATTGCAGGACCCTCACCACCCTTATAAGAATGTAAACTGTCACCCTGGAATTAGAAAAGATACACGTAAACATATTACTACAGCAGATTCCCTAGTTATTGTTATTCTTATTTTGAAACAATATACTATTCCTCTCTTTATCTTTTCCTAAAATCTGTTTCTAAAATGTTCGATTGACTCACATTCTGTTTTCTCCATTTCATTGTTTGCCTATTTACATTGGTTCCTGGTAACTTTGTTGTAATGTCTCCTTAATTCTGTTATGTCATGCTGGATATAGCAGAAAGAGCTCCCAGTGGTCAAAGGTGAAACAATTTGAACAATAATGTTATAATAATGATAGTATTGAATTATAAACTAAAGAAGAAAATGAATATCCGTGAGTCCATATTGATATAAATTACTGAATACATACATAAATGGGAGGAAAGAAAAATCTCTTACCTTACAGAAGAGTTTCAGTTAAAGGAGTGAGGGAAATAAAAATTAACCATTTGTACACCGTAGGTAGTAATTGCTACAGGCAAGATCCACTAGTGAATGCTTAAATTAATGAGTGAAAATTTAAGGAGAAACAGGATAGTTGCACAGCCTCCAACTATCTCCCCCCAAATATTTATTAATTACTGTAGTGGTTTTAACATACACATGTATCCATAAATTCTTTGTTACTTCTCCCTCTAGAAGATAGGACTTAATTCCCTTCCTTTGTGAGTGTGAGCTGGACTTTAATGGCTCCAATTCGAGCAAACAGAGTCTGAAAAGAGAAAGGTAGTAATTTTCTAGTGGAGAAACCTGGTATACACCACCTTAACCAAGTGATCAAGATTAACATTACCAGTAAGAAAACATTGGTATCATATACTTAATGATGGGATTCGAGGGGGGCGGGCACATCACCTCCGTGATATTCTTCCCCCAAATCCATAATCTCAGTCTAATCACGAGAAAGCATCAGACAAACCCAAATTGAGGAACAGCCCCCAAAATAGCTGTCAAAGTCATCCTTTCATATTGTACCAATATTGATTTCTTAATTCTGATAATTGTACCATGGTGATGTAAAATGTTAACGTTAGAAAAAGATGAATGAAGAAGGATTTATGAGAACTTTCTGTATTATCTTTACATCTTTTCTGTAAGTCTTTAAGTATTTCAAAATAAAATGTTGAAAGAAAAAAAAAAAGACCCATCAAGGGCATACGAAAGCTTAGGCAAAGGAATCTTAAAATTAATTCTCTTTTTATTGGCTTGTTTATTTATTTATGTGTTTACTCATTCATTCAACAAGTATTTGTTGCCAGGCACTGCATGGAACCTGAGGGTGTAGTGGGAAGAAGGTAAGCCGTAAGCCGTACGCTGTTGCTCTGCAGAGCGTGGGTGGCACACGGCGCCTGGTTCAGAGGAAGCGCTAATATTTGTCCATCACTTGCTTTTGTTATACCACAGCCTAGGGAGGCATGTAGAGGTTTGAACAGTGCTGAAATGGAACAAGTGGGGTGTTTATGGAAGCACGCAGGAGAGACACTTAACCCAGCTGAGGGAGACCAGAAAAGGCTTCCTGATCATCCTTTGTAATATGAGTAGGCCTGTTGTTTAATCCTTCATTTAAAGTGTATTCAGTGTTTTTTATGGGAAGGACATACTTAATGCCTTAAATTTTGAAGTTGATTTCATCCTCTTATATTCTAAATGCCTTAAAAGTAAGTGCCTTAGAAGTAAGAGTAGTGGAAGTTTTTTTTTCATATGTCTCAGATCCTAGATGGTGCTACAGAGTTTTCGTATGGAATATAGGGGTCCTCAAATCCTTTTGGGTTGGAATTATTGTTGTTTCAAGTTTTATCTGACAACAAAAAATGTGTGACACAAAGTATATACATGCTGTTGTAATTTTTAAAAACTGAATAGTAAAAATATCTTATTGGAGTGCATGAAATTTTTGATGTTAGAAAGTTCTCTAAATATGCTAAAAACAGAACAAATATTTATATAAAACTATTTTCATTGCAGCATTCTTAGAAAAAAAACCCTTAGAAACAATCTATATATATATAACAAAAGGGAGATGGTTAAATGACTTCTGGTATTTTTATATGATGGGCTATAATACAGTAATTAAAATTATGGAATTTATATTAATATATATGTGTGTATATACATACACATACACACCTCATATATGGAAATGAAAAGGAATACATTAAAATATTAGTAATAATCTCAGAGTTGTGGGATTATGAGATTTTCTTTATACTTCTTTGTTTTATTTTTTCTACCATGAGTGTGTATGATTTTTATAATTAGAATAAAACAGTTCAGTGTTAATTTTTGAGAGAGGCATTAGTTCTTGAAAGTAGTGGTGTAGAGGTCCTAGGACTCCTAATGTATGGGTTGAATAACAAATGCTTTAATTAAAATGAGAATCCTTCTAGAGCTTAGGAAAGGCACCCAAAGTCTTCTTGTATAGCTAAATAGTAATTTCATATCAGCTTTATTTCTGTGTACCATTTCTCGGTATGTTTTTAAATCATATCTTTGATGGTTTTATATAGGAAGAAACACTGTGTCCATAATTGGTGTACCCTCATGACATTTAGCCCACCTCATGGTTCCTCTCCCACAGCTTGTAAGTCTTAGGCATGGAAAAGTACTTGGCCTACGTAGCAAGTGGGTAAACTGTACATTGCAAATTCCTAAAAGATACCGATGGTCTCATTAGAAGCATTTGGAAATCTTTTTCTTAAAATTGATTACAACATGGTAAATAAGCAGAGCCCCTCATATATCAGTGTCGGTCATTTTTCATGTGGCCATTTGACCTAATGTCTTTTCAGCAACCGTACCCCTCATTATTCTGAACACTGGCCTGGCCTCGGCCACTCGGGCACAAAGATAGAGGCCCACTGGCCACATATTGCCTGATACAATGCGCCAAGGTTACAAGCTAGGAAGGGAACAGTTCTTACAGTGCCCTACCCACCCGGACTTATTCTGTGCGCGTGGATCCTTAGAGGCTGTCCTGAGGCTAAGCCAGAGAGGCCAGTCCCAGCACATTAAAACAAGAGGGGCAAGAAGAGCCATCATCTTGGAGATGGATCCGTTGGTGGAGAAACGAGTGAAGTGACTGAGGCCCCAGAGTTTGAGATGGAGCTGAGCAAAGGGGAGTCTGGCGGGAATGAGCTGGGAAGGGCATGGAGCCAGGAGTAGTGAGAGAGGGAGGTGAAAAGGAAGAGTTCAAGAGGAGATCTTTAGATGGCAAGATTTCTACTCTACAGTGTTTGGAGGAACCCTTCCTTTGACTCCCCTGGGGCTGAATTCAGCCCTAACCGGGCAGACTCTTAACAGGTAGGTGGAAACCCTAGCACTGCTTTGTTCTGTAGGTAAAGCAACTCTTCTCTTGGGGAAGAAAAAATCAAGCTAGAAAGTTGACTTGCATTTCTTTTAAAAAACAAACAGCTTTCTAGGACACCTGTAACTATTATACCTATAACTATAACTGTTTTTCTTAATGCTTTGAGCTATAAGCATCTGAAAAATAAAAAAGACTGTATTTTTATCTACATTTCCCCCTAAACTGGGACTCTTCCTATTTGAAAGATGGATGGAGAAAAAGTATAAGTGAACCTACCACATCTCCTTAGATTTATTTAGTACTCACCTCCAAAGAACTCAAATATCTTCCTGATCTTGGTAACATTTTATAATAAAAATAGAGCCTTAACCTCTTGGCCTCAGTGGCCAGTGCCCACAACAAGGGTCACCAGAGATGGAATTGGACCCAGGGCCTAGTCTCAGCACCACTGTATGATATGGCCTGAATCTTAGACAGTTGAGACCTGGTAAAGCTGGGTTCTGGAGCAGCTTGGGAAACAAAACTGGTGACGCAGTGCATCTCAGAGTTCTCTCTTTGACCTGTTCACAGGCCTTTCATTGAGCCTTGTTTACCATGCTTTTCTTGTGGTTTGTGACAGATAAGAACTGTATTGATTCCTAGCATCTGCTGGCAGTAACCTTTGAAAGGGCAGGTGATGCATCACCACAGAATTTTATCTATCAATATCGGAGTAATAGAAAGACAGGGATGACATCTAATCACAACACTGCTGGCAGATCATAAATCTGAGCTGATATGGTACTAGTAATGGGCAGTAGAAAAAAAGGGACATGGATTAACATTCGGATAAAGTCAGGGGGACGTTTACACGGGAAGGACGAGATCTGGCCAGGAGAGCAGTCCTAATGCAAATGGTCATCCTCACGAAGGCCCGAGAAGTCAGGTAACTTGCCCAAGTTTCTACAGCTAGTAAGTGGTAGAGCCCCTCTCTGAGCCTCAGTTTCCTCATCTGTAAAACAGACGTGATAATACTTGAATGGGTGGTGAAGGATTCAGTGTGATTATGTATGCCAATTCTCAAAGTGTGGGCCCTGCAGCAGCAGCTTCAGAATCATCTGGGAGCTCATTAGGAATGCAAATTCTTGGGCTCCAATACTAATAATTTATTCTGTTCATAAGCTCTGCATTCTTCATACTTCTTTGATTCATAGGTGAATTAGTGGTGAAAATCATCATTTTTTGACAGATAAACATTTTTGACACGTAAAAGATGTCATAGAATTGGATATGCTAAGTTCTATGTTCCTCTGGTTTACAAGGCTGGAAAATACCAGCATTTTAAAGGTTAAGATTCTAATGTGTGCTTTGGACATATTTAGTGCTTTTGACATGTCGGGGAGCTTCCAGCCTGGACAGTGAATAGTGCTACAATTTAATAACATAAATGGAGTCTGTCTGATTCTGCAAAGAAACGGCCTTCCTTGGGGCCCAGAATATATAGTCCCTTCTGCAGTTACACTCACAGTATTTTTAATCATTTCATGTTTTTATTATATCCCAAGTACAAGGTGCTACAAAGAGTCCCTGGTGCTGGCAGTCACTCAAAAAATTGACAAATCTAAAAAGTGAATAGAACAGCAAGTAGCCCATTTGGGGTTTTCTTTTTTTCTTTTTCTTTATTTAAAAAAAACTTTTTAAAAAAGAAAAACTACCTTATAATATTGAAAGGGTTGATTTTGGCATCTTATACATGAAAAGTAGTAGTAATAAAGTTCCTCAATTGTTGGTGCTTGTTCTGCAGAAATTATGGCTGTGCACAACTGTGGGGGTTTAACTGGGTTTCCATGAAGTACGTAATTCACACTCTAAATGTGACAAGCATGACTGCCCATAAACCTAACGACTTTTTTAAGAGACCAAAATTCAGGACATTATTCTCTCTGAAACTGCACTTTAGTAACCCAGCAGAAAGCTGTTCAGAGATCTGCTCCCATTGCAGTGGAGGCATCTGGGTGCACCAGTGGTAAGAAATGCTGAAAGCTTTCATACAAGAACAAATTTGCTAGAGGAAGGAAGAAGTATGAACCAGTTGCAATTGCCGCATGTTAAAAGAACAGGAAGAATAGGAACTAGAACATGGCAATGACCATTTTGCTGCTCTCTCTCTCTCCCCACCCCTACCCCCCCCCCCAAAAAAAACCTTATTAGAAAACTTAAGAGTTGAAGTTCTAGGTGTATAAAATTTCGGAGTAATAGCAAAGAACCTCCCCGAAACTGAGATTCTTACTCTAAGATGAATTCTTTGCTTTCAAGGTAAATGTCATTTCCTCCTGTGAGCAGCTGCTAAGGATGCTGTGTTAGCCTGTATCCGAATGGCACAAGGCACATTCACACTAGCAACTGAGAACAAGGCCATTGGTCCAGGCTGATCCATGGATGTTCATTAAGAGGCTGTGTAAAAGTGAAACTGTGTTTACCTTTCCTTCATCCAAGCATTCTACAAGGCTCCAAGCCTGTTTCTTTCTGCCTCAAGCTTAAGACTCTTATTTCTCTTAAACTTCTGTTTATGCTGTTACCTATATTTTCGCAGCAAATACTATTTGCTCGACAGAGTGAAAAGGCTGGCTGTAATGGGTAGTAGAGCTTCTATTTTTTCTTGCCTCCCAATCGTATAGTTGAAAAATTTCACCTCTTTTATAACAAACCTCTGCAGTCTCTTTTCGGTTTTCATTTTAGACCACTTGCTTTATTTCCCTATTTGTTGTTTTTGTCTTCATTGGCTCAGTGCTTACAAACACAAAACACACAGTAACGATAACACCAAATAAGCAAAAATTTAACTAGGGTACTACAGCATGTGAACTGACAAACCCCACTAAGTGTGAGAGCACCGGCTAGTAGTCGTTTTTGCAGCTAAATGCACAATAATCTATTTGCTTTGGTCGCAGTCAGCTGGCAGCTTTGGGAAAGGATTTTTCTTTGTGTCGTGGTTGTTGTATGCACCTTGAGGAAGAATGCTAGATTCTGTTTCCTATTGACTTTATCAGTGATCCACACCAATTTATCTTCATGCAAACTTGAATTTTTAAAAATTTGTTTGTAAACATGTTTCTCCCTGGAAACTGACCTGACTGGGTAGTGGGGATTTATGATCTTCTTTATCCCATGTCATGCTGAGATTCATCAGTTTCCTTTGAACAAGTTGTCTAAGAACACTCCTCTTTCTAAGATCTGCCTTGGTTAAGTCATTAGTCTGTTTATGATCGTGATATAAAAGAGTGATTAGAATTAATGTGCTCTAAGGCAGAGCTCCTCAAACTTTAATATGCATAAGAATTAACTAAGTCTCTTGTTAAAATGCAGAGTCTGACTTAGTAGGTCTGGTGTGAGTTTGAGATTCTGCATTTTTAATAATCTCCCAGGGACTGTCAAAACTGCTGGTCAGCCACACTGAATAGCAAGGCCCTGGGGCAAGAGTTGGGGGAGGTTTCCTAATTATATCTTTGGTGTAAGTGGGTGCTACAAAAACCTATCTCAGTAGTGAATGACAGAAGTGTTGAGGATGAATGTGTCCTTTGCTTTTTAATTTCTAAGGTTAGTTCTTTGCTGTCTTTCCTTAGAAGGCCACTAAACATTGACTGGAGTTTAGTAGAGGTGACTAAGGAATACTCAGTTCCCTTTAAGAGGGGAAAACTGACTGATGGCAAAGCCCACGTGCCTAACTTCCACATCCTCTTCACTCCTCCTTGCTCTCTCTTCCTCACAGCCTGAGCTCTGCTTTCTCCTCTCCGTACTCCTTTACCTGGCTCTTATCAGCTCCTCAGTACTCCCAGGCAGAAGTCTCTTAACTGATCTTCCTGACTCCAGCCTCTTCCTTCCTCCAGTCTCCCCTCCCCTCTCCACATAGAAGTTACCTTTCAAAATACAGGTGTGATCATATCACTCCCTGGATTAAAATCACTTAATGGCTCCCTATTAATTACAAGATAAAGTGCAAATTCCCTAGCCTGGCATACAGTGTCCTTCAGTATCTGGACCTAATGACCTTTCCAGAAAGCATCCCTCCCTGTCACTTTTGAGAGCACGCTGTACTCTTCACATTGTTCTAAACATGCCATGGTCCTCCTTTCAAATTTCTCCCCTTTCTTCCCTCCCTTTCAAATCTACACCCCCACCCTGACTGAGTCAGTCCTCCCTTTTCTGTGGTTCCCATAGCACATTAGTAACTTGTGACTTACAGGTATTATCACATTGTGTCGTCAGTGGTGTGTGTGTATGTGTGTATCTCGCAGTATTAGGAACCAATTTCCTTTGTTTTTGAGACAGAGTCTCACTCTGTTGCTCAGGCTAGAGTGCAGTGGAGTGATCATAGCCCACTGCAGCCTCAAACTCCTGGGCTCAAGCGATCCTCCTGCCTCAGCCTCCGGAGTAGCTGGGACTATAGGTACACCACCACCACCCGCTAATTTTTCTATTTTTTTGTGGAGACAGGGTCCTCACTCTTGCTCAAGCTGGTCTCAAATTTCTGGCCTGAAGCGATCCTTCTGCCTTGGCCTCCCAAAGTGCTAGGATTACAAGCGTGAGCCACCACGCCTGGCCAGGAACTGACTTCTTTCTTAAAGCAGGACTGTTTTCTCCATTGAGCGTTGTAGGCACAATACTGGGGCCTGTTTCTTTCCAGAGCCTTGTGAAAATTTTTGAGAGAAGGAAAAGAAAAGTGTTGGCTTCAGAATAATAATCTCAAAAGCAAAATTATAAAAGTCCTTTAAAATTTTTAATTTAAAATTATATTTAATGTGGGATATGGGTGCAACTTAATATGTTTGCTGTTATATGGACCAGTTATCTAAAAACATGAGAGTGCCTAGCAGTTATGAAGTCTTAAAACAACTTTTCATTTAGTTACTTTATTCAACAACCATTTATTGAACAACTGCTCTATAAGCTGACACTGTATTATGCTTTGGGAATAGAAAGATGAGTAAGATAGTGTGACTGCTCTCAAGGAGCTAAAAATAATTAAAATAATAGTATTAAGTATGTTTTATTGGCATACAACCTATTTTCTAGAACTCGTGCTGTACAAATATTAATACATGGATTATCCCATTTGGTCCTCAAAATTATCTGATGAGATATTTTATACCCATTTTACATGTAAGAAACCTGAGGCTTAGAGAGCTTAAGTAACTTTCCCAAGGTCTAGCTAATAACTGGCAGAGCTAGGATTGAACCCAAATCAAAATCTAATGAAGGAAATAAGCCTATAAACCAACGATCACAGAACAGTGGAATGAGGACTGAGACTGAGACGCATACGGAGAATGTCAGAAGTCAAGACACCTGGTGAGTCATCAGAGCTTCATAGAGAAAGCTAATGGCCTTGAGCTCAATCCCGAAGGACAAGTAGGAATTCTTCCATGATCACTTTTCCTGCTTTTATGAATAGATTAGTAATAGGTGGATTTGGTCAAGTAATAAAATAAGAAATTAATGTCAATAATAAACTAGTATCAGTCACCAATTAAGTATTGATTTACTTCCTGCATTCAAGGGTATATTTTTAACCTAAGAATATCTACTAGTGTCAGAACATGGTTGTCAAAACTAAACCAAATATTATTATTAATTAAATTTTGTCTGTGCAACTTTTCTTTCTTCAGTGTCAAATGAAGGGGGAAAATGACACCCCTGCATGCCACAGGAGCACACCACTTAGTGAAGGTTAGGTTTCTAGAGACCCCAAACATCTTAGACACACCCAGGAACTCATTAGTAAGCAGGAAAGGTCTCAACACCCAGTAGCTTTCTCAAAGCTCTTGCACTTGGTAATAAAGGAAGAAATTATCTGTGAGAAGTGACAGTCAGCATTGGAGGGAAGCAGCAGAGGACACATGCAAGCCTAACAGGCTAAGACTATTCAGAGAAGGGCCAACTACATACTTCAGTAACTCATGGCATCCTCTCTGTATAGAAGCATAGAGCACAGAAAGTGGGGAAGTCAGCAAGTTTTTGCATGATTTTTATTTTGTTTCATTTAGTTTTAATTTTGGCATTTAAAGAGAGATACAGTTATATGAAAAGCTGACTTTTGTGGATGATCATGTTCCTTCAGGATGCCAGGTACCTGAGATGTTGATTGTTGAGGTTTTCCAGGGAGGATGCTGTGTTGCATTACTGACCTAACACTGGTCACCCTGCACACCCTTAGAACATGGAGATTGCTCTTTGAACTACTTATGGGCCTATACAGGAAGGAAGGGAACCCAGGAAATAAGTCATGTTTTTAATGCTATAGATGCAATTTCAAATGTCCAGTCCTCTGCCTACCTCTGCTATTTACCTTATATTTTTCACACATATGGTGGTTTTAGTTTGCAATTCAACAAAAATGTTTCAGGAAGATATTTTAATTTACCCTCTGCTTTTTAGATAGCCTTAAAATAAAAAAATATTAATATAATAGCTAAACCTCTGAAATTGAAAAACATTCTAGCAGATGATGAAAGAGCACAAGGTCCTAGTAATATAGATAGAGGTTGCATAGATGGTGATGCTGCTGATGAAGAATTTGGAAGAGAAGATTATAATCTTTTATTTAGCACTTTTGGAACCTACAAAATACTGCCATATGCATTTCCACACTTGATTCTTAATAATAACCCTGTTGGAGAGACACCATTTACCCATTTTAAAATATAGAAACAGATTCGGAGTTTCAGAGTTTTTCCTGGTTTCACCACCAGTAAGCTCGGAGCTGTTGCAAAAGTTCCTGTTTTCCAAGTCTGATGGTCTTTTCATTTCTCCTTGGCTGCCCCCTTACTAGTAAAAAACAAATCACAGGTAATGTCCTTATCACTTATCACAGCCCACATTTGGATGATACTAATCAGTTATTTTGATAATAGCACCAATTTGGATAGTTATTGTGCATATTTGACTGACATAGACACCAAGCGTGAGAGTAGAAACTCGAATCTCCTTGGGCTACTGGCTTTTCTCCATATGCAATCCCTTCATCAAACCTTGGCATAAAAGAGCTTCCTAACTCTAGTATGTTTCTTCCCAGATTCAGCTGGGACCAGCAACTCAAGAGCCCAGAGGTTTTTTTTTCAAAAAAAAAAACAAAAACACCACTTGTTTTATGATTGACAGATGACAGATTGAATAACTCAGCAACAAGGGCCTTAGTCACGGAACCCAATTTTCCAGCTAAGAAACTGTTGTTTCATATAATAGTCCAAAGCTACTTGGCTTCCTGGTAGGAGATGTGAGTAAGTTGGATATTGCAGCATTATTCAGCATGATGATTATCACGGATTTACAGCTGGTTCTTGAACAAACCACGTTACACACACACAGAACACTCTCTAGAATAAGAATAGGAAACACTTATCCCCTCCCATTTGCCCATTTTCTGTTTCTGTAGTAATGTCACTTGAAAAACTGACATTCACTCTGAGTCCATATCTGATGTGTTCCAACTGATATCCTTACTTGCTTGTCCTGTCGGCTCTAAGCTTTAAATTTGGAAGGTTTTCAATGGCTCTTGTTGGCAGGAAAAATGAACGAGGAGATGCAGAGAGAGACTGCTATTACAGCCAAATTTGAGTCACGTTGACTGTCAATGCTAATGAATGCCCTTGAAGCAGGTACTGTAAATGCCGGAAGTTCGAGTTGAGCTGCCTTTCGAGTCCAGATCGTTCGACAGAACAGACATCTCCTCTCTAAATACTAAAGACCCAGTAGTTAGGTTCTGATTATAGAGCTAATTTTATCAGTGTCGCCTATTGGAGCATGCTGATTGCTGATAGATTGGCTGTTTATCTTCAAATCCCTTTATATGTTCAGACTGTTACTTTAGTTTTATTCCCGAGTCACATAAATGAGATACTGCAGATTCTTCCATTAGTTCTCCTCCGTTCTTTTAGTATCATAAAGCTTAATGTCTTTTCAGCTAATCAATATAGTATAATTGTTAATAGCACCAGATCTAGAGTTTAATAGACCCAGGTTCAGATATTGATTCCAATCACTTATTTAATGTATCTAGATCTTAGTTTCCTTGTCTGTATAATGGGGATGATAAGATATTGAACCACATAGGACTGTTGTGAAGTTTAAATAAGATAATGTAAAATAAAAAAAAGTAGCATAGTGCCTTGCACATAGAAAACATTTAAGAAATGTATTAGCTATTGTTAAGTAATGCCCCCTTCGAATAATAGCAGGAGTTTTCTTGATATTAAAAAATTAATAATAATAATAAGCACTTTGGAAATGAAATAATTTGTTTTTCTTGCCTCCAGACGTGGAGAGTAGCAGCCACTTCCCTTCTCTTCCCTGTGTGTAGTAATTATTGTTACATGTTATAGCCTTGTGATTTTAAATATCTTACACTAATTGTTAATCTTTTAACACCCTGGAGGCAAATGTAAAAGGAAAAAAAAAAAAACAGCTTTTAGTGAGTTGAAGCAAAAAGTGACCCAAGTTTAATCATGGTACCTTTTATCAAAGGGAAAATGGTATTAAATTGGTTGCTTAAGAGCGGGGTATATTAAAATAAGGGAAATGCACATGCCATCTCCATCGAGTCTTGAGGTTGGGGTTCTGAGGAAATTCAATTTAAAGAATTTTTGTAGAGGACTAACTAGTAATGGCAATTATTGTGATCTGTCTACATCTCTGATGTGCTTAAGACTCGGGGGAATTGACAAATATCAATTAAAGTAGAGTGACTGCAGTAGAGTCAGCCATTCCCATAGCTTTGAAATTCTAAATTTTTCTTTTTATTTGGTTAGGAAAAGGCAACATTATATTTTCTTACAGAGCGAGAGCTCAACAGAGGCTGCCACAGTGTATAAATAAGTGGTTTGACTACTAAGATCCCATCTGGGTTAAGAGAGAAGTCCAAGTTCCCTAAAATCTTTATAGAAATAGTAGAACCTAATATTTGTATCTTTGTTTATGGATTTCAAGTATTTTAGTATGTATTTTGAGTTTTGATCATATAAATCTTTTGTTTTAGTTGCGAATAACTTGTGGTTGGGGAAATGTAAATAGTTCTATATGTGAATTAAAAGTTGATTTCTGTTATCCCAGACTTCAGCTAACTTTGGGTCCCACAGTTGCCACCCTGGATGGTACGAGAGTTTGTGCTTCACCAGCTATCAGCTGCTATCTACACAATTTTGTCCCTTTTGGAATGTGATTTTCTCCCCAATAGTTCACCCTCATAGACAGTGAAATTTTCCCCAACTAGTTTTCACTCCACAAAGCAGTCATGTAATATATCCCAGCGAATATAATATCATATTACCAGTCCATTAGCAAAGTAGTTGATGCAGAAGATCAACAGCTGGCCTTCAGCACAACTCCATTTTGTCTAAAAGAAACTTAAACGTATTTCGAAATGCTGGAACAATACCCAGCTTTGAATTGCTACTACAGCAACTCAATCTAAAACTATTCTTTTATTCTTCTTTTGCCATAAAGGAGCATCACAGAATCAAATCCATTGAGAAGAAACTACTTGCTTTGCCAACACAATTAGTTTTATAAGAAGCCTCTGTCTTCAGATTGTTCTTCTCCAAAGTCCGAGTTGGACCACTGCGGTTATTTTTTAATTAATATTTTTTTAAGAGCTCCCTTTCTCCCAAGAGCCTCTAAGCAGATTTAGCAGGCTTAAAATGACTCTTCTACAAGGTGATTTCAATGCCATCCCACAAGCAAATAAAACAGTGGCTTTTCTACTTTGGGGCCTCTATTTTTTTTCCTCTCTTTTCATTCCTATAAAACCTGTCCACTGGAGAGGGTTTTTCTTCAGGTTATCTTCTCTCCAAAAAAGATGCTATCTTGTTTATGAACGAAAAGGCCATGCAACCTGTCCAGCTATGAAAAGGAGCAAGAGGAGAAAAAAAAGTCTAAGGTTTTCACCTTTCCATGTGAAGAGCAAAAGAATTCAATGATTATTATTATCTTTTGTGGTTTATTTTTATATTCCTGTTTCTTTTATTGCTGTTTGCTTCTTTGATAAGTGAATTTTAATGGAAAAGCTAATTCGGATCTTCGAGTTTAGCGGATGGGTGTCACTCCGCATAAACATTCTATAGAGGGGATTGCACCTCTTCCTTTTATGGGATCAGACAGCTCAGACCTTAAGCGTCATAATTACTTGGCCCTTTTAGTGATGTGGGCCCTGATTAAAAAGTTGTATTGAGCTCAGAGTCTTTTAAAGGGAAGGTGGCTAATGTGGTAGTTGAAATTGAAATAGCACAGGCAAGGATGCTGTAACTACTTTCTTTTGTCACGGTTATTCCTTGAAAAGAGTTTTCACACATCTAATCAGTGCTTTCTTTCACAAAGAGATACCCGTCCTATATGTAAATATAAGTTGGACTGTGCTTGACCTCAGTTCTTCAGCCTTAATGTTGAAAACCAATAGACATAAAGGTAAAAATAGCTTGACGTTTATTAGTCTTTAAAGTTAAGACTCGGGTCACCTCTGGTCTGGCATGGTGTAAGGGATCATTCTCTCGGGAGAGAAAAGCAGAACTAACTCCCCTTGGAACTGAGATTAAAGAATTTCACGGGGACAAGAAAAACTTTATATAGGTCTTTACAATAACTTTTTTTCCTATTTTAAAACCTGACTACTTTCCAGTTTGCAAGTTGAGGGAGGAATTATCAGAAGTCTATTCACTGGGTAAGTTTTGTTGTCCAAGGATCCATCAAAAACCCAGTCTAGGGACTCTGAAGAAGTCTTGCTGTGCTATTTCATAGCAGCCTCTCTCCAAAGGGTCTTAAAAATGTAAGGGACACTGGAAGAAATGAGATTTGCATCACTGGGCCTTTGTGTAGCTTGGTGTGGTTGGCGTTCAGTTGGACCCTGAGCTGAATGCACTGTGGTGAGTCACCACCATAAGCATCAGTATTCTTGGCTGTTCTCCCTCCATGTGCATTTTGGAGTTAAAGGTGAAATTCCATCTTTAACCCCCTTGTGGTTGTCTGAACAGTGATTAATGAACTAGATGTGATTCCCTGCAGATCTTTCAAAGGGTGGATGAAGGATGAAATTTCAGCCTTTTTTTTTTTAAACCAGGCTTTTTGCTTAATACAGCTTTTAAAATTAATGTCCTCTTTTGAATGCCAAGAAAACAAAAGGAATTTCTCAAAAGTGTATGCAGCTTGACACAATAGACCTTAATTGGTGTCAAGGAGATGTTAGGATGAATGGGAAAATGCCCATTTAGCTGATAAGACTGAAAAGTGGAACCTTGTTATGAGCTGTCATCTCAACATGTATTTAAGCTATAGCAAAACTGCAACATATTTGCCATATAGATCATAATGACTCCAAAGGAGCCATTATACTCTATTATGTAATTACATAATCAAAGCATGCATAGTAATCAGCTTTTGGAATTCAATGCTAATCAAACATACCTATAGTATGTGTTTAAGCTAAAATAGAGAACGTTAATTTGCCATTAGTCTACTAAACAAGAATGTGTATACAGAATATTCATGAATAGCTTAATGTTGTGTCAGATGATATTTTTTGTTTTGTATTCAGGGGAAATCAATAATTTTAATTGAAGAAAAAAGCAGCACTGAAGAGGATTACTCTTTAACTTGCTTTTCAAAAATTTGCCTCACCTTTTACTGATTATAAAAGTATCAGATTAAATTCAATATTTTTTCCTTCCATAAGCTAAAGTGACACAACACTAATTATGTTGCAGTAGGTTGTTATGAGATCTGACCATCTCCAATCCATAGCGCAGTGTTATAAATACTATGTAAAACAAAGCTTTCAAAAACAACAACAAAAACCTTGAGCATGTATTGCTTTTGTAATTAGAAACAAATCAATACATGTTATTTAGAAATAGCCAAGAATAGAAATACCTTGATGACTCAGTCAGATCTGGCCTCTGCTCTTGGCTGTGCCCACGCTTGGCATGTGATTTTAGGCAGGTCTCCTCCCTGGGCCTTGGTGTCTTAAAGTGAGAGAGTCGATCTCTGTGTTCCTTTCAGTTCTATTGATCTTGATTCCATAAGGGCTCCCTGAAAAAGAAGGTGACACAAATGACATGTTTGGGTCAATGTCACATATTCTTATACATTCAGTCATTTGTCGAGTTGGTTTAGTTTCAGTTATCTCTAAGCTTATGATCTGTGTGGTTCTCATTCATAATTGTTTTGACCATTAAGTGGACAGTCCTTGGAGCAGACAATCAACATATTCGACTTAACTGTTTGGAAGAGCAGAAACATAGATGAGGATCAAAAAGGTTAAGAGAAGCTTTGTAAACAGCAGACAGATTGATTGCTTTTGATTTTAAATAAATATTCAAGTGCTCGTGAAGGTTGAAATATTGCCTCTCTTAGAAATAAAGAATTGTATTTGTGTTGAAGAGGTCTCACCCTTAACCTTAATCCACAGTTGATGGACCCCTCTTTTTGGACACTCGTTCTCACTGTCCCTTGCCTGCACATTGGTTGGCTAAAAATGTTACTGTAATATTTAAATGGAACTAAATTTTTTCATCAAAAGTTTTCGTGGCTTGAACTCCGAATAATTTATTTTCAAATTACTTTTACTATAATTCTTATTAATTCAAATAGGTTTCTGACTTGATATAAAACTCTGTAAATGCAGGGAACAGTTTAATGAATTGAAAGATAGGATTGAGTCTTTTAAAGGAAATGTACAAAGTATGCTGACAATAATTGCTCAGATAGAAATCAAATCTTAATGGCTTTGTTAATGATTTGTAGTGAACACTGTGTTTACGTCGACTTGGGGGAACATATGCAGTTAGAAGGATTTTTCCCTCTGGGTTTCGGCAGAATCTTATTTTTTTTTTTTTTCTTTTCCTGAAATGTACTCAACCTTGTGCTAGCTCTCAGAAACATTATCAGGAATTACAGCGCCACTGCTGGTGATAGTTTTATTCGGGTAGGGGCAGAGATTGTTCTTGCAAATTGGGCACATCCTGAACAGCTGTGGTACCCAAACCCTGGGCAGCGGACCAGTACCAGTCAGTGGAATGGGAAGCTTCATCTGTATTTACCGCCACTCCCCATCGCTCACATCACCACATAAGCTCCGCCTCCTATCAGATCAGCAGGGGCATTAGGCGCAAAACCCTGCTGTAAACTGTGCGCATGAGAGATCTGGGTTGCACACTCTTTATGAGAATCTAATGCCTGATGATCTGAGGTGGAACTGAGGCAGCGATGCTAGTGCTGGGGAGCAGCTGCAAATACAGATTGTCATTAGCAGATAATGACTTTATCTGCACAATAAATGTAGTGTGCTTGAATCATGCCCACCAGTCCACTGAAAAATTGTCTTCCATGAAACTGGTCCCTGGTAGCAAAAAGGCTGGGGACCACTGCTGAACAGGGTTGTAAAAATAGGATGCAACAAAAATAAGCATAAACGACAAGCCATGTGCAGCTTTAAGTCAGAGAGGGCTCACGCACACCTATAGAAAATAAGCTTCCCAAACCGTGCTTCTTTGAAAATTTGAAACCTGCGAGGGTAGGAATGAATAACCCTGAGCCTTCCATTTCTGTAAAATTTCAAGAACTATGATGAGGTTTTTAAAGTAATAACTACATTGATCAGCAGCAGGATGATTTTTTTTAAAAAAACAGTTGTATTTCTGGTTTGACTCCTGCCCATTTAGACAACACGACTGTGCTGATTTAATGTCATTTTCAGGCTTCCATATAGCAGAGAGAAAAAGAAAAAAGTTTTCCTAATATGATTTTGCTTGTAAAGGAGTAGGTCAGGAGACTATTTGCTCTTTCTCTGGGCAAACTGTCTTCCCAGTTAAGAGTCATTGGTGCTTCTCAGTGTCAGTAGGAGTTTACATAGTTGCCATAGTATAAACTGAATTCTGTTTTAACTGTAACTTGCCCTTTTATTATAGACTTGACTGGAGAGACTCCCCCAGTGTAAATGAAGTGCCTTATTTATGAACAGCCAGGCAGCGGGGGCGAGAGCGCTTGGTGCTGGCCAATGCCCGCCATGCACTGGTAATAAAGGCTTTCTCCAGGGGCCGAGTGCTGAGCACTGAAAGAAGAAAGCAGTAGTAAACAAGGTGTTTTACATTCAGGACAGTCTCTCTCTCATCTTAAAGTGTGTAATTGTGTTCTGGATAAATTATGGAAATAAAAAAAATCAGAAGTCGCTCATAGGGAAATAACCCTCTTTAAAAACAAGTAAATTTTCCGAGGCAGAGCCAAGAGAACCTTGGCAACATCTCCCTATGCTGGCTAGTGAAATGTGCAAGCTGTATGGGCCGCAGAATCTGACAGAACCGGGTTCAAACACCACGTTGGCCACTTAGCTGAATGACATCAGGCAACTTATTTAAATCCGAGTCTCGGGTTTTTAATCTTTAAAGTGGGGATCTTGAAAACTGTAGGAGTTTGAGAGGGAAAAGTGTGTAAAGTAGCTAGCACGGTGCCTACCACTGGATAAACATTTATTCTCTTTCCCAGTTCTCTTTTCAGGTTTTTGCTTTAAGAGTTGCCCCATCCCCTCCCTATGGTGGCCATATCATTGATGCTAGTCTTTTGTGTAATGCCATTGAAATGGAGTTTATAACAAAATGAGGTTTTAGGAAAGAATCCGTGAGCTATATTAATTGAAGATTAAATTAATAGGGGATTATATGCCAACTGTACTCCTGCCCCTATGCCAGCCCTACCCATCTCTGCTGTCATGGTCATTACGAACCATCAAAATGAATTTTATCTTCAGAAAAAAGCTTTCTCTTCATCGTGATAATAAATGTCCTAGTAACTTCTAGTTTACTGCAGGAGACTTGCTTGTGAGTGACGAGGCCTGTCCAGGGCCATAGTTTTAGTTTTAGAAATTGTGGGGTAAATTGGGGAGTTATAAGGAATACAGTTGCTGGTATAAATGAAAATCCAGTTTGATTCTGTCTCTTAAACCTCACCAATATGGACCGATTAGCAATCAAAAATGTCTACACATGCCAGCCATTGTTCCACCTTTAAAATAAATTACCTTGCTGTTAACAGCCTTATTTAATGGCTACAATGTATTGTAGCACATGCCCAGAACATGTGCTGTTTCTGCCATAACAGTGTATCTGCTAATTGAGTTTTAAGAAAATCAGGAAGATTCTTAAAACGGATTCTTTAAGAAAGGAACCCAAGTTGCCTGTTTGTATCCTGCTACATACATATCAAATTGTGTTTTGTAACAACCTAATTGTCATGATCCCTATTTCCAGGGGAAATTTATCAAGTCACAGTGCACCCTTCTGTTTGGAAGAAATATTTGAGGATGTGGGCAGAAATTATTTTTACATAAAGGCTTCAGGCAGTTAAGAGTACTGACATACATACCATATTTTCATCACTGTCATTCACTTCCTTTGCCTCAAATAAATAGGTCATTATTATTCCATTTCAGCCATCTTATGGTGCCTCAAAAGATGGAGCTCTGTTTAATACAACTGCCGTCCAGCTGACCCATATAATTTATTGGTAATTTTTACAGAATGACATCCTTGGGCCACCACCATCAGCCAAGGCACTTTGATATCTTTCAGCAAAATATTTCATTATCGCTTATAATTTTTTAGCATTAGTATTATAACCATGTTAACACAGCTAGGAACTGGCATTTTCTGAGACAGTGAATTTTTGGTTGGCCTTAGCAATTTGAAAAAATAATACAGTAATGATGGTGATACCACCATGGACCTGCAAAGAACATTATGTGCCAGAGTGCAGCAAGGGCAAAAATTTGCAGATAGCAAAATTTTACGTGAATGATTTGCTCAGCAATGACACATTAAAATGGTCTAGTCTTATATTACTTAATTATAAGTAATAGTTAAGAATGTTTAGACTTTTTTAGAGAAAAACAAATAAAAACCTCTGGTTCCATTTATTATCTCCATTGCTTAAAACACAAAATTACGGTCAACTCTCTCTGCTCCCATTCCTATATAAATGTTTTATAGCCCTAATATGAACATAGTATGCTACTATCCTATTCTCAGAATATACTAGCCTTAGGATTTCGAATAAAGAGCTAGAATTAAAGCATATAGTTATTTCCACAGGAACTATTCTATTAGAGCATAATTGAATTGCAACTGGCTTTTAGGTCTCAGTGGCTACAGGGATCTGTAAGGCCTTGGTTTAATGTTGAAAGGATTAATGCCTGTCATCAGGCTGCCTTTCCATATGTAGCTTTTGTAAATTGAAGATTCTTATTTGTGTTGCTAATAAACTTCCTTTAGATAGAAGAAATCCCTCCCACAACCCAATAAGACCCCATTTGGTATTCTGTTCTCCTTAAGGAAAGTCCCATGACTTAAGATAGTTATAGCACTTGAGTCGTGCAGTTTAATTTTTCCTTAATTTTCTTAGTAGATTGGGTTACCCTGAGGATGTAAGGGTGGTGGCCTTTCTGCACACACTTTTGCCAGGGCCAGCAAAACCACCTTGAAAAGCTCGATTGATTGTCAGGAATTCCCTTCTCCTTGTTCTTTTCTCAAGTCTGGGACTAAACTGCTTCCTCTAGCTGGGTTCTGAATTCCGTGTTTGGCACAGTAATCCACTGAGGAAAAAATAAGCATCCCTTCATTTTTTTCTGATCACCTTTTCTCTTTGTTGTTATTCTGCAACGCTGTTCAGCACACTAAGCTTCCACTGCTGGATCAAGCAAAGGGAAATCTACCCTCTCACTCCCTACAAGCCCCTGGGCCTGCGTCCTCACACCCAGGTTAATTCCCTGGATCATAGAGCTCAAGGTCAGGTTTCATTTTAGTTTGCTCCTCAAGCACCAGGAATTTTTGTTTATCTGTGGCTCTAATAATTTTTTTTTTCCTTATCCTTCTAGTTTCCTTTCTTCTAATCCTCTGCCAGGGGCTGGTCTATTTGTAGGTAGATTTGGCTTAGAGCCATCTCAGACACCCCTTCTCACACTTTCCCACTGTGTCCTGCCAAAAAAAGGATCCTTCAGCAGAAATACGATAGCAGGTGGAAATCCTCCATTTATTCTAATTGCAACTCTATTTATGCTGTCTCAATTTTTTTAGATTAGTATTTATCTTCGACCTTTGTTTCTTAGTGTGACAACGTTTTTTTAAGGAGTGAATAAGCTACCCTGAGTTGATATATAACAGCTACATAGGGAGCCCCTTGAGAGCAGGAATGGTGAGCCTTTATTCTTGTATCCACATTACTCCCAACACATAATAGCCTAATAAATCTTTGAATTTGACGTCTGGAGAAATGATGATGATGATGATGATGATGATGATGATGATGATGATAGCAGCAGCTACCATTTGTTCAGTTTTATGAGAAGCTAGACATAGTGCTAAATGCTTTATATTTATTGTCTTTCTTCATCCCCCCAGCAGCTCTAGAGATAGCTTTTAATGACTATCCCCATCTTGCAGATGGGGAACTGGCTCAGGAACTTTAAATAATTTTCCTGAGATCACACAGCTAGAAAGCAGTCTCTCTCTCTCTCCTTCCTGATTGACCATTACATCTGCTGCCCATACCACACTTTCTGTTCTGTACGTAGAAGTAGGATTAGGTCAGGCCTGTAATCCTAGCACTCTGGGAGGTCGAGGCGGGTGGATCATTTGAGCTCAGGAGTTCAAGACCAGCCTGAGCAAGAGCAAGACCCTGTCTCTACTAAAAAAATAGAAAGAAATTAGCTGGGCAACTAAAAATATATAAAAAAAATTAGCTGGGCATGGTGGCGCATGCCTGTAGTCCCAGCTACTCGGGAGGCTGAGGCAATAGGATTGCTTGAGCCTAGGAGTTTGAGGTTGCTGTGATCTAGGCTGATGCCACCGCACTCTAGCCCGGACAACAGAGTGAGACTCTGTCTCAAAAAAAAGAAAAAAGAAGTAGGGATTAGGTATCAGTTTTCACCCACATTACCATTGCAGCTTTTTTTTTTTTTTTTTTTTTTGAGATAGGTTCTCCCTGTGTTGCCTGAGCTGGAATGCAGTGGCATCATCAAAGCTCGTTGCAACTTCCAACTCCTATGCTTAAGCAATCCTCCTGCTTCAGTCTCCAAGTAGCTGGGACCACAGATGCATGCCACCACACCCAGCTAATTTTTCTGGGGTTTTTTGTTTGTTTTTTGTAGAAATGGGATCTCACTATGTTGCTCAGGCTGATCTCAAACTCCTGGCCTCAAGGGATCCTCCCACTTCAGCCTCCCAAAATGCTAGGGTTATAGGCGTGAGCCACTGCACCTGGCTCATTGCAGCCTCTTAAAGGCTAGGACAGTGTCATACACTTGTGTATCCCCTGCTGGGCCAGGTACAGAATTGAACACTTGACAATTGCTTCATCCTTCGCTTCTAAATTGAACTCTCCTCTCCTCCTACCTGTGCTGTGGATCACTTAGGACATTCATGAGATGGCTTAGCTGCTGTCACTAATCTTAGAAGCAACCAACTAGAGCAGATCTGGAGATAAGCCTTACATCAGGGCATCTGAAAGCCTTGACTTTTTGACATATTCTGAAAGAGATTTTCTAAATGGCTGGCGGGGTTAGGGGAAGGGGATCTGCAGAAGGGGGCATCGTTTCAGGGCTGCCTGGGGCTTTGGGTGAGTCAGGAAGGTGTGAGTTTCTGAGAGCAGAGTAAGAAATTCTGAGCTGTAAGCCTTCCCTGGATTTTCCTGAGATCCCAAAGCGTCATAGTCGGTTAGGTCCTCACTCCCACACAATGAACTGCCTATCCACTGGGAATGCCAGCATCCACTAGCAAGACGAGATTGTTTATTGAACCCTCCTACCTCCTTCTATTAAGTGGCCCTTCGAGTTTTCTGTGAGGTGACCAAATAGCTTAGTGCAAGGACACATAAACTAAGGTTGACTATATGTATCTTCCCTACTCCATTTTGAAAGCTTCAGCTCCTCACAAAAGTCAGTACTCGGACCTTTCCACTACTCCTCCATACACTGCTCAACTAGTACAAAGTGCTAGAAGCTGAAACCTTGGCATCACCACTTCTGTGAGAGCACGGTGATTCCAGGCTCGGTTGTATTTTGTCCCTGGATCTATCTTGGATTAATAGACTCGTTTTGTGGACTATGGAGAAAGCTATGAGAGCCATACCAGATGTTGCTACTTGTGTTCATTTCCTAATATGCTTCTTATTTCTCATTTTAATTGATTGCACTGACCACATTTTAATTGATGGAAATTTTTTTCTGACCTTTCTCTCCCCTTTTCTTAAGGCGATGGACAGAATTTGTTTACGAAAGACGTGACAGTGATCGAGGGAGAAGTTGCGACCATCAGCTGCCAAGTCAATAAGAGCGACGACTCCGTGATTCAACTCCTGAATCCCAACAGGCAGACCATTTATTTCAGGGACTTCAGGCGTAAGTTTCCATCCCCATAGTAGGAGACGGCAACTTTTTTTTCCTACATGTTGTCTTGATAAAGAGATTGCTAAGGCCACCTTTTTTAAATTTAATGTTAGATGCTTAAAGTTTAGTCAATTCTTTAGAGGGAAGAAGAGACAGGCAATCATAATCTTTCTACTTAATAGAAACCTTGAATGGTCCCTTTTAAAAGTAAGGCCGTCTTACTTTTGCAATAGGAATTGATTGTAGTAATTCAAGGTGAATTGCAATTGAGTCCCAAATACTTAGCTGACACAAACAACTCAAATAGGGTAAGGCAAGGAAAATACAGCATTCTGAAAGGTAATCCGTTTGGTTGAAGATTTAAGTTTTCAAGGCAATATGTGCCTATAAAGATAAAACCAAATCTTCTCTTACCATAGCCTCTGGCATATGAAGGTGTCCATATGCTGAAATCTTTCCAAATATAATATAAAAAAAGCCAATAATCAAAACTAAATTATGTATAATAGAAATGGTTCATATGGGTGTCAGGGCTTGGCAAGAGCAAGAATCAGATCTTTTGAAAAAATTGTTCTTTGAGAACACTGGTGCCTTACCAAACCAAATGTCAAGCATGTCCCTTCCCGGCTGCTTGTCCCTTTGCCTCCCCAACACCTCGGGGACATTCATGACCTGTGGAAAGGTTGATAAACCTAAGAAACATTTAAGAGGATGAGGGAGGATAAAAGGAAGAAGCCAGCTTCTTATTCTGAAAGTGAATTTCTGTCATTGTATACTGAGCTAGCCTTTACCAAGATTAATAGAAGGACTTTCAAAGAGAACATTTGAAATAAATAAGAAGCCCACATACATTGCTTTTGCGGTGATTTCCAGCTTGATGCCTAATCAGTTTCATAGTGTGAAGCTGAATGTGGCTGGGAAACTGGAGGGCGGGTTTAAGGCCTCTGCAGGCCCCGGGTCATCTACTTTTGGCAGCTTACCTCAAATCATGTCAAATGTATTAAGATGCATCCAAGTTAAATAGGATTATTTTGCTGCAAAGTTTTATAAATGATTTTTCATTTTACTTTTGCAATTAATATTAATGATTCTTTCTTTCATAATTTGGAACCACTTTTTTTTAAGGCCTCGGAATTTTTGAGGCACTTTAAGAGCCCGTAGGCCCTAGTCTCTGAACTTCCAGTGCCCAAAGGCTAAGAGAGCCCTGACACCCTTCATCAGGGGACTCGTGGCCTGCCCTTTTCTTCCGTTTTCTTTTTGCCTATCTCTGATAGAAAACCTGAAAGAATTTATGAATAAGTGTTGAGCACTGACAGCACTTGGAATTGTGCCAAGGTAGGGGTGTGTAAGTATATATGTACTCACACATGTATGTACCCCTGTGCGTAAGTTTCCTTTGGACAGGGTTATTTGTCGACATGAAGTGATCGTGAAAGCTCAAAATAATAATTCAAAAAGTACAAAGAGGGGCCGGGCACGGTGGCTCACGCCTGTAATCCTAGCTCTCTGGGAGGCTGAGGCGGGCGGATTGTTTGAGCTCAGGAGTTTGAGACCAGCCTGAGCAAGAGCGAGACCCCGTCTCTACTATAAATAGAAAGACATTAGCCAAACAACTAAAAATAGAAAAAATTAGCCGGGCACGGTGGTGCGTGCCTGTAGTCCCAGCTATCCAGGAGGCTGAGGCAGGAGGATCGCTTGAGCCCAGGAGTTGGAGGTTGCTGTGAGCTAGGATGACGCCACAGCACTCTAGCCCAGGCAACACAGTGAGACTCTTTCTCAAAAAAAAAAAGTACAAAGAGCCAGGTGTGGTGGCTCACTCCTGTAGTTCCAGCTTCTCGGGAGGCTGAGGTGGGAGGATCACTTGAGGCCAGGAATGTGAGACCAGCCT
Source organism: Propithecus coquereli (assembly GCF_000956105.1). Lineage (NCBI taxonomy): Eukaryota > Metazoa > Chordata > Mammalia > Primates > Indriidae > Propithecus > Propithecus coquereli. Next base: position 14,881,451 of record NW_012151951.1, on the reverse strand, counting down.
GGGCAACATAGTGAGACTCCACCTCTAAAAAATTTTAAAAGTTAGCCAGGCATGGTGGCATACACCCATAGTCCTAGCTACTTGGGAGGCTGAGATGGGAGGATCACCTGAGCCCAGGAGTTCATGCCTGGGTGATATGGGAGACCCTGTCTCTTAAAAAAATAAAAGCAAATTTTTTCTACTCTATAGCTATCTTTCTAGTCATCTTTTTCCTCGCCTAATTGAGGAAAATAGACTGTGCATTGTCGTCTTTCTCACAATCACTAATTTTGTGTTTTGTTTCGCAGCTTTGAAGGACAGCAGGTTTCAGTTGCTGAATTTTTCTAGCAGTGAACTCAAAGTATCATTGACAAACGTCTCGATTTCTGATGAAGGGAGGTATTTTTGCCAGCTCTACACTGACCCCCCACAGGAAAGCTACACCACCATCACGGTCCTGGGTAAGAAATGCACATGGGGCTCATCCCAGGAAATAGGCTGGGGGTGGCCCTTGCTACCAGATGGCTTCCAGCAGCAAGGAGAAGGTTAATGGTGAATTTTACTGTTCAGACTTGTTTTAGGAAGAATCACCGCCCATCTTGCTGAATTTTAAAAATAGCCTATTTTACCAAATGCTCTAAGGAATGGCAATCAGCAGTCTTTATAGATTCCACCTGCTCTTGGGTTTCAAACCTCAAGCTTCAGAAGCAAAGATCAAGAGAATTTAAAGCCCTCAAATGAATCACTCACCACATGAAATGTTATTGCTTCTAACTATCAGGATTTTTTTTTCCTTCTGTGCAGGAGAAGGGGAAGTGGGCTACCAAATCTGCACCCCATGGCAGAGTTCTGTTACGAAATCCATGTAATGATTTTTCCTTCTGAGTTACATCCTCATTTTAACATTGATCATCTCCTTTTCTTTGGCTTTACTTATAGCCTTATTTATTGCTTATCCTCTAGTATGCTGTAAAAAATCATACCCCATGAACATGAACACATACTTCGACACAAATTGCAATTGGACATAAAAGAGTTAGGAGCTCCTTAACTGACAATAAGCACAGAACCGTCAACAGGCCGCTAGGTGCAACTCTAGTGAGTTGAGTGTCTTCATTTATGATTTTATGATCACTAGATTGTGATTTTCAGCAAAATCCCAGTAGCCAGGTTTCCATGTTTATATTTTGATATAGTCAGCAGATATTCCTAGGTTGAGGTGGTCTGAATTAGTCACCTTTTAGACAAACATCTATGCTTGTGCATAACACCAGCTGATCTGGAGTTTTGAAACTGAGTTTTCAAGGACGTACATTATAGCGTGAGGCAAGATCTCTGATTTACACCTTCAGGAAGATGATGAATCAAAGTCTATTTGAGGCGGCAGACTGCAGCTTTTTGGTGTAATGATACGAAGATTAAAGAGGAAAGATAAATATCAAGGACATTTTTGCTTGGGATGTGTGCACATATATGTATTTATGGATGTACATATTGATCTGCTGCCTCATTACTCTATTTAAACACAGCTGTAAACGAGAAAATATTTTTTTATTCATTAAGGTAAAACATGTCCCTGAAGCTTACATATATACTCTTGACAAGAGGAGTGCTGATTTTAGAAAGTCATGTTAAAAGTCTGTCCATACAATTTCTAATGTGATCTGTGTTTACTGACGGATGGCTTTCAGCTGTTGATGTTTGTCACTATTGTGGTTTCAACCTGTATTAGACCTGCATGAATAGTAAGCATGAGAGGTTTCGCTGGAATGGCTATTTTGGTGTTTTGCAGATGAACCAAATTTGCAAGTATAAATTCAAAGTTTTCCGTCTGCTTGCTTTTGTAGAAGTATTTAAAAATACTGTTTGCTTATTGGAGTAAGTCATTAGCTGCATGGACTTCAAATTGACCATCCACATGTCCACCCATTGACCCACCATTGTTCATGGAATTTCCACAGAAGTGTCAGTTGGCAATGAAATGGAATATATTTGTGGTATTCTGAATTTTCAGAATATTTTACTCTATATACCTTTAAGTATTTATATCTTGGTTTCACAGACGAAAAATGATGATAACAGAGGCTAACCATCTTGCCCAGGTTACAAAGTACTCCGTCAGAATCAAGAATCTTGGAATTTGGAACAGACCTTCCTATTCTGTCTTACAACCTTGGATCTTCTAGTTTAGGTTGTTTATAATTAAATCCTGGATGCTCCCATTTCATTATTATTTTCCCAAACGTACATGTCTTTTGTTCTCAGGGTTATTATATCTGGCCATTGGCAAGCAGTTATTATTGCCTATTGTTTTCTTGTGTCTGGTACATTTATTCCCAGAACCACTGCATTGGACCAGTTTGACTATGAATACACCTTGTGCTTAGGAGTCAGCACGCCAGCACTAGGATTTTGAAAGACATTATACCTGTAATCCTTTTGGAGGCCTGATTATTCTAGAAGTAATAAGTTCCTGCTTATATTTTATAGAAGCATTAACTTAAATATACTTGAAAGTAATGCTTTCAAGTATCAAAAGTAGTAGATGTTCTTTTTGCAGATATTATGCATTCATTTAATATTCTTTCCATTGAATTTACTCTAGGATTCCTTGACAGAGCAAAATTGTTGTCATCAGTGTTTGAGTCTTTCATTTTCCAAAATCTGACAATTTCCACTGATACTCGTACATTCAAACCTTTCTCCTAAGGTTTCGAGTTTTCAGATATCATAATGAATGAAGAATGACATTAGCATCTTGGTTGCTATCTACAGTTCTCTGAAAAGGACTCCATATATACTTACACAGCTGTCAAACTTGTTGATAGGTTGAAGATGCTCATTTTAGTGCATGTCTATTAGGTATTTGGTGCATTCAGCAAAAATTTCAGCATAATTATACATTATAGAGGTAGGTATTTGTTAATGTTATCTATGCTATTCTATCTTATCCATGTAAAATTTGAAAACTTTCCTGATATTTTGCATGTATTTGGATGCCTTTTAGGATATTCATTCACTCCTGCCGCTTGTGATGAGTTTGTTTCTTTCCGTAGAACATAGTGTAGGACTCTCTTTATACTACTATTCACGAGAGGAGATGAACAAGAGAGAGAATACACTGCTGTAAGATTAATATAGCTACTGATAATAGTAGCTAATATTATCACTGTCCTGTCCTTCTAAGATTAGTGTTCACTCTTAAGATTCCAGGAACAGGAGAACCTAATTATTTTAAAGGGTCTTGGAGTGAGATTTCACATACTGATCAGCTTTAAGCCTCCTCTTTTGTTGTAATTAATCTGACTCATCTTGATATTGCTGATTTTTGTTAAATGTTGTAGGCGTAATGTTTATAATTAGCTCTCTTATAGATTTGAGGTTAGCTGAGAAGAACCTTGACATTTCATTGCTATTTTCTCATGTTTCCCTCTATGTGATTTTCATTCAGGTTTTCATCTATATGCACCTCCTTAGAAATATCTTTGGTTATTTTCATTAATGGCTGCAGGCATCTTTTACTAAATGTGTCTGTTTAGTGGACCATGTGTAAGTGTATTCTCTGGTTAGCAACGGCCTTAATTCATTTTTCTTATAAATGGATTTTTATACTTTACTAACCTCTTTTGTATTAGAGTAGACGTTATGAAGTTAAAGGGAAAACAGGGTAGAATTAATAGACTAAAATAAATTTTGAGATTTTCTGGTCCAACCCTCTTTTCTCAGAAAGACAGATTTAAATCACCTCATTTATATTTTCCAAAGCTTTCTTGCTCTTAAAAAATATCTGAGAGAAGTCAACTTTATAACATATCAATAAACCATCATGACTCACATATTAGATTTTATTTTATATTTATAAACTAAACAACTCCCACTATACTTGCCTATTTCTTCTAATCTTAGCAAAGATCAGAAATACTCTTCACAATCTTGAGAAAACTATTTATGAACTTGGAAAAAAATCATTCAGCTATTTCTCTGGATGATGATCTCAACAATATATAAGTCCCTTATTTTTCTACACTGGGCATATTTTCCAATGCTTTTGAAGTTTCCCTACTTTTTCCTTTAGCCATAGACTTAAAGATGATGTCAGCTCTTCAGGCAGATAATCCTGGGAACTAGCATTGGTCCAGGACTCACTCCAAAGGGTTATAGAACTTTAGAGCGTATCTGTTGCAATAGAGGGGGAGGGAATTAACATGGATAATACCAAACAGTAAGAAATCCAGATGAGGACCTAGCTGCCCATCGAGCTCTCAGCCCCCAAACAAAATCTGGGGGAGATGGTAAATTTTCCTCTGTCTTTATCTGTACCTGTCCCTTTTCATTTCCTTACTTTGAACCATCAGACATCATTGATAATGTGAAAAGAGCGTACCATCCTCTTTATGACCAAGTGGAGGAATGACGACTTTCCATCAGAAAATGCCATTGAAGATGAACAGGTAGTGGAGGTTAGGAGAAGCCCGAGGTGAGGAGAGATAAGCATCTTCAGGCGCAGCATGAGAAACAAATGAGTGAAGGAAAGATACCCAGGAACACAGGCAACAACTATCTGACAGAAGACATTTGAGGCTAAATTCCATTAAGACTTGACAGCGACACGTAGCAGAATCTTTTAACAACTCCTGGATCTGTCCCATTGAGAGGATTCCCAGGTTTTCTGAGAGTGACCATCAAGGTGTTTCTCCCAAAGAAATACAGACACCGTGGGATCTGCTCTGCCCCATTCTGTAGGGATTTCCAGGATTGTCAGTAGTGTATACAGGGCTTTCTGCCCTGTTTGTCATGTCCGAAGAGAGCCACCTCCCTGAAATCCATACCCCGTCAGTTATATTACTCAATTACACTTCTCACTGGAAGCCATTGCGTATGTCAACATGGAAAATTACTCTCATCACTCTATTTTTATTTTTGCCTGGACCTTGAAAGGTATTAATTTTGTTTGATTTCTCATTCCTTCATTTGTTGAGAAGACATTCCTATGTCTTTTACTCGTCAGTTGTAAAAGTTCATTTCCTCTTGTTCTATTCTTCGTTGCTTACCAAGGTCTTATTTTCTTTCAGCTTGGGCAATCTTTTCCTCAGATATTTTATCTCACAGTAGCATTTTTCAATATTCCTATTATACTGTACTCAGAATGCAGCAGTATGTGTTGGTCCTGAACATTCCCTATTAACTGTCTAGGTACGTGTGATGAAAATCTATAGCCTACCTGTCTGTCGTCTAGCATGGATAAACTACATGAAGGACACAGCCAGCTGAAGCCATCCCATTTCTGTTGTCACTGCCTTCCTGTGTCTCTTAAAATGCTATCAAGATGCGCAACTACAAATTGGATGTTAGTTATCTCTCTTTTTGCTTATTTTTTAAATTAGGGTAGTTCTTTGCCATGTTTAACTACTCATTTGTGCCATATCATATTATTTAATAGCAACACATCCAAGTGAGCAAATATGTGGTTTTCCTTGTATACAGGGAACAAATAGGAGGGATGCTTTTGCTCTAGTAGTTACACCACCACACTATCTTGCTGAGGAAATATATGCAACAAATCATTTTACTTTTACTTTTCCATCGTTCTCTACAGGAATTTTCCACCTGCTCCAATTCAGTGTGAAAGTCTTCCCGTGGGCAGAATTTTCACGTTGGACTAGAACAGTTGGAAATCCCAAATACATGGTTTAATCCCATAATTTATTGAAGCAGTATCAGAGATTTATTATTCAACTTGATCATCAGGATGGCATGTTTATACATATTTAATTTCTTGTTTCTCTTCTGAGTTGAGAAACTTATTAATCATAAGTCTCAGAACTGTCTTTGCTTATTCATGGTGGTCAGGACACATATTCTTAGATTCACTCTACTGAATTCAGTATTCTTACTGATTTTTATTTCAGGAGGCTCAGTCTTGGGATAAGGTTGCACCTTATGTGAAGTTTCAATGTCAACTCGGTTTCATAAAAGATAATATATTTTCATCATCATCATCATAATCACCACCATCATGCTACATACTTCCGATTTGATATTCAGCATTTCAGCCCCCAAATCTTTTATCTTGACCATTTTATCACATATATGTTTAATATGCTCACAGAAGGGTTGTTTTAATTCTCATATATTAAATCTATTTGCGAGCACTCGAGTCTCTTTTGCCTTTGATTTCTAAAATCTGGAACATTGGAATTTAGAATACAGAAAATTATTTCAAACCAATTGGCATTTCCTATATTACTGCATCTTCATATCCAAAGGATTTTATTACTACACTGTGCATCAGCGGTCAAGATTATATCCTGGATCTCTGTGAATCATTTTAATTAAATGAATCTGGTTCTGAGGCACAATTTTTCTGGGTATGAGTGATTGTTTTAAGGGATTCAAAGTTTTTGATCTTTGCTGGAATCTTTCATTTGAAGATTGAAATGCGAATGTTGAATTCAGGGAGAAATATTGCTTTTAGGGACTGCCGGGTAAGGATGATAATTTCAGTAGTATGTACTCCTCTTCCTTTTGCATTCACTTTCTGGTTGATTTTCTAATGACCTATTGGTGACTAATATCTATATTGTTATAACTTGGTCAATGATAGTGTAGGAGTGGGAGACTGGTCATTTTCTGAGGTAAATTTAGGAGAGAAATTCTAAATTAACTGATTTTGCATAATTCACTTTATTTGGTGATCACTTTGCATTTCTTTTTCCTCCCCGTGACAGTTTATTTTAAATTCCCATCAAGAATGTCCATTATTTGTCTTCTTTTTGATAGCAATAGTGCTAGTCACCCATGAAGAGAAGAATACGTCCAAAAATGGATTCTGTATTTATAAAGCACATGTGTTTAATTTGTAGTCCCACCACGTAATCTGATGATCGATATCCAGAAAGACACTGCCGTGGAAGGTGAGGAGATTGAAGTCAACTGCACTGCCATGGCCAGCAAACCAGCCACAACTATCAGATGGTTCAAGGGGAACACGGAGCTGAAAGGTAAGATGCAGATTGCCCTATGCTGAAGTAGTTAGTTAGCACTTGATTCTAGCAGGTATGCCTTCGTGGAAATTAAAGACAAATGCAAAATATGCCCCTGAAACAAAAGTATTCATTTAGATATGGTTTATAATCAATTGCTAAATACTAAATATGTCTGAGGCCAAAGCATAACAGCACTTTAGTGTTCTAATTCATATCTTCATTCTGTGATTTGAAGGTTCCTAGTGCTATCTGTTGTTGTACTCAGGTGTCCAGAAAGAACTAACCCTGTATACTAGAACTCTTTGTGCCAGGAAGAACTTCTATTAGGGGTTTACCCTAAGCTCAGGCTGTCTGTGTCTGTACCCTCAATTCTTGTTGCTTTTGCCCTATCTTATATAGAGACCCAGAGTGGATCAGAACCCCAAATTCTTTTTTTTTTTTGAGACAGACTCTCACTCTGTTGCCTGGGCTAGAGTGCCATGGTATCAGCCTAGCTCACAGTAACCTCTAACTCCTGGGCTCAAGTGATCCTCCTACCTCAGCCTCCTGAGTAGCTGGGACTACAGGCATGTGCCACCATGCTCAGCTAATTTTTTCTATGTATTTTTAGTTGTCCAGCTAATTTCTTTCTTTCTTTTTTTTTTTTTTAAGTAGAGACGAGGTCTCGCTCTTGCTCAGACTGGTCTTGAACTCCTGAGCTCAAACGATCCACCTACCTCGGCCTCCCTCAGTGCTAGGATTACAGGCATGAGCCACCGTGCCCAGCCAGAACCCCAAATTTTTATCTATACATTTTTTTAAATGTCAGTCTTTCACATGGTAAATTCCACATCATTCTGACATCTATTGCACTATCAGCTGTGTTGTCTATATGCTTTCCTACAAGAGTGGTTGCATGAAGTGGACTAAGAATTTCGTCTTAATTGTGAATTTACACAGACCAACTTTCTTGTGAAACCTATAATTTAGTGGCCCAATTCACCAGCCTGTTCTTGTGCAAAGTCTCTGATTTCATGATGGCAGTACAGGCAGCTCCTTATCCCTGCTCTGTTGGTGTTTTCCTCAGTTCTGGCCCATCCCATGTTTAATTCCGGGATCCTCAAATACCTGCCCCCTCCGCTGTTGCATTAGATAAAGGATAAAGCATATACCCGATTTGGCCAATTTTTATCAGTTAATTCCCTTATGTATGTCAGCATTCGGATTCCTTCCTTTTCAAGTTTGCCCTGCAATTAGTACCCTCGGCAAAGGACTCAGGGGCTGAACTTCTCTAGCTATTTGACGGAAATGCTAGCTGTGTGCCTCAATTTCCTCTAAAATGGGGATGATGATATCACATACCTTATGGGGTTCCTTTGAAGGTGAAATGAGTGAATATTTGTAAAGCATTTAGCCAATACTTGGGCCAAGGTAAGTGCTGTATATGCATTTGTTAAATAAAGAATAAATAAAGAATGTAAGGAAGAAAAGAATAAGCCCTTTTAAAAAGGGGATAGAGAAATCTATATCAGGAAACAGATAAATCTATATATAACAGCTTAAGTTTCAAAAAGCTTGTTCTGTTTTAATCTCCTATTTTCTAGGTATGGTTTTGGAAGGAAAGAGTTTCTCATTTCCTCTCTGCCTTTCTGTCTAAGTGAATTGAGCCATTAAATGTGTACCGATAAGTACAAAACATTAAAAGAAAGTTAATGGTGTGCCGTGTTCCTGGGAGTGCTGAGTTCAGGAAGGGACTGGCTTGGCCTATTCATCCCATCCGGAAGCCTCCTCCCTCCTTTTCTGGGTGTTCTTGGACGTGTCTCCCTCTGGCCCAAAGCCCTGTATCTTACTTTGCTCTAGCCCACTGCCACTGCATTTTTGTGGTCTTCCAAAAGTCTCAGAGTTTAAACATTTCAATTACAATTTCAATTATGTAAATCCATTTAGTTACTTTCTCCCTTAATTGTTGATGATGGGGGTAGGCAAAGGGGGTTGTTTGTATCTCTACCGCTGATTGAATTACTTAGGGGATTTGGATGACGTCCTGGAATTGTTAAATGGCATGACAGCCTAGTAGATATTTCAAGTTCAGATGGTTACAGGGAGGAAAAGCACTTTTCTTTTTGTCCTCTTGAATGAATACATTGAGCAGCCAGATGTTAAAATGGTTCGACTTACAGCTGAGTTTTTGTGGGAGGGTTTAAGATAGAAGGAACATATGTAATATATTTCAGTAAAAATAGAGTATATTATTTGGGGTTGAAGTATATCTTAAATACTATTCTTCAAGGTTGAAAAGTAGGAAATTAAAGGAAATAATCATTTTATCAGTTAACTATCCACAGATTACCCTCATCTCAAGTGACTTCCATAGACATTTGTTAAAATAGCAATGCTGGGATCAGGGGAGAAGGGGGAGGTTGTATAATAACAGATTCACCCAACTCTGGCTTCTTGATACATTTTCTGTCCCTCAGGCAAATCGGAGGTGGAAGAATGGTCAGACATGTACACTGTGACCAGTCAGCTGATGCTGAAGGTGCACAAGGAGGACGATGGGGTCCCGGTGATCTGTCAGGTGGAACACCCTGCAGTCACCGGAAACCTGCAGACCCAGCGGTATCTAGAAGTACAGTGTGAGTACCCGAGTATCTTATTGTGAGGGCATAGAGTAGCAGTTACATAAAAACATTTCAGATACTGTTTATTAGATGCCTTCATTTTCCATAGCATAGACTGAATTTTTATCTTGTTGTCTTGGTAGAAAAATAATCAAAGGATTATCTTTCTGAAATACTGTACTGCCATTTTACAAAGTGCCGATGAAGATTTGAGAATAGTACGTTTAACCCAAATATAAAAGTGAAATAATTCCAATCTGTTCCAACATATGACTGAATTAATTAATCTCTTTGAATATAGACTGTTATTATTTCTAACCTCAAAATCTAGGGTAATTTTTCTCCCTTTCTGTTAATCCCATGCTAGGTAATAACTTTTTTTAGAAGGGATTTTATTCCCATTCTACATCAGCATTTTGTTTTAAAGTGCACGTTCCCTTCCATTTTGCCGTAAATCATAGCAATGAGTTGAAAAGTCAAACTCTTTGGAATCATTGCCACAATCTTGATGCTTCGTCAATACAGCTAGATCACAGTGAGGGAGATTGTCTCCTTACTGTGCTCTGTGGACTGAATACCTTCTCCTCATCTCCTGTGGACCCTTCCACTTAAGAGGAAAAAAATCTGTTTTCTGCACAAAACCATTTTTGTGCCAATGTAGTAGCCAAGTAGCAAGCTTCTCACTTTTTATCAAAAGGCTTCTGTAACTTGGCCTCTGAAAAGTTCCAGGTGATGTTTGAATATGCACAGTGAAAACGTTACAGGAGTTTGGTTGGGGTGCTGGTGATTTGGTGTATTGTGAAGCAAAAGCATCACCCTCCATGAATGCGTGGATGAGTTTCCTAGGGCTTCCACAAACTGGTGGCTTCAAACAAGAGGCGTTTATTCTCTTGTACTTCTGGAGGCCAGAAGTCCAAAATCATGGTGTCGGCAGGACTGTACTCCCTCCGGAGATTCTAGGGGAAGATCCGTTCTTGCCTCTTTCAGCTTCTGGGGGCTCCAGGAGTTCTTCGGCTCGTGGCTTAATAACTCCATTCTCTGCCTTTGGCTTCACATAACTGTCTCCTCTTCTCTGTGTCTCTCTGCTCTGTGTGTTTCTCATAAGGACACTTGTCACTGGATGTAGAGCCCACCCGGGTAATCCAGAATGGTCTCATCTTAAGATCCTTAAGTTAATTACATCTGCAAAGACCCTTTTTCCAAATTAGGCCACATTCACAGGTTCTAGGAATTAGAATGTGGACATATCTTTGGGGGACACCATTCAACCCATACAATCTCTATCATATTTTTAAATTGCCTGAGCAAAACAGGGAACAGGGTTATAAAGCATTGCTTCTAAGAGACCATCCCATTCCAGCCTTTCCTTATTCTGTGAGATTGGCTCAATTTAACATTACATAATGCAGGTTTTTCTTGTTAATTCATTTCATCTACTTCATTATATAGCTTCATTATGGGCATCATGCTTATAATTTTCATATCACTAAAACTATTGTGGTGTAATGTCCCTATAATGGGAAAACAGAAATGATCAGATATTATCTAAATTAGCAGATAGTAGATTTCTTGTGACTTTGTTAATATGTAATTCATTTAAGCAAACTTAATATCCATTAACTTTCCTTGTAGGGGCCCATTAGCTTTAATAATACATTAGCTCCTTTGTGAATCCTGAGAAGATATTACCCCAGTTTCCACCCCTAAACTCTTTTAGCATTTTCCCAGAATATCTTTTAAATAGAATATAACCCCACCCACCTGCAAAGTTAAACTGATTCCCAAATACAAAATATTTCAAGTGCTATACCTCTTACCCACTGGAAAACTCGGTAATGATCCTTATAAGCTTTGTCTTCCATATTCTGTAGATTCAAGTGAGATTTGTCCTTCCAAGGAAAGGAATAAGGCTCCATATCTGAATCCCTTTGACTTCCATCAAACAAAGTATGACTAACTCTGAACTGTAGGAAGGTGACTCTGATGCCTTCCAGAAATGAGGATGCACCAACTGATCATTTTAAACTCTAACGAAGCACCTTTTTATGCGAGACTCTCTGTTCTTTTATCCAACATAAGTCATACAAATATTTTATCCTTGATATTCCATTTTTTTAATACATGTACAGCAAAAAATCTTTTTAAATAAAGGAAAGTTAAGAATTACAAAGCACTATATTAATCTGAATGGGAATTCAGGGTCTGGTTTGAAATCTTGAGTAAGGCTCTCTATGCTCAAGAAAGTCACCTGACAGTTCACTACCCTCCATTCCTAGAACACTACTGAGAACTTTGCAGCATCAGCCAGGAATTCCTTAAGTAGCTTCTTCAAATGTGATTGAAATTCTCTGTCCATCATTTCCTGCCTGCTTTACTCTCCTGGAACACCAGCAGTTCTGCTCATGCCCCAGAGGCCTGAAGCACTCGGTCATTGGGCCCTAAAGTCTGACCCCCGCCATTAGCCAGTACTGTTGGTGGCTCCTCTCCAGTCCCCCATAGCAGTCCTATCTTTGCAGACAAGCAGGACCATCCCTTGATGGCCATATGGAAGGAGGAGATGCTTGAATACATGAGACGCTTCGAATCCTTTGTTCCGTAGCCAATGGAGGTTGAATTATTTTGGATACCCTGTAAGGAGAACGTTACACCCCTATTTTTAAATTGACCCAAACCCTTGAAGTTCGCAGTTTTTAACCCTTTTAGGCTCATTGACCCCTTTAATAGAAATCCCTAGATAGCTATAGACCTAAAAAAAGATGAATAAAATCATGTAGTCACCATATTTTTCTTATAATCTAAGGAGTCCATTTTACCCCTCAGAGTTTTCCTAACTTCAGTTATTTGAGGGCCACTTTCACAAGTTTTGCCATATTCATGAATCATCTGTATTTTTACCTTATTTAGAATTTTTCTTTAAGTCACTTTATTGCTTTAACCCAATTAGGACCAATGTAAAAATATCTATTAAATTATTGATTTTATTTGTTGTGTATATTATGTCTAATAAGCATTAAAATAAATGTAGAACTATTCTTTTAATATCTTGTCCTTTGCCACCTAAAGAGATTTCTTACGCCATCCGTGGTAAACAATAGCTTATCACCGGGAAATACTGAGCCCATCCATGGACCTCAGATTCTACTCAGGGTAAATAAGACGACCGTGGGGTCAAATCTAACCCTGTATGATTGGTATTAAGTATGCTCACTTGGTTTAACCCTGGCCCACTTTGCTCCATGAAGGTTTATGGAAACTTCTCTCTACCTCATCTTAGACGAATAGGTATTAACCAGGATATGAACAGGGCTAAATGACAGATAATGGATTTGAATTCTGTATAAATTATATCCTTTTAAAAAATAATGTTAAAAAAGAAATGAATAACGAAAATCTGCATTATATGTCATTAAATTATCTTACTTTAAATAAGACAAGGAAAAAGGGGAGGAGGGATAAAAAGAAGGGAAAGGTTATACTTCTCCCTGTAAAATGGAGCGCTACCATATTGCATAGAAGACAAGGCTTGAGCTACAACTTGAAATTGCTTTTGTCTTGTGGATTTAAGTCCTAATTAACTGAACCGGAATTTTGCAGTGTTTGTTTGTTAGGACCCTTATTTGTGATACCAAGAGAAATTGTTGTGCCCAATTATGTGAAAAATCAGCCAGATGTGTATGCTGTCATACTTTTAATAATCCTTAAGTTTTCGGTGAGCACAGATATTAATTGTGTAATATGCATTGAAGTGATTAACATCAATGTAATTTATCATCTGGAGATTTCTGAACATAAATAAATGAGTTGTTTTGTTCAGCAAGGTGTTGACCCCTTCAGAATCAGTGAATTAAAGTCCCCCCCCTTTTTTTATTATAAATATGAAAGGCACCACAATCAGCCAAGTGTTCAGTTATTTGATTTTCTGGGGCATTAGCCGCTCTTGTTTGTGACATTTCCCTGTTGGGTGCTCGTTTGCAAGCTCATTAATAAGGTTTTCTCATAGGAACGTTGCCGGGAATGAAGAACATACAGTAGGGCCCTTAGTTTTCTAGCTTTCATTCTGAGACTCAGCAAGGGGACGGCAGCAGCACGCAGTTAAATGTTTAAAACAGAAAATAATTATGCTCACAAGCTGGAAGAGCTCAGAGCTCTCTTTCCTTAGACGTTATGCAGAGAACAGTTTTGCTTTTTAATGTTGTGAGCTATATGACCCTACAGTCTTTCTCTGCGTTTTTGCTTGCAAATGTCTGTACAGGTGGTGGTGCCCAAATTTACAACATTGTTGATTATAGCAGCGTGTGATACGATTGTAGCACAGTTAGTAGAGCTTCAGATCTGAGGGAATGTACTCTTGTCAAATAAAAGCCTGTTTAAATGAGAACAGTTCACCGTCTGAGCATTAAAAGAAAACTGTCTAAATAGCATCAAGGTGGCAACACATGGCTACATAAGCTGGGAATTCAAAGAGAAGCGATGACCCTCAGTGTGGAATTCAGATTGCTGGGCGCAAGCGAGGAAAGCCTTCCTCTGACTGAGGCAGACACGAAGCTCTTGCGTTACTGCTGCGTGGCTTTTGCTTTCACCCATCGTATCCTTGCTCTCTACCACGTTTTGCAAAAATCCTCATTTTCTGAGGGTTTTGTATGTGTGCATATTTGAAAAAAAAAGGAAAAACAATTCAGAGATGAGTTTTGAAAGGGAGAATGAAAACAAAGACTCCAGAAGTGGGTGTTTGAATGCCTTCCCTGCTCTGATTATCATCTGACAGTTAATCGTGTACGTGGGCATCATTTTCAAAATGAGTTTTATTGACTGGATGTAGCCAGGTATTTTATAAATCCATAGTTCTGTTCATCCAAGGTCCAGAGAAGGGTAGACTTTTTTTTTTCTTTTATTCCCTGAACTGGGGGAAAATTGGGCATTGAGGAGATGATCAAAACCTGTTCTTTATCTGTGCCAAAATAAATGTTTCTCTGGTATCGATAGTGCCCTGCAGTGAAGAGGAGAGGAAAACCTGGAAATCGGAAAATCTTTCCTATTTGGAGTGGAGGATAACACTTAGTTTCCAAGAGCAACTCCTGTATCACATTCTCCCCCATCAATTCTGTTCCCAGGTTGTATACTTCAAAGCATAATAGCTGGCGTTTTCAGATTCGGCCTGTTTCCCTCTGATCTCCAGTCCCCCTTTCAACAGAATATGGTCTTCCTCCCATTCTCCCTTTCATTTTTTTTAAACCAGTGAATTGAGTTTCAGGGAGGTTATTTCAGTATTTATTATTCTTTGCGAGAAATAATCAAGGCATGGAGAACCCCTGATTGAAGCTAATTTTTTAACCTATTATTTGTTGTGTTAACACAGAATAATGTTGCTTCCAAGTTCCTGATATTATAAGCACTATAGATTGTGAGCGATACAATCTGCAGTACCAAAGAGGGCAGGAGGCCAAATAACCAATATTCAAAATACAAAGAGTGAACACTGGACAAAAACATTGTGAGCAAGGCTTGAATGACCCTTAAGGGGATAAGCCTTTGCCTTCACACCTGCCTTCTGGAGACCCGCCCTGCAGAAAGGGGTCTGTTATACTAAAGACCATCTTCCCACATCTCAGTGACCTTAATGTATTTATAAAAGCGGTGTCTGTGTGGCTGTGGACATCAAATACTTACATAGTGAAACGAGTCTTCTAATGTACATGCTTCACTTAATGGTTTTTAACTCAAGGTCAAATTTTGATTCTGTGGAAGGTTAAGTGGTTGTGAAGCTGGCATCTACGAATCTAAAAAGGATAGTCAGACAACACCCTTTATGATTTCCCTTAAGATACCACTTTGAGATACACAAGAAGTATTAATATTAAATAAATGTGTAGTAAAACAGAAGTACATAAACCAGAACACCTGGGCTGAACCTCAGGTTTTTGGGAGCTGGCTTGACCTTCCAAAAGAAAAACACAGTTATATTTTGTGATGAGGGCTAAGATGGATTCATGCTCTGATTTTTTTTTTTTAAATCAGTAGTAGAACTAGGAGTAGAAGTCCATACCCCAATATTTCTCCCCCTTCTCATGCGCTCACTCCTTCATTCATTCATCCAGCAAATATGCATTGAGTGCCTATTCTACCTCAGGACCTGGCACTGTTCTAGTTACCAGCAATTCAAAAACCAAAACAAAACAAAAAAATACTTGTCTTACAGAGATAACGTTCTTGTGCAGAAAATCTTGCTATAAGGATTTGCTTTTTTTTTTTCAACTGTCAACCAGAAAAACAGAGCTATAAGGATTTTCTTGCCCTCTTTTTGCTTTCGAATTTTAAAGATGTCTTCCACGATATGGAAGAATGCTCTGTGAGTATGTACCCCATTTAAAAGCATTGGGAACATAACTTTCTGCCACAACGTTGCAGAATAAAATTTGATTCTGTTGGGTAAACAGGAATTGTAATATCCACAAAACTACTTGGAAGTTGCAGCAGGAGGAGATTGCATGGTACTGTGGAGATGTGACACATCTCTTTGGTCCTACATCAGTCCCTCCAGATTTGACTCATCCCACTCACAATCATAGTTCAGCCCTCCTCGAGAAGTGCAGTTTAAGTACTATGATTCATATAACAGATGTAACAGCAGGAGGTCCTTCACCTTGCAAACAAACAAAACAAACGGCAGTGAAAATTATTCATGAATGTATTATGACAATAGAAAGCAAACCTTTTGCAAGATGTTCTTTTTAACTCCTCTGAAAGCTCTGTGTGACTCTGTTCTCTCACCAATCCCAATCACCTTGTATTGCTAGACATTGCCCTCCTTTAGTTACAAAGCTGTCTTCTCCCAACAATTTAGACAGCCATATTGTAGGGGTTGATTCTTGCTTTGAGCTCAAACAGCTTCTAATACTCACGAAATCTAAGGTTAATCTTTGTATTGTCGTTCTACTCCAAACTGCAATAATCCTCCATGATTGACAAAGACTCTTCAGCCAATGCTTCCTCACTTGAATGCACACGGGCTGACCCAAACCCTCTACCCAGCCATTCCGATGTCATCTGTGCCCACACTGCCCTTGAGTTCTCCCTGGTAGAACTTAAAACAATCCACACTTCATCCACAGGCATCAAATCCCACACTGATTGGTGTATCAGAATAGTGGGTGCAATCTCAGTAAGAAACAAGAAGAGCCTATGTCCCAAATTCAGTTGCAGGAACTGATTTGCACTCAGGCCCTTGGGCCTGGTTGCAGGAAGCATGTCAAAGAGCATTTGATGCCCCTCATTCCCTGATTTAGAAATTCTCAGGAAGGGAGGGAAGGTGGTGGGAGCCCCTACAATAACAGAACTCCTGCAGGGATACCTCCTGCCAGGATAGCAGGATTGCCTTCCGCCCTTGCCTCAGGTCCCCTCCTCTCTGCTACAGGGGAATGGTGAAATCCCAGTCAAAAGGAAAATGCATAGTCCTTTTTCTAAAAATTAAAAAATACGAAAACCTGATACATTAGTGTTTGGATCTAGAGAGGAGACTATGCCTTTTCATTTACATAGGAAATTAAAATCCAGGTTACGGAATCTTGAGTTTCATCTTCTGAAAAGATCACAGAATGTGGTGCAAGGTCACATTGGCATGAAATCAATTGTAATCTGCCAGCAAGCCATTCTAACCTCTTTAAGAGTTTCCTTTTATATATTTTTTTCCCTTTATAGAGAGAGCAAAGTACATTTAAACAAAGTCTCATCAAATCAGAATGTCTTTCTAATATTATTTTTTTAATTGGTTGCTACTGTAGTGTGACCTAAAGCCTCCTGGTATTTAACCCTCTGTGCAACTTTGACTAATGAACAAATTTTGTCTGCTATAGCAGTCTTGCTAAATATCTTTTATGAGGTTTTAAAAAAATTACAATGTATTATGAAAACCTCAGATCCTTCAACCTAATTGATTGGGTGTTGGTGATGCCATCTCTATAACTGTAATGTTCCTTAAGTGCACAGACCTAACTATTTTTCTTATTTTTATATAGCAGTTCCATTTTATAATGACATTAAGCCATTCTGCGCAGTACATTTCAGGACAGTTATTGCATTTGAGTAGCAAGCGTCATCTGGCTTTTAGCCTTGTGCCTTACAACACCAACCGAGGCGTAAAACGATCCCCTAGAATATGTACTAGGCTTTACCTCATTACTTAAAAATAAATCTTGGAGGTTGGTTCTGTTTCAGAAAAGATTTGGTGGGTTATAACATTTGATTTATGAACATAGTTTAAATATAAATGATGAGCTCTGGGCTATTCAATCAGCCATCTGGATTGTTTGGTATTTTGACATATTCCTACTGTAGTCAGGATATTCATGGGAAAATTTAACGTCCCAGAGTTCTAGAGGTGCCAGTGGAATCCCAGGGTTTCTATTCCACCTGTTGAGAATTCTTAAGTTCCTTTTTCAAGACAGAGGAAGGGGAACAGAATCTGTAAGTTTCCATCACCCAGGGATGAATCTTGGCACATAGACCTTTCATTTGGTTCCTAGGCTGGGTGTGAAGATAGCTCAGCTGCGTATGGTCAGATAATATGCCTATAAATACTCCGTGTGTCAACAGAGGGAGACGTTTTTCTGTATAATATAAGAAAGATTAATGTTTACCTTTTCAGCCAGCTATTAAGGTAACTGTGGCAGCTGTACCCATGAGTAGATGGTAGATGTTTCTCCAGAAATTTGAAGAGTAAATTGGGAAAGTCAGCTATCAAAACTGAAGGTGTATTTTCTATGAGTTTTAGTATATGATTCTTAAAATAAATTCCAGGTACCATAGCAGGTCCTTAGGCTTGTTCTTCCTAATTTATGTAATAGACAACTGGTAAACAGCTCATTAGGAACATAAAAAAGCATTTAACTGAAACAAACTTAGTGGTACCGAAGAGGCAGGGTGGATTGGGTTTTTCAACACTGTCTTTATTATTAATGGAAGTTGAGCATGTAAAACCCTTAGTGCACCATGCTGAAAAATATGCCCTCTCTATTTGCTTTAAATTACACGAGAAAGGAGGGGGGAAAAAACCTTCCACATAGGCCAACAAGCATTCTGCTTCTCCTTAATTAATGGGCCAAAGTCAGCAGTGCATGAAAAATGCAGCCCCTACCATGGATCAGAGATTAACCTATAAGCAACTGTTACATTTCAGCCCAAATTTTGGGCTTTAAATTTAGCCTCACCCAGAATGGTTCATGGGTAAGAATGGCAGAGGTCCCCTAACCAGGAACTCCGTAAGTGCTGCTGTTTCTGAGTATGAACTATGAGGCTGGAAGTCTTTTGTTATCCATGTGTTCAGTGCCATAACCTTCTCCCACTAATTTTTTTCTTACCTTTTTTAAATAATTACCTAGCTCTGTGTGTGTGTGTGTGTGTTACACCACCAAAAATAATAGACCCATGTGTGTTGCCCAGCAGTTGTAGCCTACGATGTGGTCTCTATCTCTAAAAGGGAGAGGAGCCCTTGCTACAGCCTAGCAGCCAGTGCTAGTTCAAGGTCATCGTGTTTATCCTTATTTCTGCCTTTCCTTAATGGCTACCTTCCCAACCCAGTTATCAGTATCTGGAAACCTCTATGCCATTTTGCTCTGAAACATTTTCTTTGCCAGCACGTCCAAGAATAGAAGCGTATTACTTGCAGGGGTCAGCTGGAGCTTCTGGGCTTGTTAACGTTACGTTCTCTGGCAAGTGACTTAGCGTCTCAGAAAGCGCTACCAATTCACAGTGTGCAGTGCACACTGGTGGGTGTACAACGGGGCTCTTTTAAAAGGTTTTGAATGCCACATGGTTTTCAGAGACATGAGAGAAAAATCTGAGATCGGAAAGAGACTATAAAAATGCATTTGGAAAGCAGCCATCTCTAGAGAGGACTTCCTTGTGCAGCTTATGTAGCTGTGTACAGGGCGAGACTGGTTGAGCCCGGCCATATTTCTGTCTTCTCCCTCATTCCATAGGATGAATGTTAATGAGCTCACCACTGCTTGTAAAAGGCCAAGGGGCTGTTGTTTAGGTGGTATGATTGTCTGAGAAAGTAAAACTATGGTAATTGTTTTGACCTTTCAGCCAACTGATGTCTTGCCCTCTCACATTTATTACTCTTGGGTACATTTCCAAAAATATGCATTTATAAAGCCACAGAATTAAATGAGAAAAACTGATTTAGGGATTAATAGCTTGTTAGTTCAACATAGAAAAAAAAAATCTGCTAATTCCATTCCAGGTTTATTTGTAAATGTATTTGTATATGTATCTGTGTTAATTCTAACTTCTTTGACTTCTCTTCTATTCCCTTCACCTCCCATCATTCATCTCCCATTCCTATACCCCCACACAAGCACATAGTTTTAAGTAGCTAGTAGAAAGAAGAATGCTTACATCACTTACCCAAGCATTTCACTGCATTAGGAAGCTGCACTTGGCTTTAATTATGAATTGCCATTGGGAAATTTAGTTTTGAAACAGAAATCCATCCCAACATACATTCCATGGGGCTCTCATTCGGTTATCTCTGTGATCTTGGATGAGTATCTTCATTCTGTGCGTACCAGAGTTCTCATCCCTAAAAGTGGGCTTACTCTACCCCCAATGATGGTTCCTATGATAGTAGGCTCCGAGTAAATGTTAGTGTCCTCTCTTCTTAAACGGTTACACTGAGATGTCAAAGGGTTTCATTAGAGGCCAGCAAAACCTCCCAGTTCTTTCTTCTTAAAGCCACTGGAGTGGAATTCAGAAGTTCTGCCTTTCCTATTTGAAAACAAGAGCAGAGAAGAGGCAAACTTATTAATATGCAGTGTCACAACTTATTGTCACATAGTAATATATGATATATGATAAAATGTATCAATTCTGAGCACCACAAATATCTGTGGCTTCACCTCAGCATGAAGGCAAATGAGTTTCCTTTAGCTTGAGTGAGTTTGGAGATAAACTTCAATGTAACAAAATGTATTTCACAGGAAATGTTTGATGTGGCGCAGTTGGCTTATGAATCTCTTATCTATTCGCGGTTCACTCCTTAGAGTTATTAGTCGATTTAATTTAAGCAAATGCCAGGATTACTAACTAATTAGAAGGGTGTTACTGAAGGCTTGCGGATGGGAGAGAGTAAGTGCTGGTACTGTGGGTTTTGAGGCAGCATGCACGTCTGATTTTGCCTGACGATACCATTTGCTAAACATTATACTTTGTGTTGTTGTCACACAGATAAGCCTCAAGTGCATATTCAGATGACTTATCCTCTACAAGGCCTAACCCGGGAAGGGGACGCGCTTGAGTTAACATGTGAAGCCATCGGGAAGCCCCAGTAAGTTCTGAAGGCCAAGGTTGGCAGAGGGTCATGAGCAGTAAATGTCACAACACAGAGATGTGCGTTCACAACTCATTGGCCTGTCACCTGTCTCCTGCTGCAAGGGATGGAAGATTCTCAGGAAATAAAGAATATTCAGTGAAAGAGGGAATAAATATCTGTGGTTCGTTATGGTCAGGATTGGGAGAAAAATTAAATGCCAGCTAAGATTGAAATCTCAGCTAATTCTATTTTATTATCATCAACATGATTGTCAGGACTATTTTCTCTCACACACAAAAAAATAATCCTAATAAATTTTTAGTGTGCCCACAATCTAATGATATATCTGCCACCTTCTGTGTTAATGTCTAAGCCGCTGGAGAAATGGTTTTCAGACTTACGTGAAGCTGCTATGTTTAGGGCCAGCTGTAGGAAAATGAATTTGCCCTGCCTTTAATTTTATATCTCCTTCCCTCAAAGAAAAGTGTCATATTTAACTCCTAGAAATATTTTTGTTGTAAGGAAAGGTTCAGGAACTTTTCTCAAGGAGGATATATACACCATTGCATAAGAGAAAAAGAAGAACCCACTAAGATTCTTATTTTATGGAAAGTATAAAGGCACTATTTCATTTGCCCTACTAAATGATCCAACGTGAAGTGGAGGAACTACACGTATTATCACTAATACAGCAAAAAAGCCACATGGCGGAACCACATGAAATATTATTGTTTACTTGGTGGAGGGGAGGTTTTTCGTCTTTCTAGCAAAGATTGTTTTTAACTGTTTCTTGGGGGAAATACAACCCAGGGAATCAGAAAATGGAAGAATGTGTCAATGTCGGGGTTAAGGGCACTCAAACGTCAGTGGTACCCAACAAAAAACAGCACTGAGCTCCCTCTGCTGTCTCTGTGGTATGATTTGTTTTTTCCTCAGAGAGTTTTGCTAACCAGCGTCATCACAGTTTTCATATACAGAACTCAGAGCATCATAACAAAGCTTCCCCCAAAATCTCTGGAAAGAAATCTCCCCACTGCGGCTAAGGAATGACGTATGACAACAGACCAGAGAACCACAGGGGAGCCTGGCTGCTGTCGGTTCCCCCTTCTCATTTCAACCCTCCCTAATTTGAGCTTGCCTCTCCATGGGCTAGAATTTCCTTGTGTCTGTTCTAACCATGTGGAGTTTTAAAGATGACCTTTAGGAGGTGGGAGGGGGTCTTGGTTCTGTTTTGCTTTCCCTCTGGTGTTCCCAAGTTATTTGGTTTTGAATGCTTCAAGCTTCAGCAGAGCGGTCTTTTTCTCTTTTGAGCGCTGCCAAAGATTCAGACCTTTCTTTTTGTAAACTGTTTGAATTATGCCCTAATTAGCAGCTTACCTTTTTCCCAAAACAATCCAATGGAGGGGAAAAAAAAAATTCTCAGAGGCCTCTTGCCACTGCAACACCTATATTCAGCCACATTAACCACATTTACAATGTATGGCTTGCAAACCTATATTTTGTTTTTGTATTTTTCCCCTGAAGAAGGTACTGTGTTCAATTGAATGTGCCGTGAGGACAGTAAATTACATGTTTCCTCCAGGACATTTACACCAGCGAGGTATTTGTTTGTTCCTCTCAAATAGGTACTGGTATATGGTTGTGTGAGCAAGCTTGCATTACTCTGCTGCTATCCCTTCTAGCATATTACCTATTTATTTTCTCAAGAAATTGCATACAATAAAAATGGTAATTTAACTTGCCATTAAATGTTGTGAATATTCTCAGCACTTACCCCCACTGATTGTTTCAGCTGTCAAGCAGCAGGACATTAGGTCTGATTGCCAGACAGACCCATTTGCCATCGCCTACGAGGAGGACATATGCAGTACTAATTTTTAAATAATTTACTGGGTTGTGATGACAAACCCATGTGTAATTAAAGAAAAATTGTAACTTCACATCCTATTTGAAAATTGGAATGCTACTTGACAGGCCTAACTTGAGTATCCGTTCATCATTAAGCACGGGTCTCTTGTCATGGCACTGTTCCTAGAGGTAGCCGTAGGAACTGGAAGGAAGTCACTTCTGCGCTGGAATCTCTTTTGTCCTTCCTTTAAATCAAAAGTTTTCAAATTCTTTTCCACAGAGGTTGCACTAATGTTCAGTGCCACCAGCAGTATAAGAGTGTTCCTGTCTCTCCACATCCTCGCCAGCATTTGTTGTTTTGGGATTTTTCGATAGAGGCCAATCTCACTGAGGTTAGGTGATATCTCATTGTGGTTTTTAATTTGGAAATACCTCAAAGAGCTAAAAATAGAAATACCATTTGATCCAGCGATAGCACTATTAGGCATCTACCCAAAAGAGCAAAAAACATTCTATGATAAAGACATCTGCACCTGAATGTTTATGGCAGCACAATTCACTATTGCAAGGATGTGGAAACAATCCAAGTGCCCGTCAATTCATGAGTGGATTATTAAAATTTGGTATATGTATACAATGGAATATTACTCAATCGTAAGAAATGACAGTGATCTAGCACCTCTTATACTTTCCTGGATTAAACTTAAGCCCATTATCCAAAGTGAGGTACCACAAGATCGGAAGAATGTACTCCACTTATACTCGCCATCAAATTGGTACTAACTGATGAACACCAGGGTGCTCACATGGCAGTAATACTCTGCAGGGATTAGGGGGATGGGGGCGTAAACCCACAACTAAAGGACACGGGGAGCACTGTAGGAGGGAAGGGCATGCCTCTTACCCTCGCTTGGGTGAGGCAAAGACATAAAGTGTAACCATAATGTTTGTACCCTCACAATACCCTGAAATAAAAATAAATAAAATAAAATTAAGAAAACAAAAGTTTTCAGGCACAATCTTAAATGTGGCCTCGATTTCATAGTAGATTGAGGGAGATGCATTGAAAAACGAAAGCTTTAATTCAGTGAGTCTGAAAGATACTTGGTGTGTGTGCATTTTTGGCTCTGGTGAATCCTGTAAAATTTGCTTTTTACGGATGGATACAAATGTGGTACTTTAACTCCCCAAAACAAACTTGTCTCTGATGAGCAAGTGCCGTAGGACCTGATGAATCCATGTGGAGATGCATTCCATGGCGGTTAACCTGGGAGTCCTACCCCAAGCTTGGGGGACTGCAGGTGCACACACGGGGGGAAAGTCCTCACAATGTGTGGACCTTGGAGAGCCAGTCAAGAAGGGCAGTTTGCCAAGGAACAGACAGACAAGGTGGACCAGGGCACCAGAGAGAACAGTGGCTTCTTGGATAGGGGGAGGCAGGTTATCGGGGAGGGTTTAAGGGGAGAAGAAATGATTGCATCTTCCCAGAATCAGAAGTGGTTTTTCAAACAGCAGAGGCCAGAAGAAAGTGCTATTCAGATGTAAAAGTCTATTCCTTTTGGTGAAGCTCAAAATCCATTTAAAAATCACAAGTGGCTTCTAAGCAAGTCTTAGGGTATTAGTAACCATTGGATGAATGCATGTATCACTAGCCAAGAACTTGATTTTTTTTTCCTAATTAATGAGATGATTAAGAATGGGTGAGCTCTATCCTGTCTGAGTTGGTGTGAAGCCACACAGCAGGGCATATAAGTAGGGCACATGGGTTTATTTGCCGATTTGTTGAAGATGAATTAGAAACTAGTAAGACTCCTGCTTGTGGTCTGTTCAGAGTTTTTCAACACCTGAACATTTTTTTTTAAAAAAATTTGTATTCCAAACAGATTTTTGGAGACTTCAGGGTTGTAATTCCGTGAGCTTAAAATATCTCCAGTAGGTCCTCTTTAATTGTGTCACCCTGCATGTGATTCATTTAACGCGTGGGTGAGAAGTTTGATGCAGACGTCTTGGTGGGAAATAATAATGCAACGTGTCTTTCTCCCCTCTGCGCTGCAGGCCTGTGATGGTAACTTGGGTGAGAGTCGATGATGAAATGCCTCAACACGCCGTACTGTCTGGGCCCAACCTGTTCATCAATAACCTAAACAAAACAGATAACGGTACATACCGCTGTGAAGCTTCAAACACAGTGGGGAAAGCTCACTCGGATTATATGCTGTATGTATACGGTACGTGAGAAGATAAAATGCTCTTCTACTAGAGTCATTCACATGTAGCTGCTGCTTATGATTCACTCCCAAAGCTTTTGGTCAAGTTGAAAACCAAAAACCGGTTGGTTTCCTTCAAGAACTTTAAGAAGCCTGGCCTGAGGTGGACCCTGCTGTCTCCACCTGGGGGGCGGTGACTTTTCCTCTCTCTCTCTCTCTCTAATCGTGGGAATTTCCCACCAGATTACAGTCCCTGGTCATGCTGAGGAGGAAAGCTGTGTCCTCAGGCACAAGCCATGGAGATTATGTGAGAAGTAATAACTGAGAGATTCAGCCTTACCAATTAGTGGCTTTTCAGCTCAGAAAGTTTATTCCCAGTGGTATTTTTTCTGATACCTGGGCTAACCTTTCTCCTGCTTTGATGAGCAGAACTATTCTATTTTCAGCATGAAGCTATTAAATTCCAAAAGATGTTGCAAGCCAGTAAATACTCAGAACAAATACAAGGTCCTTGGGTGCTACACAAACCATCTATACCTACAGCTTTGGACACAAAAGCCTTGTTTTTTTTAAATTTGTCTATTTTCTTAATATCTTTTTTATAGGATTATTAAAACATAACATCATGAATTTCATTCTCTAATCAACAGACATTTATTGAGCATGTACTATGTTGCAGGCATTTAAACTTATCTCCCATTTATATCTTATGGCTGATTTTGTGTGTGGTGAATATTTTCTATTTAGTTGAGGAGTGCATGCCCTCTCTAGTTTGCTGGTATCATTTTATGATATCAAATTTAGTCTATTCTGTCCAAGAGTTTAGTTAGCTTTATATCAAGAAAAATAGTCATGAACTGACATGACACAGAATGGGTAACCAGATACATCAGAATTTCAATGTGTCATAAATATTTGAATGTGTATGTGACAGGAGCCATTTCTGTCTTCATGTCAGTAGTGTAAATAATCTAAGTATATATGAACGTGTGCACAGACACATAAATTATATACGTATGGAATATCTACACCATGATTTCTTAGAACATGGGTACTTTCCTTATGAAGAAAACAGGAGTGGCAGTCTTTTTAATCAAGTAGAAGCATGCTTTACACCATATCTACATGGATATTAAAATATAATCCTTAGCCTATACCTGAGGGGTTTTTCCCCTTAGCATACTGCAAAATTAGAAGATCACATCTAATCATGTTATTTGTAGACTTCTGAAGTATGTTTTCTTTGCACACTCCCAACACTGTCTGTGGTTCACACGTAATAACACTCATTCTCCCCAGTAGTTAAGGAAGTCCACGCGAAGGCTCTTCCGTGTAGGCGAGAGGGGCGCAGCGTGCCCTGTTTTCAGTTGCTGGGACGCAGAGCCACCTCTGCTCAGACTGTTCAGCAGGGGTGGAAGGTAAATTCCTCCCTTCCGTTTCTGCCTGTGCCCTCTTCACACCACGGGCTGTGCCTCCTGGGAGTCCCCTACGTTGCTGTGGCCCGGGTTTACGGACTTTCAGTCCAGCTCTTTTTACAAACTGTAGATTTTAAAGAGCAGTGACCAGTCTATTTCTACCAGTCTATTTTATGCTTTTCTCATTTAGAAGACTAAGTTATTTGGAAAAGCGACTTTGATTTATTGTACCTACTGCTCCTGCATCTCAAGATGAGAAGCAGTTTGTGGATTTGATGGACAGATAGCTATATTTGAATAATTTTGGATAGTAGCTTATAGCATAGCATTTACTGAGTGCTCACTTTGTTCCATGCCCTGTGGTGACAGTTTTACATTCATGATTTCATCTAATCTCTACAATAACGCCATGAGGTAAACATTATCATCATCCCATTTTACAGATGATAAAATGGAGTTTAGAAAGGCTGCAACTTTGCCCAACTTCACCAGGTTACTAAATATGTTTTAGAACCATGATACTTTGACTCTAAAGTCCACAGCAAAGTTTTTCTCTGTAAATTGTCTTATTCTCACTTCTTCCCAATAGAACAGTTCCCTCCAATATGAGATAGTCCTCTTGGAATAAACTCTGTGGCCCAGAGTGCATTATTTGAAAGCCAAGAAACATAGGGACCCACCTGTTTAGGCAGAGACAGCAACATACGTATCTCTTCCTAGCCCAAGATGGTTGCACCTCTCCTTGTCTCAGGATTTGACAGATCTACAATATACGACCTACCTTCCTTAATCAATACTAGTAGCCATACTTGGAACGATAGGCCAGCATAGTAACCTGAGGTATTACTATTAAATATCCTAGCAATTTGTGAAGGTAGTGGGTGGATTTTCTTTCCAAAGATTATTTATTATAGTACTACAGTAATTGTCGAAGTACTTTATGAACTAGAAGTTGACATCCCTCTAGAATGTTGGATTTTCTGGAAGTAAGTTCTGTCTATGAAGAATCTAGCTGGTTAGTGCCTGGGCCCCGATTGGTTTTGTTCTTTTAGCCTCTACGTGTCAAACACAGCTCATTAGCTCAGACTCTGTATTTTCTTACATAATGGCCTTACATTGCTCTTCCTGCTACAGATGATCTAAGCACTGAGGTTATACCTGTTAGTAGAATCTAATTCATTCAGGTCACTTGAGCTAGATGTGAAGGACAACAGTGGCCCCAGTAGTGACGAAGATAATTGAAAGTGTGTGATTGTCACAAAGTCGGAGGGACCGGTGACCTTTCTCTGAAGTCTGTGCCCTCGTTAGTCTGGTCCACCCACCCCTTGGTTCGTAATCATATTTGCAAATCACCTTCAGGTCCACTTTTCTTATATTGTGGACATCACACACTTTATGCCAATCCGTTTAGGAATAGGTACAGAAATAAGATTATAGGATAACAAGGGGAAGTCTGCCAGGTACAAATGTTCTTTTTTGATGGTAAATATTATAATTCAGGCAAAATAGAAAAACCACATTAACTGGCCCCACGCTGGGCAGCAGGCACCTCTGTGGGTGCAATTTTGTTGTGTAGTGGAGGGAGCAGGTGTCTTTAGTACCGGGCATGGGGGTCAGTGCACCTGCTCCATCTGTATCGGCAGCAGCACCTGCAGCAGGTATTGTAGGTGCATCCAAACGAGTTGCCAGGTCACAAAATGCTTCCACACCTGTGGCCTCCATAAAAAGTGGGAAGGAGCAAGACCGAACATACTACCTGAATTGCAGTATTTCTCATCCTATTGTTCTCTTAAAAAGGTAGTTTAAAATTACTTACTTAATCATTTCCATCCACTTCTCAGAAGAGAATGAGATTTTTTTTTTAATGGGATCCTTTGTGGACTCATGTGAGGCTGCTTTAAACAATACCTTAAACTAATTGTGTCCCCAACTTAAAGGAGCAGAATCTCCCTAAAACAGAGCAGTTTGCTCTCGACTCTTCCCTATCAAATCCATCCAAGTGTGTTTGTGTGAGAGAGGCAGCTTGTGAGGAAAATTAAAACCTTGGATTATTGATCAATGGTAGGAATCATTTTAAGCAGACTTACCAAGCAGCAAAATAATGTTTTCATAAACTTTTAGGAAGTTGTACCAAGCCCAATAAAGGTGCAGTATATAATTAAAGTTTTGATGTATTAATTAGACAATCTGAGAGCTCACTTGAAGATAAAAGGACACCAGATGTGTCAGGGAGAAAAAGTTGACATGCTTTAGATAAAATTTAAAATCAAAAGCTTTCAAATCATTTTATGCTCTATTATAGGAGAATGATTGCTTAGTTCAAAGTCTTGCTGACAATTTAACACATTCAGTTTGATCATTTGGGCTTAGAATTTTTTTTTTCTCTTTCATATTTGCCCTTCCCTTGTCTCCAAATAATTTTTGAAATGATAGAAGAATATACAGTATATCAAATATCTGACAGAGGGTTCCCTATCGGGTTCCTGGCTTTGAGGGTCGAGCCTCGGTTATATTTAGTTCTTTGTTTACAAGATGGAAAACGTTCTTTCAGTTTTATCACTGTAGTCCACTTAGGTCAAGCTTTTAACACGAGCAGAGGCAACTTATTAATATTTATAAGTTATAAAATTTATTGACTTTTAAAAAATAAAATCTCGGTAAAATCTCACATGCCTGGAACTTGATATTTAGTGGTGACATTCTCTCTTCTTTGTATTTATTACAAGTATAGAAGTAGTTTTGCTTCCCGCTGGGATGTATTGATGGAGAATAATGAAGTTAACAGTCCTAGAGAGCAAGCGTGCAGGGCACACTCATCCTTGGCTGATAGGAGCCCTTTAAATAGAGCAGCACCATCTCCTCCTCCTTCCTCCCATCCGTAAAAGTATAAACGAAATGACAGCCATTGTACCCTCTTGGTGTGGAGCTGATTCAACCTCACCTTTGAAATCTGGTAGGGGAGAGGAGTGTCATATGTTTTGATTTTTCTCCTCGCTTCTCTACTTCACTTCTCCTCATCCCTAATTCACTTCATTAATAAAAAATCTCTTTCTTCTTTTCTCAGTTCTTCCAACTAAGGCTCTGGGATATAATTACAAGACATAAATCT
Source organism: Propithecus coquereli (assembly GCF_000956105.1). NCBI lineage: Eukaryota > Metazoa > Chordata > Mammalia > Primates > Indriidae > Propithecus > Propithecus coquereli. The sequence goes on along the minus strand of NW_012151951.1, from coordinate 14,851,999 downwards.
TCAGGGAGAGAGAACTTTTGGGTTTAAAGGGGGAAGTCATCAAACAAACATCTCAATGTCCTCATGCTTTTGTTTTGTCATTACTGATCATTGTTGTGTTCAGCATTGTGGGTTTGATTTTCCTTTTTTTTTTTATCCAGATCCCCCCACAACTATCCCTCCTCCCACAACAACCACCACCACCACCACCACCACCACCATCCTTACCATCATCACAGGTATGGTACCTTCATTACCATTGAAAATGTCCTGATTGTATATTGTCTTTCTGGTATGTATAAAAAGAAGCCTAAAAGTTCCCTTGAAATCCTTGGAATTTTATTGTTCCTTTATTTTGGAACTCCAGAGACATTAGGTTCTATGTTCTTAAGTTGAATCTGAAGGACCTCAGAAAATCTTTAACATCCAAGCAGTTAACAGTAGATCAGATATTTTGCAGCTTATGCATAAGGGAGTTTTTTTTGAAGCATCAGTATTCAAAGCACAATGCTAGGGAAAATGGCAGCCTGGCTACTAGAGAACACGCCAATAGCCTCTGCTTAGCCATAGTTGATAAAATGGTAAGTATTGTGGCTTTGGATCTTGTCCCTGTCTTAATTTCATCTCGATCCCTGGGAAGGAAAACACACACACCTAACTTGAACATGCCTATTTGACCATGCTCCAAGATGCATAGTCATCCTTCCTGCTCCGAAGAGTACCCGCTGACAGTGTTGCTACCTGTTTGTATTGCCTGGATAGTCACAAAAGATCAGAGGGAGTCACTGTCTTTTCCATGCTGAGCACTCACGCACCCCTCCCTGCCCTCAGTCGCATGTTGGAGGAGTGGGAAAGGCGACTACAGTGGTTCTGTCTCTGCAGCTTTATCCCTTTGGGGCGTCTGAAACTCTTATTCAGCACGAGTTTCGCTGTCTCTTATTCATGACTGTCACTGAGGGTGGTGGCGTGCCATCCGGCCCTTCCTGGTATCCAGTGGCGCTCCCTGTTGCTTGACATTGCTTGTCTAGGAGCCGTGGAGTTCCTTCTGCCCACCGAAGTAGGAAAGCTTATGGCTGCACTATGTCAACCTGATGTGCAGGATTTCCTTAGATAAGGCCTTCCCCAACCACTGTTTACAGGGACCTACCACGGAAACAGGTAAAAGGAATTATTCTGTGAGAAAAAAAATCTCTTGAAAAAGTAACTTTTCCACTTCATTCTGTTATCTGACGACACTGCAAGGGTTCTGGTACCCAGTGTGCCCCGAAGCACAAACCTGTTACTGGACTTCTTTATGAACACTGGATATTTTACTCCTTACTCTTCGTGGTCAGCTCCCCTGTAGCGCCCTAAACGCAGCAGCTGTCCTTTACCTTGGCGTTCTAGAGACATTTGCAATCTCTCAGGGGTCGGTAAGATAGAGATGACAAACATTCAAAGTGTTCAGTGACAGAGGAGGCCTCATCGGTTGATGGAATATAACAATAGATTGTCTAATCTCAGTTTTCTTCACCTTTCTACCCATTACAGTGGAACAAAGAAAACCCTTATTTAAGCCACTATTGAGGATTTTTCTAAACATTGGTTACGAAACCATCAGTGCCAGCACTTCATTTTCAATCTTCTGAAAATCCATCAATTGGTTTTTGTGTCTCACTCTAAGCTCAGCCCCATCCAGGCTGCTTCCTAAATGCTTGTCTGTGTGTGTTTCTGTTTTAGCTTTTTGTGACTTCCTTCTGCTTCTTAAGTAAACTCAGCTCGTTAGCATAATGAATCAGCTCCTCATAGTCAATCCGTTCCTCCCGTTTTCTCTGCCATTCATAAGCATATCAAAGGTGCTCCTTCCTAACTCTGATTTCCAGAGCCACCAGCTATCAGCCTGTCTTGCTAAGACTAGGTCCTTACCTTTTCTGATATCTTACCTCTTACCCAGTCTGTAAACTGAATTAGGCTTGTGCTCTTCTTACCAGGTTTTCATAAAGTTTCCTGTAAAAGGCCCTTTGAATGTCAGTATAAATTACATCACCTAATTCCCCACTGCCCTGCATACGTTAACCCTTCAGGAAAACCATCAGTGGTCTGTTTTGTTTCTGCAGAAGTTGCCCAGGTATGAGCTGGCCTTTATTATTACCTCTCACTGGAGAAGGTTCTGTCTAGGTAGGTATCCAGGTTTACATCTCAAGGCAGTCAAGGCCTTATTCGCTGAGGGTATAAACACCACATTTCTTTTTAATATGGAACAACGCTTTTCATTTGTGGCTGGCCTTCTCGGTTGCTGGGGCTTTTATTTTTTTAAGACCTTTCTTAACACTCCCTGAACTCCTCCCCCCTCACAATCAATCTCAGCAACTCAGCGGAGTCGCTTCAGTTCACAGCTCTTAATCCTTCACTCCAGACTAAAGCTAATCTTATGTCCTCAAACAGCTACAACTCACTGTTATCACAGTTCTGACTGCAGAGACTCCATTTAAGAGGAAATTTTTAAAATAAACAATGCTATATTTCTGTCCACATCAAAGGTAGCTCTGTCCACATCAAAGGTAGCTTGTCTCTGCTCTGCCTCTCTGCTCCTGGCCTCTCAGCTCAAGGTAATGTAAGATGATCTCATAGGATGCACTTTAGCCTTTCTGCACACAAAACGCATCTGCGGTAATGAATGTCCAGATTCTCACTGGCACACCCAAGAGTAGTTAAACTGAAATTGCTACTAAAACAACATTGCCGAATCCGTTGCCTTAATGGATGTGATCTTCTAGACTTACTGTGTCTTAACAAGCAGTCTTATATATATTTATCTTGCCCAGAAAGTACACTTGTAGAATTTAACATTTGCTCCTTTCTCCAAACAGATTAAAGGTTATGGAGCTGAATGATTCTGTGTCCCATTTTAAAGGTCCAGACTATCCCCTAGATTTAGATTGGTTCCTAAAAAATCTTCCGGACTGAATCCTGACAAATGGATAGCTAAATTAATTTCCACCTCTTCTCTCTTGCACTGTTTGGTACATTACAGCCACCATTAGCCTTAAAAGCTTCAACAGCCATGTCCAGTGACAGTAACATAAAGCCTGAGCTTAAAAAAAAAAAAAAAAAAGAAGTCCACAGTCATCTATTTCTTTTCTCCCAGTCAAATGCAATAACTGAAACCCATTCCCCAGGTCAGAGTTTCATTACACGAAAAATGTACACATGCAATAGAAATATATTTTTAAACTCAAAAAGTCATAGTCAATTTCCGATTTCTCTGAAAGGAAGTGTTCCAGTGTTATCTTTTATCTTCCATAACCAGGATAATCAAATTGTTCCCCTTGTTAGGAAGGCAGACTGGCATTCTGTTCCGAGTCACCTGACTCCCTCAAAACATGTTAAAGCTTCGTCCTGGAGACCCTTGAAAGAGAAGAATTGTGAACCCAGTCTGACCCTCTCCTGTGCCCACCCAGACTCATAGCCCTCATGTGTGGGATGTGCAGGGCGCTTTCTCCATGCCTGCCCTGCGTGGAGCAAGTCTGGTAGTTACACATGGAGGCACGCATCTCAGGTGGCCTTACTAGGGAGAAATTTTTGTGGTCTCTAAAGTACTGAAAGGAATGCAGACAGACCGTCCCCAATTTATGATGGTTCAACTTAGGATTTTTCTACTTTATCATGGTGTTAAAGCAACACATTTAGTAGAAACTGTACCCATACAGCCATTTTGTTTTTCACTTTCAGTACAGTATTCAATAAATTACATGAGATCTTCAACACTTTATTATAAAATAGGCTTTGTGTTAGATGATCTTTGCCCAGCTGTAGGCTAATGTGATGATATTCTGAGCACATTTTAGGTAGGCGAGGCTGAGCTGTGATGTTCAGTAGGTTAAGTGTATTACATGCATTCTCAACTTAGGGTGAGTTTATTGGGACATAACCCCATCGTAAGTTGAGAAGCATCCGTATTTAATGTCAATTTGCCAAATCAACACTGTTGTGGCTTTACGACTATTAAGCCTTTATAATGTCATTAGAATTTCTTTGCAAATAAAAAACAATTTGGGGGATAAAATTGGATTGGGAGCCATTCAGAGCCTAGGCTTAGCCATAGGCCAATTATATGGCTTAGCCATATAATTTTTTTTTTTTTTTTTTTTGAGATAGGGTCTCGCTGTGTTGCCTGGGCTAGAGTAGTGGCATCATCATAGCTCACTGCAACCTTGAGCTCTGGGCTCAAGCGATTCTCCTGACTCAGCCTCCTGTGTAACTAGGACTACAGGTGTGCGCCACCATGCCCAGCTAATTTTTTAATTTTTTTGTAGAGATTGGGGGGGGGTCTCTCTATGTTGCTCAAGCTGGTCTTGAACTCCTGGCCTCAAGCAGTCCTCCCACCTCAGCCTCCCAAAGTGCTAGGATTACAGGCGTGAGCCACCACGCCTGGCCAATTTCTGTTTCAACTATTGCTATTGGCAAGCCATTCTTTCTTTATCATGTCAAGTTGTCTGTGTGGTTTCATTCATGAAGATATATGCTGTCATAGGGAAGCACAAACTGCATAATTTATATTGCCCTTGGAATCCTTTATTAAAAGACAGAGACAGCCAGCCATTACCCTGGGTAAGATTCATGCAGATTCATGCAGATTCCTTCAGAAACTAGAAGAAAACTTTGCTGCCATACTAGAGTGGATTTGTTTGTTCTGTCTTGTTTTTTACTTTCTTTGTAGTTAACTGACTTTGGGTCTTAGGTATACATAAAATTACCTGTTTCTGTGTTTGTTGATAGCTTTAGCCCCTGTCTCCTAGTTGGTTCAAGCTTTTTTCCTGTAATCATCTTAGGAAAATGTTTTGTGTTTCTCTTCCTAGTTAATGTGAATATTGTATTGTTCCTGCCCAGTTGCGTCTGAGTTAGATGCTTGATGGAGAATACCATAGAAAGGACTCAGCACTCGGTTTTAAACACACAGCAGCTTCCATAGAAAATTCAGGCCGGGAGGAGTTCAACCTGTAGGTCACACTATACATGTGACTGTCATAAATTAAAAAATTAAAACCACCTTAGAATGAGAAATGAATAGCTATAGGGCCAAATTCTGAAACACATTTAAAAATCCTTTCATAAGAATGAAGTAGGTCATTTCTAAATGAGTTTTCCTCCTTTTTAAAGTACGCACCCAATTAAATATTTTGTGTTCTTTGGAAAAGAAAATAGCAAAATTTTTTCTTATTGGTGTCTAAGCACTCAAAAACCAATATACCTTGGAGAAAATGATTCCTGCCCCCAGGCCTACGTTATTGTTTTGGTTTTCAATAGTCTGATATCATAAGCTTTTTGTGTGTGTAATGTGGCTTAGATTACTTAAATAAAGAAGGGTGGGCACAGCCCTTATCCTTCAGTGATATTTATAGAATATGCCAAAGTGGGGAAACTCAGCACCAGAGCATATGTTCTCAGTTTCTTAGGTACAAAGGAAAGTAATACACCTGTGCTTAAGACCAAATCTGTGGCCTGACCATCTAAATTATAATAGAGAGCTTTCCTCCACATAGAACTGTCTGTTCCCCAGGATCTTAGCTTAATAAGTCCTACTCTGTGCTGTTCATATTTGCATGGTGCAAGGGCTGGTCTGATTTTAGCCATAACATTCAACAAATATTTACCACCCATAATAGTATGTACAACACTGTGCTAGTTCCTATGGAGACAAAAGGCTCTCTGAACCCCTTAAAATATGGTTGAAGAAATAGGTTATACACGTTGGAACTCAGTAGGAGATACTGTGCAGTTGGGGTGATTCAGTGACACAGGCAGAGGGTGCCATTGAAGTCAGAGGAGAGCATCACAGGGACTTTGGTCTGTTTCATCAAAGAATGGGTACAGTGTGGCTAAGACAGAATGGCATTTTGGAAATTGAGCATGAAGGTCCAACGTTACTTCAAGCATCTATCTTCAGTGTGTGTGTGTATTTGCATGTATTTATGTTCTAGGCATAGATCAAGCCACTGTTACTAGGAAATACACATCTTCATCCTAGAATGTTTACTAAATAGCCTTTTTTCTAGAGGTGGCATCTACTCCATTGAGACTATCTTTCATTTGTCGTGTGTTGAATACTTACTGATATGCCAGTATGCCTGGTGACAAGAGTATCATTGGGGCACTAGTAACTCCTCCTGAGCCTCCTTTGGTATAATGAGATACCTTTTCAAGTTTTTGCTCTGAAAAGTTCATGCCCATTTTTTTTCCATACTATCTTGTCTACATTTTTATTTTGCTGATGGTGGTAAACCTATTACGAATAGTATCATAGCCAACCAGCTTTTGACCCATATTCATTCAGGAGGGAATGGAAGAAATTAAAATACTACAGTGATGAAGGTCACCTGATTCCACATTTTTTTGAAAAGGAATGAGAGATGGAAAATCAGTGAGATTTTTTTTCCTAGTGCTTCTATCATAATTTCCATAATTTTATGCCCTTTATTTTAAAAACAATTCTGGAGATAAAGATGTGGCATATTTCCATACTAAAGATCTACCAACAGTGCAAATAAATAATATCAGGAATACAGTTTTCTCGGGATTAGAAAAAGATACTTGGGGCTGTCGTGGTAGTGGGAAATAGAGGACGTGGCAGGAAGGCCGCAGCCCTCCTGTATGTAACACATTTGCTAGGACTTAGGGAGCCTCTTCCCCTTCTCAATCACCACCCTCCTTGAAACACCCTCTCTTCCTCCCTTCCCCTGCGCCTTCCCCCTCTCTGTCCCTCCTTCCACCTAGTATTCACCGGCAACATGATACAAGAATTCTTTTCCTAGTTAAATGAAACCACTATACAGACTCCTATTATTTTGCAGAACATCTGGTTTGCAAATGAAAAGATCTCAGGGGCACAGCAGCACTAGTGAACAATTCTGAAGAAGCTTTTAACAAAACTTGAAATTGCTTAACCAAAAAAAAAAAAAAAAATCAACTCCCCTTCCTGCTGTTGTGTGACATGCAATCTCTTCACTCATAGGGGAGATGACATTAAAAAGTAAAAAAGAGCTTTATTATGGCTCTCCTATTTGGGCCTTTTCCCTTTAGTTCTGTTCCTATCCACTTCTCCCATCCCTAAGAAATGGAAGTTTAATTAAAGAATAACATAGGTGGAAAGAAAATTAACCAGGAAACCAGTAGAAAATAAATTTCAGAGTTTAATTTTCCAGCACTTATTTTTGTTTTCAATAGATTTCAAATAAGTTGAAAGAAAAAAAGGGAAAAAAACGCCTATATTTAATATATATTGGCCAGCACAGCACAACTATGAAAATAAAATTGTCAGGGGAATTCCTTGCCTGCCCTACTGTCCAGATTTAAAGCACCTCCATAACACAAACTGAAGGGGAATTCAATTAAGAAAACCCATTGGCTTCTTATTGACTTTAGTTAAGAAAATAAACTGGGGGAAAGTGCATTAAAATATGTCTGGACTGCTTAGTATGCTTTCATTTAAGCTTATGACAATCAAAATGGGAGAATTTAAATTCTTTACAATTAAACTCTGCTTTCGAGTAGATTGGGTTCTGTGGGTTATTACACTGTGCATTTTTTAACGTATACCCTACTCACACACACCCCAAAACGCAGTCTCGCAGTGAATCCGTGCACTGTAAAGTAGAAACACCACAGGTCGATTGGGGAAGAAAAAGTATTTTAGGTTGTGAATTTAATTTCGTTCTAGGATTTTCATTTTCATTTATGGCACCCGTTGTGTTTGAAACCATGGACCAATTTATGGATTAGTTTTAAACCCCCAGTCTGTCACACTCAATGAACAATTCTAAGTTGGAGAGAATCCATATGAAAGGATTAGAATATGCCACAGTGGAGCTTACACATGACTGTTTCAACTAAATATTGCCCAGCTGCCTCTTGTGCAGTCTTTTTTTTAATTTTTTTTTCTACTTGGTTAAATGGCCAGCGTCTCTAATTTTACACACTGTCAGACCTTTTTCACTTCGTAAATATGCTGTAACATGAAATATAGGTGATGTGTCATTTATTCAAGATAGGATGCCATAAACTTTTTGTAGGACTGGGAGACTAAGAAGTCAATATTGAGAAAAATGTGCATCTTTCCAATAACAGTGCGGGGCCCTTCCTTGGATACCTTATTCGATTATACTCATAAAACAACCAGAGAGTGACTATTAAGATCGTACACTTACTGGGTTTTCAAGAACATGGGATTGGTTTTTTCTGGCCGTATAAAATAAATGTACAATAAATTTGCCCTCATTGTAATTAAAATGAAAATAGAGACAATATCTTAGCTGGGCCTTTTAAATTTCATAACCCAACACTACCATAAGTCCAGCTCAACTTTTTGTGACTTATTTTTCTCAGGCCTAGCTCAAAGATGATTTTTTTAAGGCACCAATAAATAGAGTTTTAAAAAAACCTTTTGTTAGAGCAATTAGACACTCTCATTTTTCAAGCTGATTACAGCATTTATCACTTATATTGGAAATTTAGTGTTTGCACTTTGCCTATGCACTTAGAATGTTATCAAAACAGTATGGTGACCCCACAAGTTGATTCACAGGGTGGGCTTGCACATTTCTCCAGGCTTCTGATTAAGATACCCTAATACATGCTACTTCACAGAGTTGCACTCACTCCGAAGCCAGGGTGTCTGTGGTTTCTGCATGAAGTCATAATGCAATTATGAAGGAGAATTAGATTCTGTCATAGTGCTCTCCTGCGAGGAGCACAAAGTCACTTCTAAAGAATTTTTTCTTAATTCTTTACTTGAAATAGCCTCTGTTCAAGTAGCATACCAGATGCTCTTAGAGAAATGGAGTCAGTAACTCCCCAGATACACCGTCAATCTTGTTCTAAACGTTGTAGCCAACCTGCGTTTCCGCTGCAGTCTCCTGCCCCGTTGCTGATCATGGTTTTGCCATTTCCAGCTGCAGTGACCATGTTGTTTGACTTGAACATGTGTTTGCTTTTAACTGTTTTAGAATGTGTTTTTCCTTCTCAACATCCCTTTTTCCTCCCCTTTTGGGTGCAATTGATGGATTTCCCATCCCCAGAATGGGGTAGCAAGATGCACTGTGAATTTCCATTCATTGATTTTCTGGTAACTACATAGGAGCTGACGCATAGCTTCACTTGGTTTAATTTCATCTTAAAGCTGACATTATGTTGTGATGTAGGAAGACAGTAAATTGGGGTCATTGGTTAATGTTCAGATATTATTTTTGAGGACTCTAACCCTTAGGTTTTACTCTACCTCCTTTCTTTCAATTTATACTAATTATTTAGCTGGTGAAAATAAGGCATATTAGAAGTACTACTACAAAAATAATGAGCCAAAGTGTTTATTGCTTTTTTTTTTCCCTTTTGGAAAGAAGCCAATGCCTAGCCCTAAAATGTATTAACGTGCATATAAGTGTTTCTGTACAAATGTGCATTTGATTTTGTCCCTCAAATTTAAAGTACTGCAAACTAATGCTGGACTTGGACGTTTCAACTAAGATGTGTCATCTGTGTCAGGACAATCTGGAGGATCTGGTATAGAGTGTCTTTCAACTGTACAATTTTCTGTATTGTTTTTTACTGCTATTTTATGCACACAGACTTGACTTGTAAGTATCTTGTTCTTATGCAGTGTATTTTATGTTTTCTTTGCTTCATCTATTCTTCAGAAATTCAGCTCAGTTATATTAAGCTGCATTGGCCTTTCAGATTTCTGGTTAACTCTGGCTCCTTAGAAGAGTTCTAATTTTTGATGGTATAGGATCTCGAGGAAAGCATGCCAACTGAAGGGGAACGCCGGTGTGAATTCATGTGTCATATTTATAAATCAGAAGCACCAGGCTCATTTGACCAAATAAAAGTTATGTTTGAAGTTCCAGTGCATTTAAACATTGCCTGTGTCGAGTCTGAACGAGTCTTTTGGAGTCTCCAGAACTCATGAAAACAGTTACCAGCTAAATAGCTGCATTATAAAAGAAAAACTACTTGCAGTTTTAACCCAGAATCCCACTTCAGCCACCAGCTTTTGACTAGAGATGACTAGCTCTTGTCTACATATCATCGTTCCTTTCTGGCCAGAAGGGGAGAGTAGAAAGAGCACAGTTGAGAGGTGTAGAAATGAAAGCTTGGCCAGGTGGGCTGTCATTGGAATGAAGTTGGTTGACAAGAAGAGTGATGTTAAAACGACTCTGGAAAAAGAATCTCATCCTGCATTTTGTTAGATATTTATCCCATTCCTCTCTAGCCAAAAAGTAAAGAGAAAATTCCTCCAGCCCCTTGGAATAATTTTCTGTGAAGAGGAGCCAGTACAGAGGCCTGGTTTAGAAACCTGGTAGAAGAAGGAGAAAACTTGAACAGCATCAGAAATAGAAGAACAAAGAGACAAACAACATTTTCATCCACAGCAAGTTCCTCTAGCAATGAAAAAAATAACCGCAGTATCTCCCAATCCAGCCTTGAAGACAGGACTCCTGGCAGCTCACAATGGTGAAGGTGGTTCTGAGTTGTGAGCAACGGGACGGCTAGATACTTAAATTTTTAGAATGTCATGTGGTTAGAAGTAGCACTTGGCAGATTGTGTGGACTTGGATGTTTTCATGAAAGGTTCTGCTTTTAGATGGTAACAGTAAGAGCTGCAGAGTGAAGAATGGATTTGTGTGTGTGTGTGTGTGTGTGTGTACAGAAGCTAATCTGTGAAAACCTTGAACATGTTCATTTCCATGGCCTCCCAGTTAATTGAACTTTCCAGCTAAACTCTGCCGAAATCATACACTGGATGGAAAACTTAAACCTGTGTGTTCATCTATAGGCATCTGAGCGTAAACAGTAAAAGGATCCTAAAAGTGCGATTTGATTCAGTGATGCTTACTTGGCAGCCAAGAAGCTCAAGAGCCTGGGTGTGTTGGGTTAAAACAAAGGCAATGTTTGAATGTATGAATCCACTGTTTAACCAGTCTTCCGACTGAGCTTTTCTGTCGCAGTCCTGAGCCTCGATGCGTTAAGAGTCATCTACCAGCCACTGAGTTTGCACTGGTGTTTCTCATCACTTTGCATGTTCCCTGACTATTGACTAGCAAATATATGTGTCCTGGCAAGACCCCCAGAACCAAAGAATTTACTGTTTTCCTCACTGGCTCGCAGCTTTGAGCTCAAGGCATGTCTTAAAACAGTGCAACTCACTTCAAATGCTTTTTGCTTTTCATTTATTATTGCTTGTCACGCGATGTTCTTTGAAAGCTTGCTCATATATTATCTGTTCCATTTTTTTCCATTTTCCCTTTTTTTGCATGCCGTTCCTCCTGTTTCTTCCCTTCCTCCAATCCTCTGTTCCCGTCTGTAGACACAACGGCGACGACAGAACCAGCAGTTCACGGTTGGTATCACATTACTGTTTATCTACTTTCTCAGCGCTGCTGAGAGGCAAGACAAGCCTGGGAAAAAGAGGAATGTAGTCTTCAAGGGAAATCATGTTTCAAGTAGACTGATCTCATAAATATACTATAATTTTTTAAGGCTCAAAAGGGTGTCAAGTCTTGTCATTTCTGTTGTGAGTTCAGTAGCCAATGGTTGCAGTCTGACACAAGACCTCCACCCCACCGGCCAGCAGGAGTTTCAGTTATACATAATCCTCCTTATAAAATCCCGTCAAACCTTGAATGAGACTTCAAAAAACCAATATTTGCCTAAAAACCACAGCATCTGAATTAAAGGCCCAGTTGCTTTCTTTGTTTATAGGCTATAGTTCCAGATAAATTTTAAAGAGGAGTCCTTTGTGTCCTCAACTTAGTAAAGTTGAGATGGAAGGGTAGGTAGGTCAGGGAGGAAGATTCCTGCATGAATTTATGAGGTGGTGATGAGGAGGAATCATTGCCCCTCTTTAGAAAGGTCATGACTGTACTTACGTTCCTAATCATACTTACCCCACCACCCCTCACCGGTTCACTCTTAATTTCTATGTGTTCACAGAAATTTATGCTCACATTTGGCAGGAAACTTCTCCAAACCAAGAGTGATACTGTGTGTCAATTTTAACTGCATTAACTAGGACTTTTTTTTTTTTAAAGTCATTGGTATGTGGATGTCTTGTAGGCAAAAATAGTAAAAAGTTGGTTAAGTCTTTAACCAAAAGGTGATAAAAACTAAGTGAATAGAGTTCAGGAGGGGCATTAGGAGGGGCTTTGTCCCCTCACCATGACTTATGGGATTGGAATAAGTCTATTAACTTTTCTGTGTCTCTCCAATCAGAAAATGAGAATCATGTTTCATCTGCATATTACTTTATTTCTTAGCTCAAATCTAACTTTTGACAAGATTGTGCTTAGAGAAAGATATGTTAGTTTTAAAATGGGCTGAATTTTAATAATTGAATCCAAGGAAATTGTTTGGTAAAGGGCCTACTTTAATCACTTTGCATGTTGTTGTACCGGGTGGAAATCTATCATTTAAATGACAAGAGGTGATCTGCCAACCCTGTAGTGTTAATTCAACTTTTAGAGAAATGTCTCCCGGCACAGACTGACTTCCTTAAAGAGACCTACATTGGATGACTTATCAATTGGAAATCTCTAAGCAAAACCTGCCCTGTGGGAGCTGTCCTTGAAGGTTAGGCCTGGATGCTTGGCAGATCACCCCATCTTTGGACCTTCCTATGAAGAATTTTGAAAAAGCAAAACAAACTTAGCTACTGAATGATACATCCCTCCCCACCTCACCCCCACTTCATTCTGCCCTTTCCTGGCATTGGCAGCAAAGGGAAAAGTTCATGAAATTAGTTAAAGGGGCCAGGTACCCTGACAATCATGAGAAATCAATTAGGCATAAAACTTGCACTTTCTAAGGCAACGCCCCGCCGTACTTGCTACATGGCAGGCATTGCACTCCATTAAGCTTAGTCGTTTGTAGGTTTCATCATTAATTGAGCACCGCCTGACTTTTATCGATTATTCTCAGAGGGTTATTTTAATGTAATTTGAGGGATTTTCGCTCTATTCTTTTTAAGATACTTTAAGTTCTGAGCTTCCTCTAATTAACTACAGGGTCAAATGTAACCATAAGATTCCTGAATTCTGTGAGATCTTTGAAGAAATATTGATCATTTATCTCCTAAGGCTCCAGAGTTCTATTTTCTAGGTCCCTTCAATAAAATTCACGTACTTATGTGACTTTAGTGGATTAGGTTTTAGAGTTGGTTGGAGTATTCAAAGTAGGAAATCTGTCCCCTAATCTAAGAAATGAGAATCTAATTTAGAAGCCGATGCTGCCTTTAGGGTAGTATTTTTAATCAACTTTTTCTCTTTGGAGAAAGAGAAAGGGAAGGTGCTCTCTTTCTGTGGTATAATAAAGAGACACTTGCAGAAGGACTTTATAGCATTCCTGTGGCAGGATACAGAGATGTTTATGTACTCTGAGAAGCAACTGCCATCTTATTAGCTTGGGGACGATGTTTAAGCCAGTGATAACTTCAGTAGGATGTTATGGACTGGCAGTGCATGAAAAATATACCTAAAGCCAAGAAATTGGGAGTGGAGGTGAATAGAAAGTAAGAATAGCCTTACTGTATTTTACATATATAAAATATGTGTGCGTATATATGTATATATGTATATATGTCATACTTTAAGGTGGACTCCTTAACAGCAGAGAAATAGAGCAGTGCTGGATGATCCAGGCTGATCCCTGTATCATGCATTTATAAATAAATTCTTCAATTTGTCCAGAGTCCTCAGAGCATCTTCACAAAGGGCTCCAAACACTATTTTGAACAACACACTCTCTAGCCCACAGCCAAAAGCTTTAATGAAAGCCACAGTAATATCTAAAATTGTACTGACAGGGGCAAAACTTTCCAGGTCAATCATCAGGATAGAGAAAGTAATATAATAGAACATGGTAGAAATTACAAAGCAGGGGACCAGATTTCCAAAGACATGAAGATATAGAACTGATTGTATTCTAGTGAATTGTAGCTAAAAACCCAACTTCTTCAGCACCGCAACCATTTCAATAGACTCGTTTGAGAATAATCTTGAGATGTTCGTTATGGCAACCTGGGCCTAGAAAAATGTTAAGTGGTTTGATGACTTAGCAACTTAAATGACAAGACATATTAGGTCAACCAGCTGTGACCATTTTACTGGTCTTCAATTTTCATCCTGGATTTCCCTCCATATTTCTCTTGTCTTTCATAAAATAAAGAAGAAAAATAATAGTTTTTTTAAAGCTTTCCCTTTGAAGACTCATTAAAATATTTTATTCAAGCTTGTGTTGCTAGAGTATGTATGAAGTTTATACCAGTTGTTTATGTGTGTTGACCATTTGTTCTTACCAATACCTGATTGGAATAAGCATGTATTGGAAGGTTAGAAGTGCATGGGCATGATTGAAAATCAAATGGATTTTCTCCAAAAAAAAAAGCCAAACAACAATTATCCACAATGTGTTTTTAGGGATCTAACTGATAGTAAAGATAAATGTGAGTGTAAGAATGGGATTTTTAGACTAGGCTGACACAAGGGATCTTCTTTAAATCAGGATCTTGAGCATTTGTGTTTTTGGAGCTCATCCTTAAGGCCTGGACAGGAAGAATCCTGTGTTATGTGTGCATGTCGAGCAATGCAAAAAACACTCTGCCAAATCCTGATACCACTTGGTCTGAAATTGATGGCAGAAATGCATGAGTGATTTAACGCACGGATGACATAGTCGTTATGATTATTGATGTGTGGGTGCGTGTGATGGTTTTTGTTTGTTTGTTCAGATGTGGGCGCTCTCTGTGTCTTGTGCCTTGTTCCTTTTCTGCCCTATGTGTCCCCTGTCCCTTTCCCCACCCTCCTCCCCCATGTGAGGGGTCGGGTGACAGCATGCCCATGGTCTGGAATAGTGCTTGTGCTTTTGCTGCACTGCAGTCAGCTGGCTTCCTCTGGGTTTGAGGTCTCTCTCTCTCTCTCACTCTCGCCCCCTCTCCCTCTCCCTCTCCCTCTCTCTCCACCCCACCCATTTTATTATTTTCAAGTCTACCTGCCTTCTTGCTTTTTCTACCTCTTAATAAAGGCTGATGATTTCATGAATTTCAATATCCCAAATGAGTTTTTAAACAGTTCTTAATTCATTATGTATTTGTGGTAAGACTCAAACTGGGAACCCCTCTGAAGAATAACTTTTCATTTTCAGTTTTAGTTTCAAAATGTTTGGCCTTTGCTAGATACCTGCTCATGCCCTAAACTGCCACCCTCAGTTAACTGCCCCATGGATCTCCCTTTTTCTGACTAATTTATAAATACTGCAAAGCATGATAGAATTCTAAAAGCACATGAGATTTTCTTATCTTACTTTACATTCAGTTGTGGGGAAATTCTTAAGCCCGTTTTTAAAGGACAACAGCCAGCAGTGCGCATTATTACAACCGCTATGTCCACCATCTGTGTATGTACCTCTATGTACATCTCTCTGTATGAGTACATAACAGTGGCATTCAAAGGCTGTCATTCAGTCAAGGGACTCTGCAGACATTGTATGTTCTACACGAGAAAAAAGCTAAAGAGGTTTACAAATGGCTGCAGGACCTGAAGATTGTGTTTCAGCCTTGATATGCAGTTTGGAAACAATGTGCTACTGTTTAACGGCGTGAACCAAATTTCTGCTAATGGGAAGAAGGGAAAAACTCTCCACAAAAGCTGACAAAGCAGGAAGAACAGGATGACTGAGTTTTTAGATTAAAACTACCAGGGGCGTCTGAACTCATGGCTGGTGGTGGAAGTAACAGTTTCCATAATATGTCCAAGGGATCAGATGTATGCTGCTTAGGTAAGAGAGAGACCATCGCCTCCTTTGTTTTTCATAATGGGAATGATACTAGGGCCAGTGGGCTAAGTGTTTTCTGAAAGTTTTATTTGATCATCCTATTTTGAAATTTTCTGAAAAAAATAGTGATACCCTGATGAACCGAACCCATAAGCACTTAAATTTTACTTAACCTTGAACTTATATAAGTATCTCTAGGATTTATCATTTCTAATCTTTTGAGGTTTTTCCTTACCCTGGTTTAAAATTGCCACTGGGCTAAGTGTTTTCTGAAAGTTTTATTTGATCATCCTATTTTGAAATTTTCTGAAAAAAATAGTGATACCCTGATGAACCGAACCCATAAGCACTTAAATTTTACTTGACCTTGAACTTATATAAGTATCTCTAGGATTTATCATTTCTAATCTTTTGAGGTTTTTCCTTACCCTGGTTTAAAATTGCCACATCATACCACTTTTAGCAGCCAGCAGTTACTGTTGAAAAGGAGACGTCACAACTGCAAAAGCACTATCTGAGCAGGCTTAGGGTATGTTACAGCACATTGTACCACCATGAAAAGGTGAAGTACATGTCTCTGTAGAAGAGACTGTGCATATATTAAATTATCGTGATTGCACCTTAGGACTTTATTAATTTCTCAAGAAAATTCCATATGGACAAAAAAGTAAACTTTCATTTGTTTAACAGAGTTTAAAGAAATTTCTTGAATACATTTGAATTAGAAGTAACTAGAAAGGGCTTTCATGGATGATATGAAAGTTGAAAGAGAAGAACCAAGAAGTAATTTCCCACTTATTGTTAAATTGTGAAGTTTCCTTTTGAAGAATGTTCTCTGCTTCATAAAATGCATCTTTGTCTTTTTCTTTGAGAAAATGAGAGGGTATAAATTTTAACATGAAAGAAAATACCTAAGCCAAAGCAATTTTAGGAGGTAAATTTTGCTTGTCCTCACTTATACACTTGTACCTCAGTCAATTCTTCCTAATTATATTTATTCAGAAATTATCCAAGTATGGCCAAGCACCATAGATTCATACAATACAATAGTACTACAAAAACAAATTTAACACCACTAGCCTAAATGGCTTCCTGCTTTAGAACGTAATCTGAACAGTAGATTCCAGATGATTTGGTATATTTTAAAGTTGATGCCATTAAAAATGACAGTCTCAGCTTTAATGAGGTGTATATCAACTGTCTGTTGCTTTTTAATGGAAAACTTTGCATATCAATGGTATTTCATAAACATATTTGTCTTTATTTTTTAAAATTAGCTTTCTAATGGCCTCCGCAAGGAAATAAGCCTTTAGCAGTGAAGCTGCCTACTTGAAACATCCTTGTTTAATACGGTTCAGTGGGCACCAAGCACAGACGTAGAACACTTTGATATTCATTGGGCCACACAGAAGTGAGGGATTAGCCTTCTGAGAACTGCAAATTCATAATTAACTACAGAGAAGTACTTTTTGTTGCCCATTTATAACAGTTATTCAAATAATTGTATTCATCAGTCTTTATACAATGGATAACGCCAATTAGCAATGGGAACACTGTCAGCCAATCAGATTTCAGAACAAACGGATAGCATCCCTACTCAGTTGCCTCCGTAACTTATTGCATTGTTCACTGCTTTCCCTGTAGTTGCCTAAATCCACATTTGGGAACACTTGTGGATTCAAAATCTTCCCATCTTTAATTGGTACCTGCCCTTGAGTATTGGCACCCAAGTGTCGTGGTGAAAATTCTTCCTCAAGGGCTGATGGTGTGACAGCCTCCTTTCAAAGAATCAACCTGACTATCAATATTCATTCAGGTTCTTTATAAAGCATCTTACAAAATGCAAAGTTTAGTGATCATTTGCACACGATTGTTTTGGTTAATTTGGGTTTTTTAAAATAGTGCAATCGGTTTGACATTACTTGTTTCCAGAGCATTTGTTTTGGTTGCTGGTATGCTCTGTTTGAGCATTACTCCCAAATCGTTAATTCAGCAAATACTTACTGAGAATATACTTTGTACGTGGCTGTTGGAGGAGGGAAAACACAAAAATAAACAACACTTGCCTCTGTCTTCAAAGACCTTGCTGTTGAATAGGTCCACGAACAACTTCAAAAGTGACAAATTTCATTAGAGAGGTTGCGTGAATTAGAGGACTTGGCACAGTCACCTAGGACCTCGAGCAGAACAGCAAAGAACAAGTAAGGGCTGCCTTGACTGTCTTAACAACATTTTGTGTGGTTTAATAAACATCATTGAAGGGTCAGCCCGAAAATAAAGCATGAGGAAATGGAAGCCATCTCCGGCCTGAGCCTCCCATTGTTTATCTACTTCCCTCTTCACCACTTTAATTCGAATCAGAGCTAGCTGAGAACCGTCTCAGCTGCCAGCATTGGGGTTGACTCGGATATAGGCATTTCAAGTCCCCGCTTGATTACCTCCTGGCCTAACTGCTTTTTCAGCTTTGAGGGTTTTCTTTTTCAGGAATATCATTGATTTATGAAATTCTCCTTTTTAAAAAATCATTTTGTGAATCAGATTTTCTGATGAAGGCATAACCTGTAATCTGCAGTTAGCAGATGCTGTACCATTTTGAAATACGTGGTCCAAGATCATCATAAATTGATAATGAACTGTGTTTGTCAGTATTGGCAAAGGATTTCAATTTACAGTAAAATGTGAACTAAAACGTACATACATAAGTATGTAACATCTAAATACATTTGTATTTAAGAGATACATCAGAGCATCAACAGCTAACAATCGGGCTTTATTGATTTTTTTTCTTTTTGCATGCCGTTATGAATGAGTGATTTTAAGCATTCACCTTCATGTTTCATGTGCTTTGAACAGTGGAGACTGAGGAATCTTTCTGCCTCGATTGAGTATTAATAACAAAATTACATAATTGAAGAAATGTACTTATGGATTAATACATTCAAGCTATCCAAAAGTAGAGAGAGATAGCAAGAGATTTGGCTCATGTTTTTTAAGAAATTCATCCTCAGTTCTTAAGTGTTTTGTTTATGTCCCTCGAGGAATGAAAAGAAAAACGATTTGTTTTTACTTGTAAGGCCTTACTCAGTTGCCCAATTCCGCAGAAGAACTGGACAGTGAGGACCTCTCAGGTAAGGGCTAGTCATTAGGTAAGGCACTGCGGTGTCCAACCTGTGGGTGCTCCGTCCACTTCTACCAAATGGCCATCTGGTTTGCTGAGCAATCCGTTAGCAAGTGTGGATTTCGAGACTAACAAAAAACAAATTTTTATCAGCACTTTTCTTCCTCCCCACTCACCCACCCACCTTTCTTCCCTGTAGTGGTAATATTTATATTTCAGATTGGGGCCAATGCTCTTAATGCAGTAGAGGTCAAGTTACCTTTGGGATTGAACTAAAGCCACTCCTGTGTTCAATGGCTTAAAATAATGTTTACATCCCAGATATATAATGGGTCAGGAGAAATTTTGTTGCATTGGGAAGCAGTTTATGGATGTTGGATTATGTGACAAGATCTTTTAAAAAAAAAAAACAAACAACTCATATGGACTGTCTACTTCCGTGGAATAGACTAGAAAAGCTGTGTTAGAGTTATCTTAGAAGTAGGGGGTGGGGAAGGGCAGGGAGGAAGGGGGGCAATTGTTTTGTCACACACCATGATGTAAACTAATTATCCACCTCAGACCCTTTTCACAGCACACTGAGCTCTTGCAAAAGTAGGTTTCATGCTTGATTCCAGGATTTAGGTGTTACTAATCCAGAATAAGAAGCATATCCTAAAAGGGAGGGAGGGAGGAGATTTAAAGTGGTCAGAGCTAAACAGTTATATGAGCTCCTGTGATATTGTGGGACTTCACTGCCAACCAGCTACACACAGCTTCTTAAACGTTTCCATCAGTCACTTAATAAATCAGTAACCAAGGCCCCCTCCTTGTCATTGCAATAGAGAAACTAAGCCACAGGACTGTAGAGTCTTAACTCAAGCCCATTGGAAAGAAAAGTTCCATACTGCCCCTTCCTGGAGAATTTCCATGGAAGCTCCCAGGAATAGTTGGTGGTTGAGGTGCTGTTCTTAACTATAAGTGTTACCCAGTGAGAAAATAAGGTAGTACTGCCCAGTTGTTCATAGATTTATCACCTACTGTGTGCCTCTGTCAAACCTCAGGGATACTGTCACTTTCTGCTAGGTAGCCTGTCCCGGTTTGAGCATAGCTGTTGGATTTTTCTAGCATAGAAGCTCCAGCAGGCCACATTGGTTTTGCTCAGTGCTGTACACCTGCCAAATGCTAGCACCCAGTTGACACTTGTTGGATGAATGAATAAATTTCCAAATCAATGAATTTGGATAAATAAATAGAAGATTAGAAAGATAGCCAGCCCATCAGGGGAGTGTTTCATTTTTGCATCTTATTTGTGGGTGGATAAGTCCTTCTCCCTGCTTAAAATGTAGTGCTGGAAATAAACAATTTCTGCTGGGCATCCTAGTGGTAGACAGTCTCAGTTCTGATACTGACTCTAAATAAAATAACTCTCTGACACAGTGGCCTTGGCGACTGGATCTTCTCAAGGATCCTAAGGAAGCTCGTGGGTTGGGTTGACCCTGGTCCCTCTTGGCATATTAGCCAGGCAAGTATCACTCAGATATGCCAAAGTAATCTTTCTCCTCTTTAGGAAAATGCGACTAAATCAGCCACCCACCCCTGCCACCAACATCATCAATTAGGAGTACTCCAGGTCTCAGCACTGCACCGTGTCAGATGGGTCCCTGCCACAGTTCTATCAATCACCCAAGTCAGGAGCAATAAACCAACAACTGTTTGTGTTCATAATAATTCAGTTAAATTAATAATTACGTTGCCCCCTCCCCCACTCCCTCCAGGAACACTGCAGTCATACATCGCTCAGGAGCTGTAAGTCATGTAGAACACTGATGAACTATCAGGCTGGGGCTGGGCTGCCTTTGCATCTGGTTTGATGAACCAATCAAAAACTGATTAGCACCTTTGTTCAAAGGGGATGCTGATTAATCAATTACTATTGATTGCAAGCTTGGCTTCACTCGGCAGCAAAGAGACATCTGAAGGGAAAAAAAAACAACCAATAAAAATTGAGCAGCTGTCATAGTGTTTAAATTTATTAAAACAAAATACATTATTTTTTATGAAGCTGTCTTGAAATGGGTCACTGAAGGGGAGCATATTGATTGAGAAAGGATGAACTTCTCAAATTCTGTAGCCTAGAGACTGAATTCAATTATAATACAAGACAAACAGGTTAACACCCGTCTTAAACAGTCCATCAATAAATTAGAGTAGGTGTTGCACATTTAATGCTAAACTGTGGTAATGAATAACATTATCGTCCATTCTCTCCTGCACCAGGGTAGAAACTTCATCCTTTCCATATTGTGGGTAAATGTTCTACAGTGAATTTCCTTCCAAATAATGATGGTCTGCCTTTGACCTTCCCCCTTCATCCCCACATCCCCCTTTGACCAGCCCCACCTCAGTTAATGACAGTTTCATAAGCAACATACGGTGCTCCATCCTCACCCAGCAAAGCAAGTCGCCCAGCTGATCCTCCTCTTTAATCTGCATAAAAAAATTATGCTTGCGTGTAGTTCACTGATTTAATTATTGGCAGGCCTGGGGAGCTTCTCCAGTTCGACTTTGAACCTTTTCATCTACTTTTTGGGTGTTAACTTTATTGATGATGGATCCACAAGAGTTTTGAATTGTTTTATCAATTACATCTGCCATTTCCCAGTGACAGCTGGTGGTTATTGCCACCCATGTGGAATAGAATAGCTTTAAGCATATTTATCCTTCTATTTTATTTTAAAACTTTTTAAAAATGTCTCCAACTGCCTTCCTCCCTCCAGCAGCAGAGGGACGCTGGGGACCTGTATAGTGGAGTGAGGTGGCAAATGCACAGTATGGCAGAAAATGGCCTCCAGAACAATCCAAGCAACCCATCAGTCTTCTGCTTTTGAAGCAAAGGCACGGACAAGAAATTCCAGAGCTGTCATGATTCCCAAAAACATATTTTCAACTCTTGCCCTGCAAACAAGAAGATGATCTGGAAAAACCCTACAACATCTCCCCTACAATGCACAAAAAAGTGTGGGTGGAGGCCAGATTCTAAATGGCTTTGATAACCCTTGCCTAAACGTCAAGGAGGAATCTAGGTGAATCAACTACAGTCCCCTAAGTAGATTACGCAAGAGACATGGCCTCAGTGTATAGTCTAAATTTAGATCACAGAAGCACTTAAAGGCCCTTCAATCCAGATTATCAGTCCTGGAATGGATTATACAGCCATCTGGTTCCTGAGAATGTGAAGTCCCGGCTGAACTTGCTTGAAATGTGTGTGAGAAGCTGTCAGTAGCCATAACATTAAGCAAAAACTCTTTCCTTGCCGACCCCCGCATAGATTTGGTATACAGTCTATTTCATTCTTTTGGTAGACTGACAATAATGATAATAAGGAAAACATTAAGAACCAGGTGGGCTATATAGATCCATTTAAGGTATGGCCCATAAACCTAAAGGTGTGGTGTGATTTAGGTCGTATCTGTATTGTACTTTATAGCTTACAAAGCTCTTGCACACATATTATCTCATTGGATAATGAATATCTCTCATTATTCATCCAACAAAATTATTTTGAGCTTCTTGTGCTGGGCTCCGGGCTGGGCACCAGGGATGCAGCAGTGAGCAAGGCCAGGTGGGAGCCGGAGCTGCTGTGGACTTCACGCTCCCAGGGGGCGATGTGTTTGTGGGGGAGACAGACTCGAAACACAAATTAATTTCGGACAGTGCCAACTGCTGTGAAAAAATCAAACTGGTTTAAGTGAAAGTGAGAGACTGGGGCTGGGGGGAGGTGGAGGCTGGGTTAGAAAAGCTCACGAGGGAAGGCCACTGGGACAGGAAGACCCAATGGATGAGAATGAACCAGTCATGGGAAGATTTTTGGGAAAACGCTGCAAGATTGTTAAGGAAGGCTTGTTAGTCTCCATTTATAAATGAGAAAACTGGGGCCTAAGGGGTTTAAGTGATTCCCCTAAGAGACAGTCACAATTTCAACCTGGGTCTTCCTGCCTCTAGAGGAAATTGAGGACTTTGGCTTGGAGCGGTCATTCTTCCCCGTGTGAAATCCACAGCTGTCTTTTCGCTGGGGCTTCAGTTCAGTGTGTGCACCAGGGAATAGGGAGGAAAAGTCAGTCTCTCCGTGGCCCGTCAGGTACAGGGCAATTCACTGACAAACCTGGAAAGACCTTTTCCAGTGTTTTTCTCCTTCAAAGAATACCTGAACTCTGCTTCAGGACTTCAGTACCATTGTCCCAGTGATTTCCCCTAAATTATGGGCTGGGTTTCCCACTGAGATAGTCCTAAATGCCATGAAAAAGTGATGGGTTGGAAAAGGTCAAACCATGTAAATCCCCTTCTTTTAAAATTCAATTTAGTACAAGGCAGTAAACTGAAAAAATCATATTGGGCCCATGTCAGCTTGTCTGACTTTCCCCACGATGTGAGTTTGAACTTCGTCTTACTTCTGATCTTTCCCATAATCCAACATGCTCCTATTTCCACTGTGGGGAGGAAGGAGCCCATCAAATAGGAACCTTTCCTCCAAACTAAAAAAGTTGGCAGGCCACAGTGCAAAGTGTGAATTCCAGTTCTACAGGTTGGACACTGCTTTGGGGTGACTTCACCATATTCATTAATCCATCCTCCTCACCCCCAAATGCCTGAGGTCCACTGAAGCATCTTTCTCCAGAGAGAGATTCTAGTAGGAAATCTATGTCTGGAAATACTTGACAACTCTGTCCTCTTTATCAGGTGTATACTCCTTCAAGGAAAACTCTGGTGTCGTCCTCAGTGCCTTCGTGTTGCTTAAAATGGAAAGGGTGATCACACTTCTAAACCCATACTATCACGAGATAAGTAGAGGGGACTCATAAGTATGGCTTTTGCTCTCTCTGGTGACGCTAAATGCCTTGGGAGGATTTGCATCTAGTCATTTCCACTGTATGTTAAATTAACTAAATCAAGTAACTTGAGAGGGGAGAAAAATCAACATTTAAAAAAAAAACAAAACACTTGTTCTCATATTTAGCTGACAACAGTATTTAATATCCTGATACTCAAATGTTGTAGCTGAATCATAACTTGAACTAGATGGCCTTCAGCTGCCAGGCCCGTGGCCTTGACCTCCATAGACAACAGCCAGGCCATTAGTTACACTGTGTGTCAATTCTGTGTAAATGAAAAGAAAGAATTCGGTGACTTCAACTCAGTAAGCATTTATTGGGCGTCTCACCTTGTGTAGACAATGCTGAGTAACAGTACAACACTTACCCCCAAAGAATTGATCATTATTTGCCTTGGGTTGGTGATGAGAACTGGAATAAGGCCCTCCTTAGGCTTTAATATAGCAGATTTAAATTTGGCAAACACTTATTGAGTCCCTGTGAGGCTTACTCCAAGGCCTAAGCCAGATAGGCACTTTCATTTTCAGCATCACAGTGGCCTCTCAAAGCGACCCTGTGAAGTATATAATTGTACTCGATGGCTCAGAGGGCCTGATTGACCTGCCTGGAGTCACAGAGAAAGTGATGAAGCTCAATGTCCATCCCAGATCTGAAGGCAAGTCCAGTGCATCTCCAGTGGGCCATGCAAGGGGTGAGCTCCTGCCTCATCCCCTGTTCAGGCCTGTTCCCACACAGCAATGCAGGCAGTAACAGTCTAAGAGAGCCCTGAGTCCTGGTCACTGAGTACCGATAATGTACAGCCAAAAATCTGTGTATAGGACTTCTAATTTAAATGAGCACATACTGAGCTCCAAGTGGCACGAGGAGGATGATCACTGCAGTTTTCTTTCAAGTAGCTTAATATAGTGCCTCTGACATGTTAGTATAGCTGCAGCTACGTCGCTAGAATTGAATGCAGCTGATGAGTAGTACTAGACGCCTGGAATGCTATATGGGAATCTTCATGATTTTGTTGCTTTACGTTTATTCCTTCTCTTCCACTTTCTAAGACAGAAAAGAAAGGTTATGCTGCGTAGAGGCTAGTGTGCTCCAATATATATTAACATCTTAATGGGAAAGCTGTGCATGTACTGTATACATTTACTACTCTCTGACAAGAGGGAATTAAATGTCAGAAGGATTTGTAGCATCTATAATTGAATTGGTGCTGAGAAAAGCAAATCTTAAAGAAGAATAACATATTAGGATTAGCAAATAATGTGGCATTTTGTCAGCGCATGCCATTCAGTTTGTTCCCCTTCAGTAATAAAGTTGTGCTTTTTAAAATGCACATTTATTTTTGTTGCCATAGATGGGAGCTACACTAGGTGATGAGAATGAGTAGCTACATTTTTCAGGTGGTGGCAGGTTTTCTTGTGTGTATGTTTGGGTTTGGGTTTGGGGGTTTTTTGTTTTTTGTTTGTTCATTTGTTTTTGAGGTCAGATTATGGTTTTGCTTCAAATTTGGAAAATCCACTACCAGATGTTTTCTTTCTTCCTAGCAAGAAGTAGCAAATGACATCATAGTTACTAAGCTTTCTCTGGGATAGACTAATCCCACAACCCTAGGAAGCTGGAGGCAGCATTTCCATTATAAACACCAATTCTAAGAGTTTTTAATTAAGCTGACTTGTCCAGCAAGACCTCAGCCCAGGAAAGAGACTAAAACTGAACCAAGTGACAGAACTATTGCAAAAAGTCAACCAACAGTTCTAACTTTCTCTCCAGTCTTCCACGGTTGGGGGAAGCAGAGAAGGTTGAGCATCTGAATCATCCAATAAATAGAAGTACGAGGACTTCTAATATCATTAGAAGCTTCCCATATTTTAAATGTTAAGTTTTAAGATGAGACCTAAGGTAGTTTATAACCTATGAAAAGAGTAAATAGGTGCATTTGAGGGGAGTGTGTAGCTCTCCCCAAGTTGCTAAATGTGCCTTAAAGCCTGAACCGGGGATGTTTGGAATGTGAGTGTGAGCCAATGCGATGTGGCTGTCTTGCCCTGGGCTGCATACTTTATCGTATATTACTGTATCACACTTCACTTCCTCAGAGTAGAAAACTTGATGTCCTTTTGGCAAAAAAAAAAAACTGACCTCGGATTCCGTGCACCCCTGGGCTTCAGGGTGGGCAGGCTGCAGTTGCAGTGAGGGTTCTGCTCAGGGAGTCCCTCTGCCAAAGTCCCTATTTGCCTGGAGCTCGTTTAGGATGTACTGGCCATTCCCTGGTTATCCATGGATCCCTGCTTTGGCAGCAGAGCCTTCTAGGCTTATCACAAATCCATGATTATTCGCATGGCAGTTTATGTGATGCGTCCCATGCCAGGTGGTAAAGTAGCTATAGAAACCAGGATCTTGTGCAGAGCCCTGTCTAATGGAGGCAGCATGGCTGCCGCAGCACAGCCTTTGGGGTGACTCTGGCAAGTGGTTTGAGGAGAGAAAGCAAATAGAGAGGAGTCCCCTAGAGGGAGGGGGCAGGAGACCAAAGTTCCATCAGCAGTCTCCTTTCTCGTTAGGCCCTGGGGAGCTACTGCCTTTAGAACTCCGCCCTTTCACATTGCCCATGATGGATGGATTGGGCCAGGTCAACTAGGCCCAATCTTAGTAGTTTGGGGCATCACTTGTGGGAGTTTCCTTGAGATTTTTTTGTCCTAAAATTTCCAAGATACTAAAGCCAGCCCAGGGGGTTGAAGCTGTGACCCAAACAGTAGTTAGCAAACTTAACATTCCGCAAACAGCTTGCAGACTTTCACCTGCAGCTAAGTTGTTTCAGCTTTTTGCTGAAAGAAAATCTAACTCACGAATACTAAACAGATCCTGATTTACCAGCCATAGAAGTGGGTGCAGGATGGGACAGGACAGGTAGTAGGGGTTGTACCACAACTGCGAGCCGCCATGGACACCTCCCAGCATTGACAGTGTGATCTGCAAGTCGGAATTACTCAGCAAGTAGGCCTCCCTCATTCACTTGAGGTCACATGTGAAATGATTTGGGTGAGAGTCTTAACTCCAGCTGGACTATGCTATGCACGCATGCTTCCTGGAGGGCTGGAGTAGCCTTTATGCTATAACCACACAGCAAGCAAAAACATGGCTTTACTTTTCATGGGGATGAGGGCAGAGCATAGTCCCAGAATAGAAACACTCTCACACCTGTTACTAAGTAAAAAGAACACTTGTAACCTCTTAAGGAACAAGACAACATGACTTTCTAAACCAAGAGATGTCCATTTACCTGAGAGTCAGGCATGTCTGTAAGTGCCTTCCACTCCCTCATTTATTTTCCATTGAGAAGCTGGGGGCTGCTAAAGAATTGGCCTCTGGTTTCCTTCTCTGCCTGACTCAGAAAGTGGGCCAGAAATCTAAAGAGGATGGATGACCCCAGGAAAGCCAGCACTTCATGGGACCTGAATGAAAGGGTCTGCACCCTAAAAGGAGCAAGGTCTTTGGCTGATGGTGAAAGCTGTAGCCTTTCCACTTAGAAACAATTTCTAAGACACCAGTCCAAGTTCTTGCCTTGCGAGTGGAACAGGAAATGTCAGACAACCCGTGGACTTTGCTGGAGCCTTGCTCCTTTTCGTGGCCGATATTTTCTTCTATTTCTAGTTATCATCCGACTCTGTTAGCCCAGTGCCTCTCTGTGTAGCATCTCGTGCTGTTGCTTCATACCACGAGCGAGGCGCCAGCCCACAGGTGCAGGCAGATCCTTCTTACCTAGTACTAGGCAACCAGCGTTCACCCCATTCCCCAGCTGCCTCCAGCCAGTCAGTAGCACGATAAACACTCTGCCACCCGCCCACTCCACCAGTAGAAACAAAAGGAAGGAGGGAGCTGAGTCTGGAAACAGCTCTGCTCTTCCCAGGGCAGGCCAAGCCAGGACAGGGACACTGAGCGAACGCACAGCTCTATTAATACCTCCCACAGGAAACCCAGGAGGTGGGAGTGGGGTTGGCGAGAGGCGGTGAGGAGCTCATAACCAGCAGTGTTCCCTGTAAATTAAACATCAGTTACCTCTGTGTCCGTCTGCAGTAATTGAAGGCAGCAAAATGTCTCAGTGATTAACTGGTGGTAGTAAACTTTCTGATTGAAGTGAGTATCCGAAGATAGCTAGAGAGATTACCTTTATAAATAAGTGTCCATAAAATATGTATGTCCTTGAGGGTGGGGAAGATAACTAGAACCTAAGTATTTAATTTGGGCTAAGTGCAGGGAAAACATAGCCACACTGGGCATATTTAGCATTTAAGTTCATGGGGAGCAAAGGTCAAATGAATAGTATTGGCTCAAGAAATTAATCCCACAGATACATGCCCTGTGAGGGGTTTGTTGTTGTTGTTGTTGTTGTTGTTTTGGGGTTTTTCGGAAAGGTTTTCTGTTTATTTTTGTCCAAGTATGTGTGTCTCTCTCTGTCTCTCCCGCCTTAGTCTTCTAGAATGTTCCTGTGCCTAGGCATGGAGGAGGCAGTCTTTTAAAGTGGATAGAAGAGTGCCTTCCCCCAAGGGTTAGGGCTGTGCCTAGGAAATCTTCTCAAAGCGTCTCTCTATTCTCTTCCCAGAACGGGACCTCTCTTCACCTCTTGCATGTAACTTTGCCCTCTCCTCAACATCTAGTAGCACTTGTTTTCCTCACCCAATTTTAAGACATTCGGAGTTTGTTGAAAGACACATACATTTTAATAGATCTGAAGCTCATGGCAGTTGGAGATAAGTTAATTCTCATTCCCACAAGATCCCCTATTTTGACAGCTCCCTCGGGAAAATGCAACTTGCTGGCTTTTGCGGCTACTTTTGTTTCCTGCGAGCAATTTTGACTTTGAGCAGTTGGGGTGAGCGTCTCCAGTGTGCAAAGCACTGTCCTCCAGCAGACACCCCGTGTCCAGTGGCTCCCCAAGGGTAGCGTTCCCCTTCAAAGCTCTATTGTCTCTAAAAGAAAGTTTCCACAGCCAAGTCCTGCCTTGCTGAAAAGACTCTCCAGACAACGGAGGCCGTAGCATCCGCAGTCGGCAACACTTTTGGCTGAGGAGGGATGTTCCTCTCCCCCACGTTTCCAGTTGAGCTCATTAGACACGTTGCTGGAGGGGCCCGCCCGTCATGGCGCGGGCTAATTGGCTGCAGTGCGCTCTGCCTCCAACCCAGCGCCCTTCTCCAATTAAACTCCCATCATCCTGTTGTCCTGGGCGACCTGCTGCTGCCTCCGATTTGGCATTTCTGTTTGGGTTTGGGTTTTGGGGTTTTGTGTAGTCCGTTCAAAGGTAACTTAATGAAACACTTTAAATACTCCATTTTTTAATTTAAACTCTTTTAATTAAAGTACTTTTCATAGTACCCTCAGTCACGAGTTATTTCCCCACATCCTTCAGTGCTTAATCTCAGAGCAGAATTGGAAATATCGATAGAAAGTGTAAATCATGCCCTCCTGCTGAAAGCGTTGTATCAGGTTTCGGCTCAAAAGAGCACCATTACCTTTAGCTGTCACGGATCCGTACACTTGATCGATAAACTTCAAATATTATTAGAGGTGGAGGCTTCAGAGATTTGCTCTGTTCTTTAGAGAGAGACAGAGATAAATCTTTCTTAAAAATTGACTTGAATTTGCACTCTCAGTCTTCCTGGTGAAATGCATTTCTCTTAGGCGTCCAGCGACTGCAAGGGGGACAGATTTATAGGCCATGTGCTTCTTGTACTGAAAGATTTAAATGGTAAATCCTTCACATATGACTTCACAAATCATGTAAAGTTAAAAGATTTTTACCGTTTCTGTTGCTGCTGTGCTTAAATTGTAAGGTACAGCTAGTAAATCATTTTAATGGAGGTGTCGTACTTGACTCAATAAAAAAAAAGACAATGGTTTAGCTTCCACTCCAAAATGTTAATGTATTAATCAACGGGAGAATAATTGTTTTTTACTACATTATAAATCTCAGATGCCATTAGGATTTCAGCAAGGGGTGATGTAGCCACATTCCTAAATTAAAATTGTTTACACTGCCATACATCCATTCTGCATCACCATAGCTCATTCTGGGTTCATTTTGGAGTTGTTCTCCAGCCAAACGTGTCGTTCCTCAGTCGGAAGAAGACATCCCGAGGGAGTGATGCTTATAAAGGAAAATTAATTGCATTGTGAGGTGTTAAATAAATAAAATAAAACCCGTCTGTGACAATGGACAATTATTCCTTGCTGTCTTTTTTGAAATAGGTTTTTAGGTTTTAAATTGAGGCTCACTCCCTCATACATCCTAAATGTAGCAAGCCTGTCACTTGTCTTTAGTCTTATAATCCTTGTTTTATGTCTAGGCAGCTGTGGCTTCTGAGCTTCTTACTTTTCCTATGCATACACCTTTCAGGGAATAAGTCATCGGGCACCCGTAGAAAGATGCTCTATCCTCCCTTCCACAGTTTCTGTTGTTACCTAAAGGTGCCATTCAGGTGCCCTTACATAGTTAGGTCGACCTCCTTAATTAGGATCTGCAACTGGATACAGATAGAACGAACGAGAAGACTAGGTCAGGACCACACAGACTCTATTTCTTCCCTCCCTGGCTCCCTAAGCTTGTTCCACATGCATTAGCACTCCTCTGCTGCTTATAATGAAATTGCCTTGTGGGGAGAACAGATCAATTCAGCACTGGACAGGTCAGTCTGTTCCTTCAGTGTAACTTGATCCATCTCGATTGTTCTCTCTGACTCCTCCATTAAAAAAGAAGGTGACCTTCTGACCCCGGAGGCAGTGTCACCGGGGCTTCTGGTGTCTTGTAATAAGCTCTACATCCCTATTCCTTTTCTGATTTCAACAGATTCCCGAGCAGGTGAAGAAGGCTCGATAAGAGCGGTGGATCACGCCGTGATCGGCGGCGTCGTGGCGGTGGTGGTGTTCGCCATGCTGTGCTTGCTCATCATTCTGGGGCGCTATTTTGCCAGACATAAAGGTAAGCGAGGTGCCTTGACAGGCAGGAGCAACGTGTCACCACAGCCCCCGCATCCGGGGACTTTACAAGGCTGTCCTTGATAGGCAGTTTGGTTTACGTGGCCACACACCCTATCTGCTTCCTGAAACTGGAAGAGGAAAAAATCCCAGAAATCTTAGCAGCTGCTGATTGGGACTTGGGGAGTTGATGAGTAGCCCTCCTCGATTTGGATTTTCTCTAAATAGTAAGCTTTATAGAGTTGTTATTCTGTCATCTGTAACTGGGGACAGAGTAGAAATGATCACTTAGGGGCTGGTGTGCAAGGTGTGGCGTGAACCCCCAAGTGATAAACATGGAAAAAGCATCCCCATAGCCTGCTGTTTTTCTGGGAAGCAGGGGACCATCCCTGTTCCCTGACTCAAACTCTGGGTAAACTATCATAATGGCTAAAATACTTCCTTGGTTTGATGTGCCCAGGTAAAGAAAATCCTTTGCCTTAAAAGCCACATAAATATGTATTTTTAAAATTATCACTGCAATTGATTTAAATTGCCATTAATCATCACACTTATCAACTGTGCAGTCTGGATGGGCAATCATCTTTTCCAGTGCTCCTCCTCTCTGCCCCATGCTGCTCGATCCTCTTCTCCCCTCTTCGTAATTTATTCTTCCTTTTCTTTGTCAGCCCTTGTCTTTCTCAGTTATTTTTCTCAAGCACTATGCAATGAGCTTGCAGAGTTTTCTAGGCGTTTGCATACTGCTTGATTGTTGAACTTGGGTTTGGGAGAAGGTCCCTTGAGCACAGCACTGGAGGTCCAAGGTACTTGACAACCACCTTTAGGATATGAAGTGCACGTCTCAAGCATAAAACGGTTTGGGATGCTCAGAGCTGTCGGTCCTTCACCCTCTGCCCATACTCAGGAGGCGGTCTGTTTGGCCTCCGATGTTTATTTAGCTTGATAGACACAGGAAGTGAGGACAGAGAGCAGGGCAGAGTCTGAGCAGCAGCTGCGGGGGACCAGGGGAAGAGAGCATGTGAGTCCCTCTACAGAAGGAAAAAGGATACAGGAGGGAAGCATTTGACCGCTTGCTTTCTCAGATTTGTCACTTTGGAAACCTGAAAATATAGCAAATGTCTCGGCCATTTAAAATCGAAGAATCTTCGGGGATATAGTATATAATGGGGGGGCTTATTTCATTGTGGCAGGCAGTATAAGTTTTATCTATATACCATACTGAGGTGCACTCCTTGTCTTTCTCCATGTAAACTGTTGGGATTTGCTGATAAGAGTGTTACCAACTTTGTAACGTTCTGTCTATTGTCATTACAAAGTGGCTGTGCCAATTAGCAAATCCATGAATCTGGGTCCGGGCTAGTGTTACACGATGATAGAGAATCACTCGTTCGTTAAGATAGACCCCAAGCCTTGATTCCAGCCATTATAATGCAAATTATTTCTCAATCTGGAACCTCACTCTGAAGACAGGAAAATCAAACACACTTGTGCGAGTGCAAGCACATTCTCAACTATGGATAGGCAATAATGATTGATGAAGCCAGGAGACCGTGGTTCAAATAAACAATTTGAGATGACAATAGAAGGATCATCAGGGCCCTAATTCATTTATTGGCTAATTGCTCTTCCTTGCTTTGGTCTTTAACCACGTACGTGCACATAGCTGGTCACTGGTCCTTGGTGTTTACTGTTGATACGTTAGTCAGCAGCTCTCCAGCTTTCTGCATTTTTAGCTCCCACTCACGTCTTCTTCTGCTGACATCCTCTGGTCATCATCACTGCTCTAATGTCTCATTTGCTGAATTATATCGCAGCGGTTCAGTTGGAGTGGTGCCTTTGGAACCCCCGGATCCCCATTTGTCTCACCCACCTCGCTCTCTTCTTCCAATTGTTTTTTCCCCTCCGCTGCCTGCACACCACTTCGGCTGATGATGGCCATAAAGCAAGTTGCCATCTCTGTGCCACTTTACACAGAGGCCATCAGACAGTCACGGTGCTTTACCCCTTCATCTTTCAGGTACATACTTCACTCATGAAGCCAAAGGAGCCGATGACGCAGCAGACGCAGACACAGCTATAATCAATGCAGAAGGAGGACAGAACAACTCCGAAGAAAAGAAAGAGTACTTCATCTAGATCAGCCTTTTTGTTTCAATGAGGTGTCCAACTGGCCCTATTTAGATGATAAAGAGACAGTGATATTGGATCTTGCGAGAAATTCGTGTGTTTTTTTATGAATGGGTGGAAAGGTGCGAGACTGGGAAGGCTTGGGATTTGCTGTGTAAAAAAAAATGTTCTTTGAAAAGTACACTCTGCTGTTTGACACCTCTTTTTTGTTCGTTTGTTTGTTTAATTTTTATTTCTTCCTACCAAGTCAAACTTGGATACTTGGATTTAGTTTCCGTAGATTGCAGAAAATTCTGTGCCTTGTTTTTTGTTTGTTGAATTCCTTTTTTTTTCCCCCTTTGTGTGCATTTATTCCCCCACCCTTCCCCCCATTTTGGATTTTTTTTCCAAAATCTCCCATTTTGGAATTTGCCTGCTGGGATTCCTTAGACTCTTTTCCTCCCCTTTTTTGTTCTTGTTTTTACTTTCTTTTGTTTATTTTTGAGGTAACTGCTTTCTGTTCAAAATTCAGTTTCATAAAAGGAGAACCAGCACAGTTTAGATTTCATAGTTCAGAATTTAGTGTATCCATAAATGCATTCTTCTCTGTTGTCGTAAAGATTTGGGTGAACAAACAATGAAAACTCTTTGCTGCTGCCCATGTTTCAAATACTTAGAGCAGTGAAGACTAGAAAATTAGACTGTGATTCAGAAAATGTTCTGTTTGCTGTGGAACTACATTACTGTACAGGGTTATCTGCAAGTGAGGTGTGTCACAATGAGATTGAATCTGTCTTTAATTCTGTATCTGTAGACGGCTCAGTAGAGATACCCCACGCTGTCCAGAAAGGTTTGGGGCGGAAAGGACTCCTCCTTTTTCAATGCCCTAAACAGACCTGACAGGTGAGGTCTGTTCCTTTTATATAAGTGGACAAATTTGAGTTGCCACAGGAGGGGAAGTAGGGAGGGGGGGAAAGACAGTTCTGCTCTGGTTACTTCTGTTCCAAATGATTCCATCCACCTTTCCCAATCGGCCTTACTTCTCACTAATTTGTAGGAAAAAGCAAGTCTGTGTGTTGTGCGAATGACTGAATGGGACAGGGTTTTTTCTTTTTCCTTTGTGCTTAGTTAGGAAGGCAGTAGGATGTGGCCTGCATGTACTGTATATTACAGATATTCGTCATGCTGGGATTTCCAACTCGAATCCGTGTGAAACTTTCATTCCTTCAGATTTGGCTTGACAAAGGCAGGAGGGTACAAAAGAAGGGCCGGTATTGTTCTCACACTGGTCTGCTGTCGATCTCAGTTCTCGAAAGGTCAGAGCAGAGGTGGAAAAACAGCATGTAGGGATTTTCAGTTACTTAATCAAAACTCAAATGTGAGTGTTTTTATCTTTTTACCTTTCATACACTAGCCTTGGCCTCTTTCCTCAGCCTTAAGAACCATCTGCCAAAAAATTACTGATCCTCGCATGATGGCAGCCATAGCGCATAGCTACTAAAATAAGTCACCTTGGACATGTCTTAGATGAGGAGCCTCGGGAAAAGGTAGAGGAGTCACGTTACCATTTACATTTTTTTAAAAGAAATGTGGGGATTTTCACTGAAACGTCTAGGAAATCTAGAAGTAGTCCTGAAGGACGAAAACTAAACTCTTACCATTATGTTTTGGTAAGGCTCCTGACTCCAGATAACAGTCCTTATGGAAAGATGGCATCAAAAAAGATAGATCTATATATATATATATAAATATATATTATATAACATTTTCAGTGAGTAATTTTGGATTTTGCAAGGTGCATTTTTACTATTGTTACATTATGTGGAAAACTTATGCTGATTTATTTAAGGGGAAAAAAGTGTCAACTCTTCGTTATTTGAAAGCGTGTTTATTTTTCTTGTCTTTATTTTAACCTTTGATAGAACCATTGCAATATGGGGGCCTTTTGGGAACGGACTGGTATGTAAAAGAAAATCCATTATCGAGCAGCATTTTGTTTACCCCTCTCCTATCCCTAGGCACTTAATCAAGACAAAAAGCCACAACTGAACATCCGTTTTCGATGAATTTTATAACGTGCAGCTCTGTTTGAGCCCTTGGCACCCATTCCGACCATAGTATAACCATATCAAAGGGTGAGAACCACTTAGCATGTTGTCGAAAGGTTTTTTTCAGTTGTTCTTTTTAGAAAAAACAAAAAACAAAAAACTACCATGGCTCACGGAATTGGCATCTCATTTTTGGGACGTCCCATCTTTCTGTTTTGAAAAGTGTACAGTAGTGCAGTGTTCCTGATGTAACTTTATGGCTTACAATGTCGACATGTCTCAGGTTCATGTGTTTTTGATTGGTGTTTTCCGTCTCAGGTAGATTGCAAAGTGTAGGCCCCACACATTGGAAAAAAATAATAATAAAACGAAGCAAAAACAGGAAATTATGGATTTTAGTTGTATATTGGTTTATGTATTTTTTTCTTAAGTATACAGTGCACTGTTTGAAATGTATTGTTGAGTATTACTTTGTACAGGTTGATCACTTTTTTTAGAGTGAAGAAAGAACAAACTTGTTTTTTGTGTTTTTTAAAGGAATATAAAATAATGAAGGATGTATAATTGATGCCAAATAAGCTTGTTCTTTAGTCACATCGACGTCTTATTTTTCCCTTTAGGCCAGTTCTGTTTTTAAGGTGTACATGGGCAATGTTACAGTGTAAGAAACTCCATATCCATATGTTCCCATTCGCATTTTGTATTGGTTCATGTATACCATTTTTACAAAAAAAAAAGAAAAAAAAAGAAGTACTATAAAATATCTGTCTTCTTAATAAAAAAATTAATGTTACAAAGTGATCCTTTAATCTCTTTATGGACTTCTTACGGACGCCTTCGCGTGAGACGAGAGATGGGCCTCTGGTCCCGGCTTCCTCCTTAGGACCGTGTGCGAGGCCGAGAACACCGGCAGTAGCTGCTAGGACGTGCTGCCGGCTGGGTTTCTTGGGACTGTGTCCTCTCTCCTTCTCTGCTCACCCCTCCTGTCCTTGTTCTCTCCCACCCTCTCAGTGGACAGGCGAGCCGGATGCCGTGGTTGACTTGGGATCCTCCGCGTGAACTCAGCGATCTGTGCAGGTGTGCGAGATGCCGTGGCGGGCCAGCCAGGACAGGCCCCCCGCCCCGTGGACGTGTCTCCTGCCCTCACCTCCTCTTTCACCTCCCACCCCCACCGACTTCCCTGTGTTGGCTGTTCCACCTGTCTCTTACTTTGGGATTTCGTGTCTTAACGATTCATTCTGCCTTCTTCTTTTAAAGTTCTCTCTCCTTTCACAAAAAGAAGACGTGAGCTATGGAGGGCTGGCTTGGCCATCTGCAGAAGGTCGTTCTCACTTACTGTTTAGGTCGCCGAGACTTCCAGACTGGGGGGACAGCAGGACTCAGTCTGTTGTCATCGTCCTTGCCTTGCAGGCGAAGTTAGTGGTGACCACGCTTCGTGGTGGCTGATCTTGCAAATGCGCAGATAATACTTGACCGTGCCCAATGCCCTTTCCCCAGCAGCGGTGGTTGAGGTCCCTTTTTCTCTCTCGGTCAGGTAATGGGGAAAGTTCAGCCGTGAAAGAAAAGGTAAGCTCCAGAAAAGCCAACACCTGGGTATCTACCCCCGGCCTCATCCATCCTGGCCTGGTCTCTTACCTGTCTCTGTTAAAAAAAAAATCAGTCAATCAGATAACGCAGTTTTTGAGCACCTGCTGTATGTCCAGCATTGTGAGGGGCGCAGAGGAGTATAAGGTGGTCTCTGGAGGCTAAGTGGCATCAGTCACACCACATGAAAACATGAAGTGGTCCTCAGCCGTGGATGCCACAGCGAATATGGTTAAGCCCAGAGAGTGCTGGGAACTTCTTGGAGCAGAGATCAGTGAGGGCTGGTGAGTCAGCTTCATAGAGGAGCTGGGACCCCCACTGTATCTTAGAGGATGGTTCAGCAGAGAAGGGTGTGAGTCAAAGGTACAGAGAGCAATAAGCCCAGCCAGCCTGCTGGTTTGTATAGGAAATTTTAAGTGGAATCAGTTGTGTATGCAGGGTGGGACCAGTCCTGTGGCTGTCTATAGTCAAAGCCCAGGCACGGGAGATGAGATTCCAGTGGCCTCTCCCAGCCTCTACCACAGGGCCAGGAGCAGTGGGGAGCACTGATTCATCAGACCTGTCCAAAGACCCACGGGGTGGCTCAGGATAGGAATCCAGGGCACAGGCTGGAGTGAGACTGCCTGGACTCAAATTACCTGAAACACCACGTGAATGACCCAACCTGCCTGGCCTTGGTCTCCCGCTCCGTAAGGCAGGCATCACCATAACCTCAAAGGTTGTTCAGAGAGATACATGAAAGAAGCAGTCAGCACTTCGCAAATAAGGTGTCAGGCATGCACTAAGCGTTCATTACGCATTAGTCATAAAACAAGAGAGGCCAATGGTGATTAAAAAGATAGAATGTTACCCACGGCTGCCAAGAAGTGGCTACCACTAGGAGGGAGCTCGGTGGGCTCCTGTGCGTATGGACACATCGGGCCCTTATGAACCTTGGCTTAGAAGGTTTAATGACCCCTTTCTCTTCACCATTCATTAGTATAGTTATTCCAAACCGTGTGGCACGCAGTGTGTTTCGTGTCCACACCCCCTTCCCCCTTGTCTGCAACGTGAGGCTCCAGGTTCACCTGTAAATTGCAGAGAAGGGACCAAGTTCCCTGAACTGAGGCAGACAGGAGGTGGCAACTTGCTGCACATTTGCCGTTTGAGCTCCACTGGGTATGCAAATGAGAAGGCGCCAGAAGCAGCCCGTGTTAGTAGGAGCTTGATAAGTTGCCCAGTCCTTCATTTGGTGTGAGAGTGAAAATGGTCCTTGTTTCCTCCAGAGGGTTTCCACAAATGTTTTGGCCTGGCACTCTCCAAATACATCAAATGGAACCCCGAGGTGATATGCGGGTGTTAATTGGTACAATCCTTCACTGTCTTCTGTCTACTTGAAATGCAATTCTTGCGCTGCTGTGGACTTACTCCATGGAGAAATGTTCCTTTGATTCTGTCATCCAGAACCTTAAAGCAGCCGTGCAGGTACTGCGCTACAGGTAGAAAGGCCCTGCTTAAAGGAAAACATTTTTGTTTCATGATAAAATTATGCCTTAGATGAATACACCTTTTGCCAGGAGGCCAAATACACAAACCTTCGTCATGAAGAACTGGCAGCCAAATCCCTTCAGAGTGAAATCTGTATTCATAGCCATGCACGTATAGTTTTTGAAGTGCTTGGGTGCCCTGACCTGCTGTACAGGAAAAGAAGGAAGGAACTCTTGGCCATCGTCCAAATGACCCGGGGCCAGTATCATATTAAAGTCACTGGTAGGCACATGGTAGGCACTCAGCAAGTGGCAGTTGATTAAATGAAGAGTAGTCAAGCACCCGGTTGCCTGAGTCTTACTTTATACTTAGTCTGAACGGGCCACCAATTCTGTATTTCAGACCTTGACATTTGCAAGTCCATCCTCGGTAGGGGTAGCTTTCAGGTTGGCCTTGAAGAAATGAGCCAGCCAGCCCTGAGTTTAGTGCTGTTGGACTCACCATTCTCAAGGACCTACTGGAACAGACTATCGGTCCCCGCTTTGTGGAGAACGACATTTTTGGTAATGGCTAAGCAAAGCCTTACAATTGCTATCATACATTGTGAGGGGCCTTCAGAATGAGGTGTGGCATGTTAGAAAAATCCAAACCATACTCCTTGCCTCATTTGTTGTGTTCATTTCAAAACGTTGAAATGTGCCTCTGATAGGAGCCACAGGATTCAGCGCCCCCGTGACACCCCACATCATTACATGTGACA
The DNA here is from genome assembly GCF_000956105.1 of Propithecus coquereli. Taxonomy (NCBI): domain Eukaryota; kingdom Metazoa; phylum Chordata; class Mammalia; order Primates; family Indriidae; genus Propithecus; species Propithecus coquereli. The sequence continues at coordinate 14,813,308 of NW_012151951.1, read as the reverse complement.
GGCAGAGGGTGCTGGGCACCATAATGTGAGCGCCCCAGAACTGAGACCCAAAAGCAGGACTCTCCTCTTGTTTTCAAGTCTTCCAATCCTCAGTTTCCAGGCTCTGCAGTACACAGGAAACTATTTGTTTTTTTTGTCCTCTACAGTTTTATTTTTCATTCCGGAGTAAACGTAGAATGTCTACTGCCCCTGGTGGTCAGTGCTGGGAAATAGAACCCGAGCCTTGATATTTAAATGTGGAATTAATTCCAGCAAGGAAACTGACTTAAAATCTACTGCTCTCTCTCACACTCATGCACACCCGCCCTTTCCTCCCATTTTACTCCCTCCTAATCCATCGAAGTGTTGAGCTGGGACAGTGAGGACCACTACTGAGGGACAAATCAACCCGTGCTCCGGGCCCCAGGCGTCTCCAGCTGCCCTCCGAACGTGCACTGGCTCAGTCATATTCCAGATGTGACCACCTTAAATCTTCCTTAAGTGCTGTCTTCTCAGGTTAATTAATCACCAGGCTTAAACTTGCTGTTACCAGCAGGAAGTCCGTCCTGAAGTCAGCAATGTTACGATTGCATCTTCTAATGCTGTTTATCCTGCATTAGTGTTTACTTAGGGGGAAAATTGATCTGTAATTGATATTTCAGTCTTCCAGAGCTGGTGTTGGAAGAGCCTAATGCAAGCCTTTAATAGCAAGCAAATATTTAAATCCCTTAATGGTTGCTGAATATTGAAATGTGTGACTTTATTACTCTTTTTGGTTTGTTTTCTCTGTAGTTGTGTATTTCATCGTTTAAACTTGCAACAGATGCTGGCAGGCTCGAGTCTAGCTAATCCACAAAAGCTGTTTGCCCAGACACAGCAGACCTGATTAAAAAGTATTGCTATGGAAGGGAGTCTTCTGCACTAATCAGTCTCTGTTAGCTAGTGACGAAATTACCATCCATCTCTCTCTCTTTCTCTTTCTCTCCCTCTCTCTAGGCCTGTTTTCTCTAACCTCCTCTCCCAGAATAAAGTGATGGGGGCAGCTATAGTGTTGCAATTAGGAGCATGAATCTTTTATCGTTTGGACAAGGAAGGGAAAATGCCATTACTGTCAACCGAAATGTCCTACTTGGGTGTTTTGCTCCTACTTCCCTGCCAAAGCCCATTGCTGCTGCTGAAAGTGTATAACATTCACAGCTGTTCTTGATGGCTTGATTCTTAACACAGCCAGAAATGTAGCCCGGGAGATGCTTAAGACAGTTTATGGAAAATAATAGATTTCCTTGCAGAGACACCAATGCGTCGAGAAGGGCCTTGAGTCACGTTAGACCCAGCCAAGATCACCAATTTTCTCCCTTTCTGGCTTCAGTTACAAAGGCTATTGCTTAAAAAAAAAATGCAGGCCCTCTTGAATTCTCTGTTTTCCCGGTTGGTTTCTATCAGCACCCACAAGTTTCTGGCTATGGCGCTTTGTCTCATCACTCACCTGCAGCAGCCATGAGATCTGAAAAGAAGCCGCGCCTACAGAAGTGGAAAGAAAAAGATGCTACCAAGGGGAGAAGAAGAATTCCCAGGAAAGCCAGCCGATGAGAGCTGAGACTAGGTCCACCAGCTTGGGTGCTCCAGAGACAGACGTCTGTGTTGGAGGTCACCACTACCACCCCAGCACCAGGGTGGGGTCCTTCCTTCCCTGCGTTGGCATCCCAGGTGGCCATCAGGAATGCCAAGAAGTGATGTAGTTAGTTCCCCTAGCTTCAGCTATCCGGCCCCGTTGCCCTGCCCTGACTCTCAGACCCAGCCCTTAGATAGGAACTTCTGGGAATGACACTCCCTTTGGCAAAAGGGAGTGGCTTCTCAGTCACAAATGTCGGGAAGTCCGCAAGAATGAAACAACAAACAGTGCCTCGCAAGGTTACAGCTTTCAGACTGTTTCTGCAAATGCATGTCAAAAGCCATGTGTCTTTTTGCCCCACTGCATCTCCTCAGTCCTGCTGGGAAGTATCCAGGTAGAGGGCACCGGCCAGCAGGCACCGCCCAGCTCTCTCTCCCTTTGCCTCTAGTCACAGCCGCAAACACCCCAGCAAGTGCCTCCAACTCCCCCACTGTTTTCATTCTCAGCTTCTCCTAAATGGAAACCATTAATCATACTAAATTGTGCAATGATTCCACGATAGGGAGAATGCTGATGGCAAAAATCATGCTCCTTTGTTGTGCCAGGCAGGCAAAAGGCAGAAGTATTAGCTCGTCGCCCTGCCCAGCTCCTTGCAAATGCTGACCATGTGTTTGCCCACGCAGCTGCCTCTGTGCACACAGCTTATTTTAGCACCGGTCTAAGGCCTTCCAACTGTTGACAGAAAACAAGGCCACCTCTTCCTTATTGGCGGCACTGCCGGGAAGACTGGCGCTCCCTGAAGTCTTACCCATCTCAAGGTCCCTAGATCAGGGGTGGGGGTGGGGTGGGACTCATGTGAAAATCCCAAGGTGGTCTCAGATGGGGTGAGCCGGCGAGGTAAGCTGTGTCCCCCACACACTTGTGCCAGCTGCACTGCAGAAGAAGCCAGGTGTGGGCACCAAGGAGGCTTTTTGCCTTTCAGAATTTGATGTCTGCTTTGCTTTCGACAAGCCTCTTTGTAAGCCACCCCTTCTGAATTAGAATCATTTTCCAAAAGCTCTTAAGCTATGATTAATGCCAGGGCTGTTTTTAACAATCATCCTGCCAGTCTTAAGCTGTAGTCATTTTCAATAATTTGGAGTGCTCAAAGGCAAGCCAGGAGTTTGTTGACAACAAAACCCATAAGAGCACAGCCAGGCAGCCACAAAAGATGGAAAAGCAAGGGGACCATTTGGGCTTAGCTGGCTTTCTGCTCCCAGAGTTTCGCCACTAAAAGTTTGATTGAACACTCACAATGCATTAAGGATCCAACTGTGAACAGGGCTCAGTGAGAGGGCTGCCAGCCCGGCTTTTGTGTGAACAAACGAGCAGCGTGTTTGGAGGGCTCCAGGTGTATTTATGGACATGTGTGGTTCATTCATGCCGTCCCCAAACCAGAGTGTCCTCGTTTGTCTTCCCTTTGCCAACATGCAAGACCAAGGAAGAAATGCAGTTGCTTTGCTTTGGAGCTGTTCACTTCCTGTGAATGCCGAGCAAGTCTCTGGCCAGGATTTGGGAATCCCACTCTGTAGACGGCCCAACCATTTCTCCAGCCGTGTGTGTCAAACTAGCACTCTCTTTTTAATCTCGGCAGTTTCATGCTAGAGTATCCATCTGTTTGAAAAGCCCAAACCAAAGGAAGCGAGGGCTTGAAATGTCCACAATCGCAGATTTACTTACATGCAGCTTCAGATGGCACTTATTTCTAGCTCATTACTTCCTCCGGTAGGAAAGGGTCAGCTCTGGGTGATGGGAGTTGAACCCAATGAATTTGATGTGATTGATAGATATTTGTGTCTGAATTTAACTGTCAACACACCAGCTATTGTGGAGGGTGTGTTGCTAGCCAGGGAGAACACAGACTGCCTATGGCTGGGAGCTTTTGTTAACTAACTTCCTATAAACTCCCTTCGACCATGAATCACAGCACAAGCCCCAGCCCTGTGCTCCATATGGCCCTAGAGGTAGCCATCACGTCCCCTCTCTGTCTCCTTCAAGCCCCCTTCTTCTGATGCAGAATGAACAGGTTTCTAGAGTTGGGCCTCTAGAGCCACGTTTCTGTCTTGGCTAGGGGGGCCCAAAGGGAAAATCACAGCCTAGTGATTCTCTGTGTTCCGACTCTATCCAGCTCGGAAGAGTTTTACTGGGTTTCCCTGGCAGCTTTTTGGGGGACTCACTGGGACATCATCCCCCCTAGTATGGCACCTGCTTTAGGATCATGAGGCTTTGGGGAAATAAAGTTTCCTCCTTCCCTTCCATTCCCTTCTATTGCCTCTCTCGGTTAATAGCATCATCAGTCTTCCAAACTAGAAGATTGGGAGTCATGCCTGATCCTCCCTCGCCCTCATCTCCTGCTGCCAGCTGGTTACCAGCTCCTGCCATTGCCCCCAAATGCTTCTCAAACTTGACCTGAACTTGTCATTTCCACGTCGCTCGCCTCATCCAGGCCCTTTACCTTCAACCGAAGGGGTGTAACAGCCTCTGAACTGGCTCCCCAGCCCCAGCGTCAGCCCTCAGGTGAAGGACACTGAGTCCCCCCTTGCTCAGAAACCACTCTTGGTTGACCTTTGACTGCAACATAAACCCGAATCCTTGCAATCTGTTCTCAACTCAGTTTGGCTTTTCAGTCCCTCCCTAGGATCCTCACCCCTCCCCCTCCCGTGTTCCCCATGTCACATCTCATGACCAGTCACACCTCTGTGCCTTTGAATATTCAGGGGTGTCCTCCTCCCTTGGAGGATGCCTCTGCCCGCCCCAGGTTGCTTCTCTCTGCTTTCTCAACTCCTCATGCTCACCGCAGTCTGTGTCCTTATCACACATCTGAACTGTTTACCTTTCTGTCGGCCTCAATAAGACACTGAACTCCTTGAGAGTGGAGACTGTATCTTACCCAGCTCTGCACCTCCGAAGCCAAGTGCAGAATCTGGCCCTGTGCTCAATAAATTATTGAATAATAAGAGAGAGACTCTTCTCATCTGTGGTTGGATTGGTCTTTCATCTGTCCGTCTCCTTCCTGGAAATATCCTGGTGAGGGCTGCTCTCTTTCTTCTTTCCAACCAGCAATTCTACAGTTTCGAGAACTCCCTCTGTCTGCTTTGTTGAATTTTTGTTTTGGTTTGGTTTGGATTCTGTTTCTTGCTCTGCCACAGTCAGCATCGCTTGTTCCCGTCTCCCCCTTCCTTCTTCCGTCTCTCCAGGCTGTTGTATCCATTAGGGTCAATAAGTACAGTGCCTGTGTCCTGTCAATGTGTCAAGGGCCTATGAATATGTTTGAGATCTGGAAAGAAAAACTATGAGCCCTCAAATCCAGAGAAGATAAGAAAACTATAAAATCAAATGTGTTCAATGTTTAATTAAATATCTACAAAACAATAACATTGTCAACCCAAAAACGGCAACCAAACTTAACTGGTAAATAATCAGGTATACACCGTCTTCAATGTGAGATTGTAATATATTTGATGCAAACCAAAAGTAAAATCCTAAGCACCCCCAAACCCCCACTGACTGAACAGACCCCCTCTTGGCCAAGGGGACCCCAGAAAAACCTTAAAACTGAGTTTCTGACCATGAAGGGAAGGGAGATGGTACACGCTCCCTTATAGCCTCCCCTTTTGGAGTTTAGACCGGCATTAATGTTAAAATAGAGACGTAAGACTGACGAAACAAACTCTTTGAGGCAATAAAGTACCAAATTATAAACAGGACCTAAAGCCAGGCAAGGCAAAGGTTAAGTCATGCCTTCGGGCCATCTGTTTGCTTAACAGATCACTTACATGCAGTTGGTATGTTGTGGCTTGCTCTAGATTAAGACTTCCTTATCTTAAAAGCTTCCTTTCTACTTAAGCCTTTAAACAAAGCTTTATTTCTTTAACCAATTTCAAATCAAAGAATCTCTGAACCCATCTATAACTCGTAAGTGTCCCCCTCTCTCGAGACTTCCCATCTTTTGGGAACGAACCAATGTACACCTTCCTTGTATCAATTTATGATTTTACCTACAATTCCTGTCTCCATGAAGGCATAAAACCAAACTGTAACTGACCACCTCAGGCACACTTCTCAGGAGCTCTTGAGAATGTAAAGCTCTGGGCCGAGGTCACTCATATTCGGCTCAGAATAAACCTCTTTAAATTATTTCACAGAGTTTGGTTTTCTCTGTTAACGTTGACGTAGTACGGAAAGGAGCCTTTATAAAAACACGTCTTAGGGCCTGCAAAGGTTTCCAAACAGTCTTACCACTGTCTTTTCTTTTCTTTTCCTCTTTCTCTCACTCTCTTGCTCGCTGTCTCTCTACCGTCCTTTAAATCTTGCATCCAAACCCTGAGCACATAGAGCAGGTTCTGGAGGAAGCCAGCCCAGAAAAGGACCAGATCTGCCAGGTGGGCAGAGCACAGCTATTGTATGGAGCCATCAACCCCTCCTGGAGGGCTGACACTTTGCAAGAATCTGACAAATACACCTGGGGCCTCAGAGTGGCAAGCTGAGCTGCCCCAAATATGCATAGAACACTTTAAACTTTCATTAGTGACTACTCTCCTGGGTCCAGCGACAACAATCTGTAGAAATATCTGACCTACACACCCAGCTTCCAATCTGTATAGCATATTGTCAGTGCGGACACCCTGGGCTTCGGAGGGCAGGTGATTTCTCTGCCCTGCCGCAGTTTTTGCAGCTTTGGGGTTTTCTTTTGGTGTGTGGGGGAGGGCTAGGCTGGTAGTGATGAGCTCTGACTCCAGGAGCCAGAATTCACGAGTCGTGTTTCCAGCTGTGCCTCTGATTCAGCCGTGACCTTGGGCAAATCGCTTCCTCCCTGGACCCTGCTCTCCATCTGTAAAAAGCCTCGGTCCCAAATTGTTTCCAGTTATTTGTTTGTAAAGTACTTTGACAGCTCAGATCCAAGGCGCCAGTAAAGAGCAAAAATACTGCTGTTGTTGTAGTGCATTTAAAACCCAAATAAAATGCTTTGCTCTCTCTTGAGATGAAAATTAAAAAGCTGTAATAATTGCCAACTAATTCCATTGTTGCTTTACGGTGTCCTTTGCCACCCTGGGATCATCCAATTTTTGCCCTTTTTCTTTAAAAAATAAATAAAGGCTCCTTTGTGAAGAATGGCTTTCATTTAGTAAATAATTTTGACTTGTGTAATTACTTCTGTGACTTTTCTTAACTTCGCCTAGCTGGAAAAAGCCTCACCCCCACTGCAGCCTTCCATCCCTGATACTCCATAAAGTAATTGTGCAATTAGGAAGAAGTGGCTGGAGCATCACGTTTCTCTATATTTTAAGTTGGGCGTCTGACTTTGACTCCCCGCTTGCTGGAGTGGGTGAGCCAGCCCGTTATTAAAAAAACAATTATGCTGTTAAAAAATCAGGAGCTCCACAAGTGAAGAGCATCGATTGGTGAGAGCTGGTCAGTTATCACCAGAAGGTCCTGACAACACACTAATAGGTTTTTCTGAAGATCCAATCAAATTTTCCAGGCAGAGGCTTGAGGTGTTCCACATGGGATAATGCTTGTCCTGGGCAGTATTGATTTCAGCGTGCGGCTCTCTCCTCTCTCCCTCTTGCTGGCTCCTGCTCTTCTGCTGCTGTTACTTTTTTTTTTGGTAATAAAGACTTGAGCTTTGTATTCCATATTAACAGTTTGATGGGGGGAGGGGAGAGCCTCAAAAGCCTCGTCTGCCCTTGACTGGGTGTCTTCCTGCACTATCTCCTGTTACTCCATCCTTAGAGTCAGAGACAGCATCGCTGCTCCTCTCTGCTTCTCCCTGACCTTGTGGATTTTATTCTCGTAGCTGCTTCCAGCCCGGCCAGCAGCTCCTCTGAGAAGAGATTCAGCTAGAGGCCTACAGAAAAGGAGGAAATGAAGCAGCCTAAAGTCACAGAGGTTCCCCCCTCCAGCCACTACCACCAAAGTAAAAATCCCTGGAGGACGGAGAGGGTGTTGGCCCATGCACACTCATGTCTGTGTATGTGTGTGTGTGTATGTGTGTGTGTATGTGTGTGTGTGTATGTGTGGTGGGAGGGACACAAGGATACCAGGTGCAGTGCTACAGACTGTTGACTTGACCGGGTGCTGGATCAAAGGGGGACAAGGGGACAGAAGGGGACAGGGATCCAGGCCATCCTCTAGCCAAGCATGGTGCCTGAGTTGCATCTTCTTGGAGGAAGGAATGTCTTTTTTCTAATTCACACAAATATGCATAAGTAGGAAGGGAGGGTCTCCAGGGACTATAGGCATTCAACCAACTTGAGCAGCCAACCTGTTCTGCAGCCTTTTTGTCTATGAGGCCCAGGGCTGCCCAGCTGGCTAAAACCGGCCCCTGACAGACCCTGGCAGCTTATAGATGAACTCAAGTGAACTTTCGTCATGACCACGCTAACATCTATCTCCACCCTGGGAGGAGCTATAGCTTCATTACCATAACACGCAACCTGTGTGCTAGCATGACGAACCAACCACAAACGCATGATGGGAAACCTTCCCTTACATGTGATGACAGGACTTTTTCTTTCTCGCCTGCCCCATAAAAACCCCAGGCCACTTTGGAGAGACATTGCTTTGGAGAATATTCCCAGTGCTCTCCTTACTTGCTGATCAAAACCTGCAGATGTGTGGGCCATTGGTGGCCTGGAGGGAGGCAGCGGAAATGCAGAGCCACCAGGCCCGGGGGAACTCTGCTCCTATGCACTGCTGTGTCTGGGTCCTGGCCACTCCCCACACGCAGGCCCGGTGAGATGACAGTGTTCGCAATGCAAAAAACCTCTGGCAGCCGTTCCATGATCCTTAGTACTTCCATGTACTCAGGGACCCCATGGCAGCTTCCCAGATCTATCAAGTTGACATTCACTTCGCCTACCCAACCTCTTCTGCCAACTCACCTCACCGGAGGCTCTCACATGGCCTAGGTGGGATGCACCTGACACCTCTTTGCTTGTACCTTCCATCTCTCTTGCTTCTCCTGCCCAACACTTTTTTTTTTTTTTTTTTGAGACAGAGTCTCACTCTGTTGCCTGGGCTAGAGTGCCGTGGTGTCAGCTAGCTCACAGCAACCTCAAACTCCTGGGCTCAAGCGATCCTCCTGCCTCAGCCTCCCGAGTAGCTGGGACTACAGGCATGTGCCACCATGCCCGGTTAGTTTTTTCTATATATTTTTAGTTGGTGCAGCTAATTTCTTTCTATTTTTAGTAGAGACGGGGTCTCTCTCTTGCTCAGGCTGGTCTCAAACTCCTGAGCTCAAGCAATTCACCTGCCTCGGCCTCCTAGAGTGCTAGGATTACAGGTGTGAGCCACTGCGACCAGCCTGCCCAACCTTTTGAAAGGCAAGAGATTTGGTATCATCAGACCCGGGTTCAAATCCCAAATTCTTCATTGAATGAAAGCTGACTTTGGGCAAGTTTCTGATCCTATTTCTTCATTCTTAAAATATCCACCTCACACCAGATTGTGGGGTTCACGTGAGTAAAAATCCTGTGCTGCTAAACAAATGTTAGTGACAGGTTATTGTCAAACTTCTAGGTCCCTGGGGCTTCCTGAACCAGCAGGTAGCGCCTAACCAGACTCACACCAATTTGCACTTGGTTATATCCGGACACATTTTCCTCTCGTTGTTTCAAGTGCGTGTTTTGTCTCAGCAACCAGGCTGTTAGTGTCCTGAGCAACAGGGTCGCATCTTACACTTGCCTTGGATTCCCCACAGCCCTGCAGTATGCTGAGCACACAGTGGCTACTCCATAACTCCTTGCCTTCCCTGGGTATTTATTGTTCTACAATTTTTAGTCTGTAGCACTTCCCACCTAGGAAGAGACTTAAACGGAATCTGTAGCTTTGGTTTAGTTCATCCAATCATAGAATTCACTGTCAGATCTGCAGAGCACCCCAGAGCTCATCCGGTCCAACCCCCTCATTTTACAGGCTTCGATTACAGGCAGCCTCACAGAGAACCAAACACCAGCCACCCACCAGAGAGGCTGTGCTCCTGTCCCCCACCCCCACCCCAGCCAAGACACTGCAGCCATGGTGACGACGGAAGGGCTCCACACCCTTCCCTGGCAGCTGGGGCAGGGCAGCGGTTCTAAAAATGTGGGCACTGAACCTGCAGCCTGTGTCACCTGGGAGTGCATTATAGTGCAGATTCTTAGGCCCCTGTTTCTACTGAATGACAATTGGGGGTGGGGCCCAGCAATCTGCATCTCCTCTGGTCCTGTCAGTGATCCTGATGCCCACTGTGGTGTGAGAACCACTGACTGCTCTAGGTGGAAAAGCTCTGGACTTCGGCCAGCAGATCCGCATTTGGATCTAGGCTACACTCCCCCATCAACGTCTTTATTTGCAAAGCAGGAAACACAGTGCTCACCTCACCAGGCTTGTGCGTGCCCTAGCCAGGATGACACGCCTGGCACACAGTAGGTACTTAAGAAATGTTAGCTGAATGTGAATTGCCACTTGTCTTGGCTAAGTGGATGAATGGCTGATTGCAAGGCTGATTGGAGGATATGCAACTTTCATCGCCTTCATCAGGAAAGACAAATCTATTAAGTGGCTAAATGCATGACATTCTGTTCTCTACACATGGAGAAAAAAGAATTCCAGAAACTGAGGGAGACAACCAGGTAGAGTGCAAAGGCTAAAGATCTTAAAAATGGGAGAATCATGGTCCAAAGCCCAGCTCCACCACGGTGTGCTGCCTGTGTGATCTTGACTGACTTACATTAACATGCTCATTCATTCAACTGACATTTTGGGGTTCCTACTACATGCAAAGCAATGTGCTGGGCATGGAGGACACACAAGGGAACAAGTCTGATAAGATCCCGTGGCAGATCAAATAATCCCGTTGCTCCCTTATAAATTCCCACCCCCTTGCAGTAGGGTAGAGCATATGAAACTGAGCAGAAGGGATGTGTGTCCCTGCCATGCTGAGGGCGCATTTTCTCTACTCACACATGATTCTCCAGTGTCTCTTTCCTTGCTGCAGCCTCTGAGAAGGTCGGGTGTTCCACATGGTGCAGCCACAAGATGCTGAAGCCACCACTGTCCTGGATCTCTGAGTGACAAGGTGGAACAGAGGCCTTTGCTCAACCCCAAGGGACATGCAGCATCAGCGAGAAACATGAGATTTGGGATTTATGTTTCCACTGCATAGCCCAGTCTCTCCTGACTAATACAGACCCTGCCTGCAAGAGGCTTGCACTCTAGTGAGGCAAAGAGCACACACAGTTGAGTATTTCGTGACAGTTGTAAGATGTGCTATGGAGCAGGCGTGGGTTACTGTGAGAGCATGTACGAGTGGGGCCTTATCTAGTCTCGGAGGCTCAGCGTGTGCACAGGTGTGGTTCAAGCCAGCCTTCTCTGAAGAAGTGTAAGTCGGGACCTGAGGGATGAACAGGAATGATTTAGGCAAAAAAGGAAGAAGTGAAGTTCAGGCAGAAGAAACAGCGTTATGTGAAGGCCGGGAAGTGGAAGGGTGTGTGACATTGACCAACAAGGTAGGAGTGCCCAGAGTGACTGGGGGTGAACCAGAAGGTGGGCAAGAATCAGAATCTGGACAATTTTATAGGCCATGTTAGGGATTTGGGGGTTTGTCCTGAAACAAGTAGTAAACTGGACATTTTAAACAAGGCAACAGGAAATCTGCTTTTCAAAAGGCTCCGAGCCTTACCCTCCGCATCTGTACCACGGGCACAATAACATATGTGCTTCGAAGAACTGTGAGGATGAGATGAAATTACCTTGTGCCGAGCACACTGTGAGCACTTAAAAAGGTCCAGCCCTTTCTCTTTGTCTAGTTCCCTCCTGCATGGAGTTTCCATCCGGCTCTGGTATGTTCTTTCGTGGGAGATGCTGAGATCTTCAGGACAAAAGCCAAAATGCCTTTGCAATAAAATAATGACTAGCATTTATTGAGCACTTACAGTATGCCAGATATTGCTCTAAATATTAACTCACCACAATCCTACAGGATAGATAGTATTATTATCGTACCCATTTTACAGATGGGGAAACTTACACATAGAGTAGTTCAACTATTTGCTCAGGATCCCACAACTGATAAATAGCAAGGCAGGATTTAAACCCAGATACTAGGACACTCACTGTGCTTCACTGCCTCTTTGAAAGAAATGGAATTTTAGGGAAACATGGTCAGAGGGAGCAGCTCTGGTCAGACCCAAAGGAGTCAGTGAAGACATGGGCCCACCCACTGATGCTGAGCAGACCACTTGTGACAACCAGGGTGCACACTCCATGTTCTCAGATCACCTACCCATGCAAGGCAGAGGCTGGACCCCACAACTGACCCTGAACATGGCCCAGCCCTCCCTCCCCACCCCCGCCGGGGCCAGGGAGTGACGTACATCTCTAAGTCCCCTCTAGAGCCTCTAAGCCCCTTTTAGAGATGATCCCTCCCAGCACAGCCCACGGCACACTTCCCAGGTCCCTGCTCAATGAGACCCTTGGGGCTACAGCGAGGCCTAGTCGGGGCATCTCTGCAGTGAGGAGGATGCCATCGGGCCTGGTGCTTGTCCATGGGATCGAGCCTGACGCATACAGTGTCAGCAAACGCCAGAGCCCCTGCGGAAGGCCGGCCTCACCGGGCTTCGAGGCAAGTAGGCAGGATGGCTGCCCTGCCCTGCCACTCTCTGCAGTCAACCAGAACGTCAGAAAATGTGCCCGGCGACCAGTGAAGCAGATGGCTGAGAATATCATGTATATACAATATTTATGAAATGTGAGCTGAGCAGAGCTGAGGCTGAGACTCTGGTCCCAGGCAGAGTAATTCAGCCCTGTGTGATGAACAAGATTGTAATTGGGGTAGTTCCAATTTGCTAACCATTTGCAAAAGATTACATACCTCTCACATATTATCCTCTCCTAATCTTACTTTAATGAACACTACTCTATCTGGATGTACAATTTTAGGGTGGGGGGAAAAACAATTTCTAGCCTAGAAGGCAAAGCTGTAGCTAATACATTAACATCCAAATTAGAGAGAGGGAGCGTAATTGTGAGATCTATAGCTAAAGTAATTTAAAGCCTCCCTCCCCTTCCACAGTGGAAGACAGATAGTGGAGGCAGCTCTTGCTACAACCAACGGCTTCCCGGTGGGGGGTGAGGACTTTCCCTTCCTCATGGCAGCCTCACCTGGAGACAGACGCTCACTTCACCTGAAGAGGGGACACCATGGGAATGTGTTTCTAGACTGATCTTCACTGGTGGAAATGAACCTTACTTGTATTAGGAAGGAAGCAAGTCAGACTAATAGAAGAACTTCCAAAGAGTAACGTTTGTTGGTAAGCACACCTTCCCTAAAAGCTTAAGACTAGGAGGGATCCTTAGGACTGAATTAACTTATCTTTACCTCCGGTTCATCATGGGAAAAAGGGGAAAGGAGTGGAATAATAATGTGACCTGAGTCACATCTTTATTCAGTCAACAATTCTTATTGAGACCTGCTATGTGCCCAGTACTCTTCTAAGTCCTGGGGGCACAGAAGTTTAAAAAATGAAGCTCCTGCTCTCAGGAAGTTTACATTTTCATGAGGAAAGTAAACCAAATATGTATTCAGTATTTTGGTGATAGGACAAGGACAGGGTCCCTGTATCTAGAGTACTCATGACGGGTTTGCGCTCCTTCAAAACCAAGAGTGACACATCGGATTTCCCAGCCAGTGGGCCTGGGGAAGTCCCTGGAATTGCTTTCCTGCCTAGGTCTCGCTGGGGATGGTCCACCGCTGAGCCATCTCCCCACGCCCCCACGCCACTTTGGGGGCGTGGGCCGTATTTGAAGTTTGAGGGGCATTACAGACTTTGGGAGGCAGCTGCTGTCCAGCTACCACTCCAGAATGAGGGCTGCAGACCACAGAGACCCAGTGTCCAGGGCTGTCCTGCCCAGAGCTCTGTCTCTGGCCAATGGAGGTCTGAAGCCCTTCCACCCACGCAGCTTGTGATAGGTAGGGGACTCCCAGAGGAGGTTGGAGAACACAGCCAGGGAAAGGCGACACCTGCAATCCTGGAAACTTCCTTCCAAACGCCTCCCTGATCCCCATCTGCAACGCAGAGCAGGACTGCAGGGGAGAGATGCTCCACTGTGCTCGCCCTGTTCCTACGACTCACCAGGGGCCCATGAGGGAGGGCGGGGTGGAGGGGAGGCTCATGCAGAACAGCCAAGGCCCCGCCATTGGGGGCTAGAGCCTCTGCCATGCTGTAAGCACATGCTGGATGCCAAGAGAGGACTGCTGGCCACCACAGCTTTGCTGGCCACACTGGTCAGAGCTCTCCCAGGCTGGAGGCACCGAGGCTGTCTGGGTTCCAGACATGATCCTGCGACCCAGGAATGGCAGGGAAGGGTTATGGCCAGAGCCCTGGGCCCCACCTGTTTGGAGCCCTCTCCAAGTACCCTACCTCCCCAGGTCCCCCTTCCACTCTCACTTAATTGCCTCTCAGAATTGTCTGCCAGGGGGCGGGAGACTGATGGCACCCAGGGGCCCTCTGTTCCTAGATCTTGTCCATCAGACCTGCTCACTTGCATGTGCACTTCGACCCTTCCCTTGCTCTCTGTCCTCCACACTTTCGCTTAAATAAATGCAGACACCTGAACAGCAAGGAGCAGCCTGCCCAGCTCGCCAAGAAGCCTTAGGAAATTCATAGCCATTTAAGTGCACCATGGGAAGAAGGGGACACAGGGCTGGTGGCTTGGAGCTCCAGCTGCCCTCTGGTCTCTCAGCCACCTCAGGGAGCCAAAGGCATCTGGTCCCTAGCTCCCCAGGGCCACCCTGAGGGAGTCTCGATTTGACGAAAAAAAATTTGATGAAAAGCTTTTTGGATTAATAAATGCTATGGACTGAAGGTGCCCCCCAAATTCATCTGCTGAAGTCCTACTCCCCAGCGTGATAGTATTTGGAGGTGGAACTTTAGTAGGTAATTGGGTTTAGATGAGGACATGAGAGTGGAGCCCCCATGATGGGATGGGGACCTGCTAAGGGGATAAAGGGACCAGAGCTCACTCTCTCTGCCCTGGGAGGACACAGCAAAAAAGCAGCAGTCTGTAACCAGGAAGTGGGCTCTCACCAAGAACCAAATCTACCAGCACCTTGATCTTGGACTTCTCAGCCTCTGGAACTATGAGAAAGAAATGTCTGTTGTTTAAGCCACCTGGTCCATGGTATGTATTAAAACAGCCCAAACTGACCAAGACAATAAGCAACAAGGCTGGGCTGGACGTCCTTCCAGACACCAGACCCTGCTGGTAGTTCGGCAGGTTCCACCCTCCCCAGCCCCGCTCATAATAGCTGGCCCTGGTTTCTGCCTTTGCAGGTGTGTGCGCTGCTAGCTCAGCACATGATGGGGAGAGGGGACAAGGAGAATCTAGGTGAAATAAACAGATAAAATCGGAGAAGAGAAGAAGGAAAGGAAGGAAAGAAGGAGAGGAGGGGAAAGAGAGAGGTTGTTTAACTCCCAATATAGTGTCTGCTAACCAACTGCATAAATGCATGGAACACGGGGCCTCTGCTGTCTTCTGAGAGGTTTGTGTTGACGTGGGATGACCAACCCTCCCAGTTTGTCCAAGAGTAAGGAGCTTTCCGGGACAGGGGACTTTCACCACTAAAACCGGCACCAGTTGGTGACTATGGTGGGCTCAGTCCCATCCCCCTGCAGTCTGTACCTTAGAGTGAAGCTCGGTTTGACAGCCCAGAAGGAGCCCAGGAGCAGGCTTCTGGTAAAGGATTGCATTCAAAAGAAAAAAAGACCTCTTCTTTGTCCCTCCTGCTCCTGTGTTATCTGCCTGCTCGCTTGTCTTTTCATAGTGGTAGTTCTGGGAGTGGTGGTGGGGTTAGCAATAATAATACCTGTTAACACTTACAGAGCTTTCTCTAGACACACTAACTCATTTAACCTTCCCAACTACCTTTGAGGTAGGTAGCCTTATGATTGCCATTTACAGATGAGGAAACTGAGGATGAAAGAGGTCACCTGTCCCAAGGACACAGAGCTAGCAGTTGGGGGGGGGCGGGGATTCACCCTGTGCAGTCTGTCTCCAGTTGCTGCTGTCTCCTGCTCACCTGCAACCAGCCGTGCCTCTGGGCCCTTAGCCTCCTGTTCCTATGGGAACTGGTGGGTTGGGGGAAGGAGAGGCAGCTGGGCCTCTTTCTCTGAAAGTCACATGCTTAGAAGTACTTCTCTGTGTCAGACGCTGAGTGGTCAGGGCATGGGCCTGGGTCCTTGCAGCCACTGAGGTACTCAAGCTCCCAGGGCTGCGAGTGGGGCGCTGAGGCCACCCTCTTCCTATCCTTTGAGGGCTAACGGCCCCTCTTCTCTCTCCCAGGACTTAATGGCCTGCACCACCATGCTGTCAGGAAGCACGTGGCCTTGTGACAGCACCTCTCCAAGCCTGAAAAAGGAGCAAAAAGAATATTTGATCACAGGTGGCTGCTGTCAGTGCCGCAGTCTCTGAAGTCCTGAGGGCTGGTGCCTCCTGCCTGCCGGGAGTCCTGCGAGGCCCCAGCCCAGGGCTGTGCAGCCACCTCTGCAAAGGGGGCACACAGGACATGCCTCTGGGACGTCACCCGGAGGCTGTGTGGAAATGCCCTCAGAGACCACACTCCCTCACCTTCCCGCTGCCTCTTTTCAGCGAGAGAGGAAGTGTGCCTCGGACAGAGCATGGCTTTTAAAACCAGCCAGACTTCGCTTTGGTTTCAACTCCCATGTACAGCTCATGGTGACCTTGGCAATGTACCAAACTCCCGGGTTCTCATTTTCGGGCTACCACACCCCCTGCTAGGTCTGAATCAAGGAGTAAATGAAACATCATATTCAGTGTGCCTGGATTCGTGTCAGGCCCGTAGAGGGACTTGGTAAACAGCAGATATAATTAAGTCACGTCCGGAAGCTCAGAGCTTAGTGGGGTCCATCCACCCCCTGAGTGATGAGGCACAGGCGTCGTCTGTCTCAGACTAACGCATTGCTGTGATTCTTTAAAGGTCTAGAGAAAAGGAGGTTTTGAAACCTCCTGTTGTATCCAATTTCATGTTTTAACAACTCCCCTCTGTGATAATTCTTTTTTTTTTTTTAGGTCTAATCCGAGTCCCTCGAGCTGCAACTTGAGTTAATTTTCTTTTGTCTTCTTTTCAGAAGAGATTGAGAATCTCCCAGTCCCCTTCTGATATTTCGTCAGGAGCACAAGGTCTTTAACCTTCTCCCCTCTGGGCTGCGCAGCACGGGATTGGGGGGGTTCCCCGGTTCTTGTTCTTGTTTTTGCGGGGGGTTGGTTCCCCGGGGGACCGGCCTTCCCCGGCGGGGGGAAGGTTTTTTTTGGCGGTTCCGGGGCCAGGGGCCGGTTGTTTTGTTTCCTTGATTTTGGTTCCCTTGTTCCCCCTTCTTTTACCCTTCGTTTTTTTGGGCCCGGGATTTTTTGGCTTTTTGGATTCTTTTTTTTTTTTTTTTGCTTTTTTTTTTAAAGGGTGGGGATGAAAGGATGGGAAGGAACTTTCCAAGAAATCTAAACGTGCCTCCTGAACTGGGCCTTCTCTCCGTTCAGGGCTGAGGCATGAGGGCCCCGGCTGCTGTCCTGGCGGGTAGGGGCGCGGGGGGGACAGGAGCCCAGCGATCTGCGAGGGCGCAAAGGGCCTCGCACACCCCCTGCCCCGCGCACGCACCCGGCCCTCATCCGCGGGCGCCCGCTGCGCTTCCCAGCCACTCGTCCCATAATCAGCACCATTATCTCTGGATAATTTTCCCTTCTCTCGGCAGCGCGGCCTGTGAAAAGAAGCCGAGGAAGGACCGTGTTTCTGGGGCTACGAGGGGGACGTGGTCTTGATTGCAAATGAAAAATTAAGCCGCGCGTCTCGCATTCATGCGGGCGTGATTGCGCGACGGCCGCTGCGCGTCCCCCGCCCGCCCCCGCTGCCTGAAGGGTACCAGTGATGTGTCTACCTTTCCTTGGGCTCGCCTCTGGTTTAGCAAATCTATAATGCATTTAATCTCCGAAAGCCACTGCGCCTGGCTTTAAATGCCTAATTTGCTGTCGAGAGCTCCTGCAATTCTCTCCCCGCCGCCGCCGACGTTTAACTGGAGGCTTTTGTTTGTCCAATCAGTTGGGCTCCCCTTGTGGTGGAGGGGGCAGGGGAAAGCAACCCCAGAGGGCGGCTCGGGCTCCCCCAGCGCACCCCCATCCCCAGGCCGGCTGCCCCAGGAGCCCTCCCTCTCATCCACCTCCTACTGCCCCTCTTCGTCCAAGCTGACGTTCGGCCTCCGTGTGCCAGGCACTGTGCGTGCGCTGCGAAGATGAGAAGGAACCAGTTCCTTCCTTAGGGAACACTGGGGCTGTTGGGAGACAAATCCATGCAATATTTACCATACAATGGAATAAATGTCTTAATGGAAGTGTGTACAAAATGCTGGGAGAGAACAGAGAAGGAAGTGACTCATCTCTTGGAAAGACGATGAAAACCTTCCAGACAAGGTGCGATTTCTACAGCCTTGCAGAGTAAGCAAAAGTTCATTCAGTCGGGTCTCCATGGCAAGGTGCCCCAGCTGGGAACAGTAGTGCCAAGAGGATGACCATCTGGGAAATGGTGACGGGTAGGGTGTTGGTGAAGCCCAGGCTATCGGGGGAGGGAGTGCCAGAGTGGTGAGAACTGAAGAGGAAAGTGGGCCCCAAATGCCAGGATTTAGATCTTGTTCTGTGACAGTGGAGATTGGGGGTTTCTAGGCAAGGATATACACACAAAGATAGAGATAGGAATGTAGATATGTAGGTAAATATATATGCACACATACATATATATACACACATATGCAGCTATATTTAAGAGTATATATTTAGATAGCTATTTATATTATTTATTTTATATATCATATTCGTTTGCCAGGGCTGTTGTAACAAAGTACCACAGAGTGGGTGGCTTAAACAACAGAAATGCCTTTTCTCACACTGCTGGAGGCTGGAAGTTCAAGACGAGGGTGCTGTCAGAGTTGATTTCTTCTGAGGCTTCTCTCCTTGGCTTGCTGATGGCCACCCTCTCCATGTGTCCTCATTGGTCTTCCCTCTGTATGCATATCTGTGTCCAAATTTCCTCTTCTTATAAGGACACCAGTCATATTAGATTAAGGCCCACCCTAATGACCTCATTTTACCTCTTTAAAACACAATCAACAAATACAGTCACATTCTGAGGTACTGGGGGTTAAAACTTAGACATATAAGTTTTGAGGTAGGTACAATTCAGCCCATAACACATGAATTTACATTTATTTATAGATGTATTTATTTATTTTAAATTTCCTTCCAGAGCATTCCATAGCCCTTGGCCTTTCAGAACAGAGGCCTGGTGAGAGGGAGGGACACTAGTACAGATGCACTGGCTGTCCCCAGGTCAGTGAGGATGGAACTCACATCCGAGGGAAGGAGAAGGGCTGCTTCTGCACAACCAACTCTTGGGCTCTAACTGTCTAGCCCGGTTGTTCTGGCAGCCCCAGAAGCAACCTCTATTCTCAGGTAAAGTCCATGCACCCCTCTCTGTTCAGAGGAACACGAATCCCCAGAAATGCCAGGCAGTGTGTGGTCCTTCCCAGAATAGAGATGTCACCTCCACCAGGCTGGAGGCTAAAGCTGACTTCTTTAACTCTGAATCAATTAGGCCTCTTCTGGTCACAAGTGACATACTACATATTCAAATAGGCTTAAATCAACAGAGGATTTTATTGGCATAGGTATCTGAAAATTCCAGAGGTAGATCTCAGTTTTCAGGAATGGCGGGGGCAGGGGTCTATGTGACAGATCCCCATTTGCCAGCCCCACTCTTTTCTATGTCAGCTTCTTTCTCAGGCAGGGCTTAGGTGGTGGCGAGGTGGCTGGCCTTAGCTCTAGGCCCACATCCTCCCAGGGCCAAGTCCAATGTCACAGAGAGAGAACATAGCTCTCAACAGGCCCATAAGTGTGTTTTTTAAAATTTTTATTTTAATGTTTTTGTGTCACATTGGATCTGTCCAGGTCACAGGAACATCCCTGAAACCATCACTGTAGCCAGAGAAATGACTGGCCAGTCCTGGCTCACACAACACACCCCACCACCTGCACACTCCATGGAGCCCACTACATTCAAAGCAGGAGGAGGAGTGATTCCCCAGAGAGAAATTATAGTTCTTTTACCTTCGAGGAGGCTGAATGGCTGCTGGTTAGTAAAAGCAAAAGACATCCACTTCAGGCTTTGGGAGAAGAGGCTCCTGGGACATCATCCTAGCAAGATGTCATGGATGATACTACCCCGGTTGTGTATTTCAACAATAATCCTGCTTGAAAGATAGCATTGCATTTAATTATGTTACAAGCTTTCTGCTACTTACCTAAAATAATTTTATTTCTGTGAAGTGGAATATTGTTCCAAAGAGAAAGAAACACTTTATTCTTAAGCAGTTAAAAAAAAAGTATGGCAAGGTGGTTAAGTGAGGACTGCGCTGGGGTCCCCACTCTGTCACTTGACAGCCATCGGATGTTGAGCAAGTTGCTTAACCTCTCCAAACTCGTATTCTCTCTACTTTCTGGGGTTCATAAAAGCTTCTCCATGTTATGTACGTTAAATGAGATGATGTGCACAAAGCACTTACACATAGAGCTGGCTCAATAAATATTAGTTGTTAAGAGAGAGACCATCAAGGAATCGCGGACTCACCATCTTGCACCCGGAAGGGTGCTTGGCATGACCACAACATTTTCACCTGACTAAAGTGAAGCAAGAAGAGGTTAAGCAGCTACTCTAAAGTCACACCGCTCAACTAGTCATAAAGGTGGGCTAGAATCCAGGACCCCTGATTCCTGGTGGAGCTACTAGCTGTACTGTATTTTAACCAATCTCCTTTGCCAGTCCAGGGCAATGACCCCATTCCCAGGACATGGGGAGTCCAGCAACCCGAGTGTCTTTGAGCATCTGCCTGAAAGAGGGGCTGATGCTTTGGCTTTGCAGAGACTCCTGTATGGTAGGAAGAGAACCTTGGCGTCTGTGACTCAGAGGGCTGGCCTCTGTGTGTTTGTGTGTGTGCACTTCCACACTTGTGTGCCCCGGTGGTTTCAAGTCCCAAATACACACGTCCAGAACATTGGTGAGGGCTACAGATCGTGAGAAGCAGCCATTCTCCTCTGAACAAGGCGAGAGCTGAATGGTCCTATGACTCCCACTCCTCTTGAAAGAGGGCACAGGATTTTCCTCTGGACACTTAGCGGGTAGACGCCAACCCAGGCCCCCAGAGAGCTGAAGCCCTGAGCCCTGCTCACCAAACGCCTGCACACTGCTCTAGAAAGAGTCAGGCCCCACTCTGCCTCGTCCTCACCGGTTGTGTGCCCCAGGGGAAGTCCTTTGTCCTTTCTGAACCTGTCTCCTCACCTGAGAGATGGAGACATGCCAGCTGCCTCAGGGAGTTGCCATAAAGACGAAATGAAATGATGTATGTGCACATAAACAAGTGTTTACAAACATTCGTGTAAGCATAAAGTGCTATAGGATGCCGTGGCCGTGATTATATGTTAACAATCAATAGCAGGGAAGTAAGTGGGCCCGCTCCACAGGGAGGCCGCCATAGAGTCGAGACCAGCCGGGGTTGACAAAGTGACAGTGAGGCCGGGGTGCCCCACAGAGGTGGGGACAAGCTGTGTCAATGCCCTGCTCTACTCCTGGGGTCAGTTCCCTTCCCTGCTACACACACATCCCCCACACACTCCACACCGTCCCATGCCACACACACACTCTCCACACATTCCACGCCCCCCCGACACCACACACACACACACACATAGCATACCACACCCCACACATGCACATACCATATCACATATATACCTGCCGCACATCTACACACACTACCTATATACAAATATACACACCCACCCCACCCCACCACACCACACATACACACAACCCACATACACACACTCCACATACATCCACCACACACACGCATACGCACACCTCATACCCCACATACACCACACATACACACGCACCACCTGATGTGCACATGCATACACGCCACACATATACACATGTACAAACCACACACACACACTCCACATACACACCCCTCACACACTCGACATCCTCCACATACCACACGTACACCACACACACACAACACACGTACACACATACCACGCATGCACCCACATGCACAAACACCACATACACACACACATCTAGTTTCAATAGATGCCATGGTGGAAAGGAGCTAGAACTCTAATCAATGTGTCGTAGCACCCGCTTTTAACCACGTGTGGCACCCCAGAGAAGGAGGCAGCAGTCAGGTAGCTATTAGGGAGAAAAAGCCTCCCAATCCTGTCACAGGGACCACTGGTTCTCAAACCTGCCTGCGTGTCACACTCGTATGGGGAGTTGAAAAGAAAGAACGCACAGATCCACGGGTCCCACTCGGAGTCCTCTGAGTAACTGAAGGTGGGTCCCAGGAATCCACACGTTTATCAAGCTCCCCAAGTTGTGCTGATGCCCAGCCTGGCTTGGGGTCTCGCATGGCATGGTTGCTAACTCCTAACGCTGGCTGTCGACTTCTCCAGAGTGTCCCAGCCCTTAGTTCCAACCTTCCCTCCCGGGACCCAGTGTCAATTGCTCCTGGAAACAGAAATGAGCCTTCTTCAAAGATTTATGTGGCTCCTGACAGACGGGGCTGCCAAGTCCCTAGAAAGGCTGGCGTGTGTGGTGGCAGCCTCCCCACCCCGCCAGACAGCTGCAGCAGGCAGGATTGCTGGAGCCGGCATGCCCGATGGGCTGGGGCTGGGGCTCCTGCCTGCAGATGCCCGTGTTTACCCAGGGTGGGCTGGAGGGACCTGGAAGCTGAGCCTGGTTCTCAGGAATTTGGACAGCTGTCCCTGGACAGCCACCAAGACCCTGCATTCCAGACCGAGATGGAGTGCTGCTCGTGTGGCAGCCGTGCGAATGTTACAGGTAAGTAACTTGGTCTTCCTGGTGTTTCCTGCCAAACTGGCATCTGTCACCTTACATTATTGTCATCTTCCATTTAGGTCCCTGCTTTGTGATTCTTTTTTAAATAAAAAAAGGCAAGGGAAGCAATCTGTGGCAAGGCTCCAAGCTTCTCTTAATTGCAAATTCCCTTAAGTACCACTTCCCTGGAGCTACAGGCCCTATCTGCTAGTCAGGACTACTTCAGCCTGCCTGATTTTTAATAGGCATGCAGTAATTTCCAGCCTCTTCTAACTTTCCCTTTTGTTCATCTGCAAATCTTGGCGTGTCCCCATCCTGTGCAAGGGATCTCAAATTACTAGAATGAACCCACCCCTTTCTTTCATCCTTATATTAAAAGGAATAAAAGAGAAAGGGTGAAAGAGAAGAGGGGAGAGAGTGAGATGGAGAGAAGATGAGGAGGGGAAAGAGTGATTAAAATTGATGCTGGAGGATTAGCATGCACAGGCGGGGCTGGTCTTGCATAGCGGGACTGTGCAAGTTGATCAAATACTGAAAAACGTGTGGACTCGCTGCTGCCCTGACGTCCTTTGGTGCCCACCCCCTAACTCTGTCTGCTCAGGCCCCTCCTCTGAGACCCCACAGACCTGGAAAGACACACGCTAAAGATTTTAACTTTTAGCGTTAAAGGGGGTTTTAACAGGGGGTTTTCAGGGCCACACTGGGCCCTAAGGCATTTGTTCTGCTTGGTTGGTGCCCTTGCCTCAGAAGATATTCAATATTTTGAATATCACCTTGGGCCAAAGCATGAAGAAAAATAAAGGAGGAGATTGCTTTTGCTTTTTCTTTGGGGGGAGATGGAAACAAGAGTGAAAAAAAAAAAAAAATAACTGGATGTAGACATCAGTAGGCAGCATCCCAATGTGGTAGATCGAGTACTGCTTGTGAGACTCAGTTTCTGCCCTTGTAAAATGGGCCCGATTGTATCTGCTGGGGAAGTACTTTGAAGCAATGCAAGTGTATTAATTACCAAAGCCCCTAGCCAGCCACTAGAGCCATGCAGCTTCACCCTAAGAGACATCGTCTTGGAGTGGATGGGTCTCCCAGGCGAGCGGGGCTGCCCCAGGTGGCGCCTGCCGCTGCCTCTTGCAGTCAGGAGAGGTCATGTAAGAGCAGGAGAGGCAGCCCGGGGAAAGTCTGGGGAGAGTTAATATCAGAAATTGCTGGACTGATGCAAAATACACTTGCTAAATTGCCCTGCTGCCCAAGGAAACAGTAGCACGGTATTATGAAGGGAAGTAAGGCCAGGAGATGGGAATTGGTCTAGACACTTCATTCTTCCCTGACTCCGTAGAACCTCTCTACTGTGATTGCCAGGACAGTGTCCTGGCTTGTTGGAGCCCTGCAGGGCCAGCAGGGGCCTGACAGTGGGCTCTAGGCTCTCTGGAGGCACCGTGCAGGCTGTCCGCCGGGGGGAGAGGCATGGCTGGTGCAGTGGATGCAGCCACAGAGGAGCGGGGAGAACATCCCCAGAGTACGTCCAGCTCTGTCACCTGCTGCCGGCTAGCCTTGGGCAGGTGCCACAACCGTGCGAGGCTCTGGTTTTCTTGACTCAAAATGGGAAAAACATTGACTTTTTAGGAGAATGGAATGAGAAGTGGACAGGAGAGTGCATTGGGGAGGGCAACTTCATTTACAGAGATGGTGAGGTTATTTTCATGACAGACTGTGCTGACCGCCATCTGTCAGTTTCGCTCCCCAGACAGGGAGTGGGCCTCTCGAGAGCAAGAACTGTCCTGCTCTCTCTGTGAGCTCGTGGCCAGCACAGAGAGTGGCTCTGAGCAGGCACTCTCCAGCATTCGTTGGTCTGAACACCCTGAGGGCCCCTTCCAGCCAGCCAACCTCAGGCTCACTCTGAGCTGCAAAGGCAGGAATGCATTTGAACGTACCCTCCTCACCCCTTGTTACTGGCGCCACTTTCTCTGTACACTACATCTGGGGAAAGAGCAGTGCGCTTGGGGAGCCGGGGCTGGGGCTGGCCTGGGGCTGGGCAGCCACAGTGGTCACTGCAGATTGGATTCCCTGTGCACAGAGCCTTGGAGTTGTTAACTGGGATGCCCTGCAGCCCAGTTTCCAGTGAGAGATGCTCTCCCACAAAACACCTTGGGCTTACAGCCCTACCACCTGGTGACCACTCAGGATGCAGGCGCCCTGGAGGCTGGCAGGACTACTGCCATCGCTTGAGGAAGAAGACGAAGAGATTTGATTCTCTCCCCTCTCCCCCTACATACAAACCATTTAAGGCTCAGTTTCTATGGCTCAAACCAAGTTGGAAGCTCCACCTACAACTCAGTGACACATAAAGTATCTCCCCATTTCCTTAGGCTGTCTACAAATCAGCCCTGATAGAAAGAGAATGGAATTTGGAACCAGACACAACTGGGACCGCTGCTTTAAAACTGCATGCTCTCAACCTCATTGAGTCCCAGCTGCCTAATTTGTACAATGGGGTCAATGGTACCCACAAGCCCGGGTTGGATGGAATAAAGGAAATAGAGTCTGCACAATGCCCAGCCCTCAGGAAGGGCTCATTCAGCGCAGTCCCCTTTTCTCTTTCCACCCCACTGTGTGGTCACTACTCTCCTTAGCCCCAGCCACCCTTCCATCTCACCGGCTGTCCTGAAGGGTAAGTAAAGTGTCACCAGCTGTCCTGAGATGTCACCAGCACCGTGCCAGGCCCATAGTAGGCATGAAGCAATTTGAGGTTTCCTCTTCCCTTGTGTTCTGTCTCCCCATGTGTTCCCTTCCAGCTCACGCATCCTTTGATTCTAGAGATGAAGTTCTGGTTATTTGGGGTTTCTGGATACGTAATCAACCTGCATGAGTTTCTGAAAAGGAACCAAGTTCTGCCCCAGGCCCAAGGAGCACTGGCTCCATCTGCTGACTTGGGCTTCTCTCTCCGCGCCCTGTCCTACCTTAGCAACACCTGACCTTGCTCTTCCCCAGTATCTCTCCCCTTTGGGGCCTCAGAGCCCCATCCTCGCCAATGATCCTGGCTCTTGGCTGCCCCGGGCCAAAGGCAGATGGTGTTGAGTAATGGGGCTTCTCCCTCGGTTGGATGGGCCAGCGTCAGCAGAGCTGACTTCAGCATCATGCTGGCACGAGGCTTTTGGAGCTTAGCACTTTCTCTTTTCCACTGTCTGGGTGGGGAAAGGGAAGGGAGGCAGGGATGATGGTTTTGGAATTCTTCCTGAAGCTGGGGTATTTGTGGGGAGATTGCATTCTGAACCTCCAACTTGCCTGCCATTGAACTTCCCCGAAGACATCTCTCTTTGTTTGCCTGTATTTCACTCTGTCGGTGTCTAAAAGGCTTCTTCCATTTGCTTTTATATATTCATTTGAAATGACTCCTCCAATATTTAATCTTTATCAGAACCTGGAAGCCTGGTATTTATTTTGCAGGTCAGTTGCTCATCCATTTTCCTGGAGGCCTCTGGCAGGAGGCTGGAGAGCCTGACGCCCCCGGGGGTGCTGCCATCAACATTAGTCCTGGTGACAGGAGGACAAATCAAAGTGCTGCAGGCTACCAGGGAGAAGATAAATCTGGCAAAAGGCTAATGAGTGAACTGTGGCTGCAGCAAGAGATGGCCTCCAAGAGTTTCTAGGCCTTCCGGTTGCAGGGAGTCGGTCTTCTTTTGGGATGGGATGGAGAGGGCATGTGGCTGGCACGAGCTGGGTTTTTCCAGATTGAGGAGGCTGGGCACCAGAGTTTAAACTTCTGAGCAGTGGCAAAGGGCAGTGAAGAAGATCTCCACTTCTTGAGACATATGGCTTTTATCTAGCATGAGCGAAAAGCCCAGGACTATACTCACTCACACTGCAGCATGAAGGATGTAGGGTAGACAGTAGGAAGAATTTTCAGAGGATAAGCCTTGACCAGATATCTATGGAAAGTTGTGGAATAGCTTTCCTTTGTAGGTTCAGGAGTGGTTTAGAATGCACACTCATATGTCAGGGGAATAGTTATCAATTTTATCTCTAAATATGTACTGAGCACTTATTTTATACCGGGCACTGTACCAGGCTCTTAGAACATAAAAGTGGTCCCTGTTCTCAAGGAAGTTTACAGGGGGGATATCAAAGAATCAGGGTGGCAGATAGATTTCTATCTCCTAGTCAATTGCATTTGACTGGAAGTGGCTGCTGGGAGCCTCGTGTTAAGGAAAACTGGAAAGCTTCCACTAGGCTTAGGAAGAAAATGTAGAAATCGTTTAGTGATGTCTGCATTGGTGCAGCATAGGTAATGGTATCGACTAGCCAACCCTGCCAAGGGAATGGAACACATTTAATTCAGCAAACATGTTTTGAACATCTCTACCATGTGCCCAGTCCTGTGCTAGAAACTTGGCGGTGGGGTGGTTGGGAATATAAGTCTGCAAGTGGAATCCAATCTAGCTGGGAAAATACAGGAAGTCACGATGAGACACTGTTACTGGCACTTGTCTAAAATCCTCAAAGTGGGGAGCTGGAAAGGAAAAGAGAGGAAGGGTGGGCTGGAGTTCTCAGGAAGGCTTCCTGGAGTGGAGAGGGAGAAGAGGAACCCAGCAAAGGAACAGCTACAGTCTAGCTGGAACATCAGTATTCCACCATCAAAAGATGCTCTTGAAGAGCAGGTGAGAGAGGAGGAACAAGGAGGACAGCACAGCCCCAGCGAGTCGGTTTGTTCTTCCTTCCTTTTAACTTCCTCTGCCCCCTTCTCTCAGAAGCCTCTTTGGCTGAGGGCTGGGGGTGGGGGGCACTGCCGGCTCCCAGCGGGTCTGGGCCCCAGTGTTTCAAAGCGCTGCCTGCGTGGAGAAGCTGCTCCTGGGCGGCAGTGCTGACCCTGCTCTTGCAGGCGAGTGATGAATATTTCATAGCCCAGATGTAATCCCACCCCAGCCTTCCCCTCCAGCTCCAGCCAGCACCCCTCTCCTCACGCCCCAGCCCCAGTCCCCAACCGCTCCCAAGTCAGGGAAATCAGTCAAAACATTTATCAGGAATCGGTATGAACCAGCCAAGCGCTGTGAAGAGCTAATCTGTGCAGAGCTAATAAGAATGAACAAAGTCACCACAGACTCCGCCATGGGCATTGCTGATAAGGATTTGTCAGAAGAATTGCAGGTAAGATCTGAACAGCCCAGGGAACTAGAATGCAAATGCCTCGCTTTCCATCAGCCCTACTGGTGCCCACTCTGGGCAGACTGGAGGCTTCAGAACAGCATCAGAAATGCACCCGGGAGCGGGGCAGGCAGGGAGGCCAGCTGGGATGAGGGTTGTCCAAAATCAGCTGGGCCAGGGAGCAATGCTGGGGTTGAGGGGGGGCACACAGGGCTGAGTGGGGAGCAAAGGACAGGGAAGGAGGAGAAGGCAGGCTAGGGAAGGATTTCCTCCCTCTGTTCCTTAGCAGAGTGGACAGGTTAGAGAGGCCACAGAGGCAGGAGGTGCTGAATTGGGTAGAGGAAATAATACTCCAAACAATTAGAATCTGCTGAAGACTGGAAGAGCATCCAGGTAGGCAGCCATCACATTTGAGGGCTGCCTACCTGGAAACAGGAAAGATTGATGCTGTAGAGTGGTTGTCAGAGGGAGGCAGTGTGGCCAGCCAGACGCGGGCTTAAATCCCGATGCCAACAGTTTCCGACTGCTGAGACCTTGAGAAAGCTACTTCCCCGAGCCCCAGTTTTGTTGTCTACACTACTTCATAGGACAGTTTGTGAGGGTTACATAGAATAACCTCCACGCGGGGCACATGGCACTGGGCCTGGCGCACAGGAAGGCTCAAAAACCATTAGCTATTATTCTGTTGTGCATGTTATGAGCAGTGTTGCTTAAAGACAACCTATACTCTAACTTGGGTCCCAGCAAACTTTTTCTGTAAAAAGCCAGGTAGTAAATATTTTAGACTTTGCAGGCTATACGGTCTCAGTGGCAACTACGGACCTCTCCTGTTGTAGCACCAAAGCAGCCAGAGATGGAATCAGTGTGGCTGTGTTCCAATAAAACTTTACTTATAAGGACAGAGAGTGTTCTGGCTTTGATCTTTGGGGCTGTAGTTGCTGACAGCCTGGTGTAATTGGTCTGCAAACTGTTTGAGCAGTTGTATCTCACAGGGACTTCAAAGGGAGGGCAAAGGGCAGGCTGCCTTTGAGCCAACAGGCTTCCTGCAGAGGCTGAAGGCACCTGGGGAATGAGACCCCACAGTTTGCAGGGGCTGTGCAAAAGGGCATGGGCTGGGGGGGGGGTGGGCATTCTACTATATCTCTGAGAAGATTTCCCTATAAATGAGACATTATTGCCTTGACTGCGTTATATGTTTCCCCTCTATGCATCTTCGCTGCAAAGTTTACTGTGGGCCTGATGCATTTTTACTGCATCTCCTAAAAGCAGACACATTTTCATCTTTTTCTTGAAATACATATCGTTAAATCTCTCTACCAATTCCTTCTGGCTTATTGGACTTGGGAGCAAGCTGTGAAGAATGATTTGTTTTTCGGGCCGTAAAGCCACCCCCAAGACAGGCCTCTGTCACAACGCCCCAGACCCAGGGGAGAGTGGAGGCAGGGAGGGCGGGAGGCTTTGGTGTGGGGTGTAAATGAGGTTTTTGAATAACGTCAGTTTCCTATTCCCTCACATGTTTAAAAATCTGATAGTTTTCTCAAGTGCTGAACTTGCCACTCTCCCAGCACAACAATATTGTCTTGCATTTGTGTGTGGCTTTACAGCTTAGAAAATGCTTGCGATGTATATTTACCTCTCCGTCTCCACTGCCACTCTGTGAGGACGCTGGCAGAGTGGGCGTGGCGTTGTTTCCACATCACAGAAGGGGGAACTGAGACCCAGAGGGGCTTCTCTAGGACACTTGTTCAAGAGCTTAGTGAGGAGTGGTGCAGCAGGCTGAATAGTGCCCACCAACCATATCAGTTCTAATCTTTGAAGCCTGGGAAAGCATCCTTGTTTGGAAAAAAGGTCTTTGCAGATGTGATTGAGTTAAGAATCTTGAGATGGGCCACAAATGCCATCACATTCTAAGTGTCCTTAGAAAAGAGAGGCAGAGGGATTGCACACACACACACAGACACATAGACACACACACACACACACACACACACACACACACACACGAGAAGACGATGTCAGGATGGAGCAGAGAGAGATTTGAAGATGCTGGCCTTGAGGAATGCAGTGATGCAGCCACAAGCTAAGGAATCCTGGCAGGTACCATAAGCTGTAAGGGGCAAGGCACAAGTTCTCCCAGATAGCCTCAGGAGGGCGTGTGGCCCTGCTGACACTTTGGTATCAGCCTACTTGATATTGGTTTCAAACTTCAGGCCTCCAGAATTGGGAGCGAATAAATGTCTATTGTTTTAAGCCACCCAGTTGGTGGTACTTTGTTCCAGCAGCCACGGGAAACTTACACAGGCAGTGAAGCAGGGGCTGGGAAAGTGAGTGCGCGTGTGTGGGAGGCAAAGTCAGGTCTCCCACCTCCAAACGCCACCAAGCTATCGCCCGGAGAAGGGCCCCTGCGTGAAAGGAAGATCAAGTCTGGTAGGAATGTTGCTGAGCTCAGCCAACCAGTGGTATTAACCGAGCCCTCTCTAGGGTGCTTATAACCGTGGGCTTAGGAGGGAATTAAAAGGAAGCTGGGTCCGTGCCCTCGAGACGCTCACAGGCTGGCTGGGAAAGCAGGACGCACGTGCGCGACACCATTACCAAGCAGAGTAAGTCAGTGTTTGACGGAGCGCCTGCCTGTGAGAGGCGCACCACTCTCCCTGAGTTTATCCTGAGTTTATCCGTCTCCTGGCACAGGCTTGAAAGTGCTCTGGCTCCTCCGCAGGCAGCCCAGGAAGAGGACCTCACTGCAGACACAGTGTGTTCCCCGAGGGACTCTGAGACCCTTTGCTTTAAGCGTAATGCTGATGTGAAAGTACTCTGTAATGCAGGCGCTCTCATCCCGTCCCGGGGATGACGGTGGCCATGCTCAGGCAGCACAATTGACCAAGTGCCAGGATGCCCAGGACCCTGGCTGGGATTTACCAGTGGAGGAGAGAGGGAGGGTGACATTAGATGTGATCTTGAAGAGGACGGGTCGGGGGCGCAAATACAGAGGAGAGAGAAAATAAATTAAAACAGAATTGATTTCTCGTGTCTAATAGAGGTTTTTTCTCTGCATCTCTTTTTTTTTTTCCTGAAGCAGCATTTGGCATATGTAATAAGACGCTGTCTGAAGGCACTCTGAGGAGTTGGAGCCTGGCTGAAGGAATGGGGCGGGGTTCAGCTTCACTTGAGTTTCCCCTCAGAGCTAGGGGCCTTCCCAGTGTCCCAGGAGGGGCTTGGTCTCACGGAGCGAGGGTCACTCTGATGTCCACCTCGGTGACAGCACAGTTAGGAGGGCCCAACCCTCCAGCCCACCTCTGGAAAAGTTAGCATAACTTTAGGTGAACCCAAAATGTAAATATCCTAATTGGCATCTTATTAGTACAAGCAGAAAAGTCCATTGTTATGGAAGAGAAACCTCCCATGCCGCACCAATTAATCTTTAGTTACAGGCAGCTCTGGTGCTCACCGGACCAATGGGGCCCAGGCTCCAGGGTGTGCTGGGGAACAGGGAACGGGGACAGTGCCCATGTGGCTGCAGAATCTTGGGGCTGAAGAATCCTGGTCCTCATGGGGTCCACGCTTTGGCCACCTCTGGGGGTTGCCCCATGGTGGTGTAGGGAGAAGGCTCCGGGACAGGTAAGAGCACCTGCTGATGTGCCATCCTGTGGGCAGCGCCAGAGAGACTGCCATGGACGAGAGGACGCGGGGCGCTGGAGGACTGCATGAACATTTGTCGGGCTTTTTGTGGGGCTGGCTCTATAGCCTCTGAGCCACCTGGTGTGTATGAGGATTTCCCCATCATCTGAGTCTTGGCAGGAGGCAGAGAATGCTTTTCCTCTAAAGGAACAGAAAATTCCAGCTACTTGCTTTCCAGACAGGGCTGGCAGATGCCAGAGTCTGGGCCAATCTGACATTCCACCTTATGCTGACCCACCCAGGAGGTGAAGAAGTGGGGTCCTGGGAGACTTTGTTCTGGGGCCAGTGGTGGGGGCAGCCCCATGCCCACGACGGGAGCTTGCAGAGCTGGTGGCATCATCTATGGGGGCGTGCGCGCTCCCGGCTACACAGTCTCTCTTCGCTTCTGCCTGTTCTCCCAGTCTGGCTTTGCCGATGACCTTCCACATGCCTGGGGACCACCAGTCACCTTTCACATAAATTCATTTTCTGCTTACATCTGCCAGAGTCAGTTTTTATTGCTTGGAACTAACACACCTGACTCAAATGACATGTTTTCCCAGACAGAACAGGAGGCAAAAGAGGAGAATTCATGTTTCTGGAGAGCCTGGCATGAGCGAGGCTCAGGAATTGTGCCATTTGGTCCTCACAAGACCCTTTGAAAGACCTGGTGAGCAATTTCCATCGCTGTGCAGCTGAAGATGTTGTGGGCTGAGAGCGGGGCTGCCCCACTTGCTAGCTAGAGCGGATGGGATGTGAGGCCAGGTTGTCCCCCGCATCCGGGAGAAGCAGGGGAGCTTTCACCCTTGTGGGACACCTCCTTCTCAGGATCATCCCGCTCAGCTTTTAAGGCTTGATGTGTACTTTTTTTGGGACATTAGACATGATCTTGAGGATGGGACAGGGTACGCAAATATGGAAGCAAGAGAAAATAAATGAAGATCCTGCACCCCGAGGCCAGAGGTTATCCTCCTCTCTGCTCTCAGGGTGCACCAGGCAGGTGTCCTGTCGTTCTGCCACCACCTGTTGCTTGTCTTCTTTTCCAGAGACTGTACGTTTCTGAGACCAAGAGTGAAGCCTTTGTCTCACTGGGCCTTGTAACTTCAGCGTCTAGCACAACGCCTCATGCTTGGTGGTGCTCAATAAATGCTTAGCAAATTAATAACAATCCAAGTCTGAGCGATACAAACAAAACTGGATATTTAAATTTTTCACTACAAAAAGGACCACCTAATCCAAAAGGGGGTGATCACCTTTGTGTTTCAGTGATAAAAGGCAGAGGCAGTGTGTTAGTGAGGATTCTCCAGAGAAACAGAACCAGTAAGATGTATGAATATGTATCTGGATGTCCCAGCGCAAGCAGAGAGAGCAAATTTGTCCTTCCTCTGTCTTTCTGCTCCCTCCAGGCCCTCCACAGACTGGAGGCCCACCGACAGGGGTGAGGGCGATCATCTCGATCTGTCTACCTATTCAAATGCTAATCTCTTCCAGAAACACCCTCACAGACACACCCAGCAATAGTGTTTTTACCAGTTACCTAGGCATCCCTTGGTCCTGTCAAGTTGACATGTAAAATTGACCATTACAGAAGGGACTGAGAGGGCTATGTACAGACCTCGGTCATAATTAGGCTAAAAAAATTCAAGGACGCATCCAAGGCTGAGGCTCTGCCATGCCTCCTTTGCCTTAGGGCCAGTCCTTAGCTGAGCCCTGTGGAGGGGTAGGGTGGTGATGGTGGCCGTGCCTGACGTGTCTCCACCCTCCCAGGCAGCCTTGGAGTGGATGCTCACACTTGGCTTACGTGCTGGTAAATCCCCGTAGTGCACCCTGCACCTCCAGATTCTCACTGGAACCTTCTGAGAATGGCCCAGCTCCATGAAATTTTCTGGAAAATTGGTTTTATAGGAAAAGCTTCTAGGGTGAAAGTAAGCAGCCTGAGGGATGGTGAAGGTGGTCGGGGTGCTTCCTGCTCTCTCAGCCTCGCTCCCAGCGTCTGTGTTGGGCTGTTCAAACCAAACGCTGAATACAAGAGGCATCTCGCCTGTAGGTGGTGCTGCCTCAGCCACTCCACTGTAGGAAGCCATGTTTGTATTCAGAACAACTTTGACCAGGTGAGCACTCCATAAACATGACTCAAAAGACCATCCCAGACCACCTGTTCTGCATCGAGAGGT
Organism: Propithecus coquereli; assembly: GCF_000956105.1. Classification (NCBI taxonomy): domain Eukaryota; kingdom Metazoa; phylum Chordata; class Mammalia; order Primates; family Indriidae; genus Propithecus; species Propithecus coquereli. The sequence continues at coordinate 14,779,770 of NW_012151951.1, read as the reverse complement.
GGCCTTGGGAGGCAGTTCTTGTCTGAGAGACCTTTCCTCTATTTCATTATAAAACTCCACTCTCCATGGCCCGAGGTCCCCCACCTGCCTGGAGCTCAGCTGACTGAGGGGCAGAAGACTGTCCTTGGATTGTTCTCATCACTAAATAATTTCCAGCCAGCTACGTGGGAGCCTCGGAACCACATGAAGTGTTGTCTGGAGAAATCTTGCCCAGATATAACATTGAGACAACATTTAAAACCTCATTTAAGTGAACACAAAGAGAGGGCTCCTGGGTAAAAGAGACTTAATTAATCTCGTTTCTGTGTAGATACTTCTAATTAAATGTAGCTCCACATTCCTTCCGAGTAGATTGGAAGGGCCGGGCAGTCTTTGCTACTTGGTGGAGCTGAGTTGAGGGGGCCGGCAGGTGGGCTGAGGCAATCAGAGATGCTGGGAGTGCACGGCCAGCCCAGGGCTGGGAACCTGGGATGTGGCCCTGCCTCCCTTTTCCCTCCATCTCCCCAGCCAAACGTGCCTCCCACCATAGGTTCTGCCTTCACGGTCATCTCTGGAACGTCTCCTTCTTTCTCCATCCCACAATCCCAGTTCTAGTTCAGGCCCTCAATGTCTCTCTCCAGGACTATGGCAACAGTCTCCTAATTGTTCTCTCTCCAATCTCAAGTCCTTTCAGCCCATTCTAATTCATCCTGCTAAATGACTCTTCTTAAAACCCTACTTTCATTCCCCTGATCAATAATTCAGAATCGTTTTCAATTTTCTGATTAAATGCAAGCATTTCCTCTTGGTATGGCCAGAGGAAGACTGGTCAAGTTTAGGAGTGGCAAAAGTGCCTGGAGAGGGAGGTGAGACAGAGTGGATCTAATAAGAAGTCTCCTGGAGAGAAACTAGACCAGAGTCAGGCAGACTGTACAATAAGTCAATCTGAAGAGTCTAGGAAAAAGGAAGAATTTGGATGTAAGGCAATGAAAACTGAGAAGACTAGAACAGAAGCAAGTTTCAATTGAAGGAGAAAACTGGAGAAATTCCATGAGCCTGTGAGAAGTAAGCCACATGGAATTTTTACAGGGTAATTTGCCTTGAGCAGAGAAGAGGGCACTGTTAAAGAAACCAGTGTGGCGTGTCCATAGATAGAATGACACTATCCATGTGGCAAACATTAGTTGCTCACCAATACCAGTGCTTCTCTTCTTAGTCCTGGGACACAGACTACATTCACTATCCTCCTCCCTTGCAGATACATGGGACCATTTAACTGAGTTTTGGCCAGTGAAATGTGGGTGGAAGAGATGCTTTTCAAATCCCTTAAGAGGTCTCCTACACTATTTCTTTTCGCCTAATACCTGGCTGGATGGTGTGGATCCAGGGGAGGACCTAGAGGATGGCAAAGGCATTAGATAGATGGAACCTGAGTCTCTGAATGGCTGTGTGGAGCAGAGCCTCTCCTTCCAACTCCACCACCATATTGGATTGTAATATGATTGGGAAATAAACATGCACTGTGTCAAGCCACTGAGATTTTGGATTGTCTCAGACAGCAGTTAGCCTGTCATAATACAACAGACAATTTGTATGGTTATACCCAGGAGAAAAAGAAGCAGGTGGACTGGACCACATTCGGCCCCTACAGTGAGGACTTGTGAAGGTTCCTCCAGGGTAAGGCTACTTCCTGTCTTACCAATATCTCTCAGCCCTTCTTTCCTGTTCTTCTGTAAACCCAAGGAGGCTCCAGTGACCAGAAGAAGAAATGTGGGCAGGCCCTGCCTCAAGGGGGAGGGTTGGAGTACTGTATTAGTTATATTTCTGCTGCAACACTGCTGCAGAACTAAGGTTTACAACAACAAACATTTGTATTTCTCACTCACAGGCCTGTGTGTTGACTGGGGTGGTAGCTCTGCTTCAGACTGAAGAGTGTGTTCAAATCTGCTCCATGCGTCTCCAATTCTGGGCTCAGGAGCCTCATGGCAAACTGCAGAATCACAAACTACCCAGCCAAGCCACACAAGCACATTTAAGCTTCAGCTCATGGCACATCCACTAACATGGCATTAATCAAAGCAAGTGACAAGCCCAGAGTCAATAGGGTGGAGATTTTTACTCTGCAGACTTTGAGCCATGGCAGAGTATGAGGGAAGGAGGAATTGTGTGCAAATTATAAAACATACAGGTTACTATCTTTATAAGACAATCACCTGCCTGAAATCCAAGGCCCCTGGGCCTGCAGGCCTGTGTTTGTTTGAGCGACATAAGAGGCTTCATAGAGCTGCAAGTATTGGCCAGGCTGTTTTAGGTAATGGAAAGGAAATTTGGAATGAAAACTCTCATTTCTTGTCTGGCTACTAAGTGGCCTTTGGCAAGTCACTTCTCTCTGGACCTCAATTTAATTATCTGGGATATGACAGAGATGGGCAGGAAGATTTCTAACGTCCTTTCAAGCTCCTACCTCTGAAGACTCTAAGAAAACCTATCTCCATGATCCTAAACTGTGATCTTTGAGATCCTATTGTCTTCGAGCCAGGCAAACTGGTATTGCATGCTCTGCCCTGGCAGAGAAGTCTGGGAGGAGGTGACGTCTGCGGTGCCCTCCCCAGAGGGGACGCGGGGAGAGCAGGGGCTGGAGAGAAGGCTCAAGTATATTTCTCTGAGCACTTCTAAAAGCCCTTAGATCAGGCTGCTCAGGGCCTGATAATTTTTCCATTAAGAGGAAATAATTTTCTAGGTCTGTTTTGGTTGTATTTATCTGCAGTTGACAGCATCAGCCACCACAGCAGTAACATGCCGCCTGTCTCCCAAGACCAGGCATGCGCTTGTGGGGAAAAGAACGGGGCAGAGGTCTCAGCATATCCCAGCCTGGGGGAAGGGGACAGACAGCTACAACATGACCCTGGTATCCATCTCGTGTGACCCAGTTGTGACCTCGGGTACCTCCCATCCCATTTGCTTCCCTGAAAAAGAAACGTAAACAATAACCCAACCACGAAACCCACCACGGTGCTATCTCCACCCAGCCCCCAGCTCCTGCCTATCGCTTCTTCTAAGCCAGCTTGACAATAACCATTCATCACTAAAAAGAAAACAAAGTACGGAGAAACAAAAACCAATCTAGGGCCACAAATTGACGTCAAACTTTGAAAAATGGACTCTGAGATGGTTGTACGGTGAGCTCCTTCTGCTTTCCAGAGCAGATGGGGCTGAGCACCTCCTGTCGCAAACCCTCACGTCCCCAAGTTCAACTTGGAGGTGACTACAGCCCACGGACCGGATCTGACTTTCAGAGGTGACATTGGGATGAGGAGGGGAGAAAGAGTCGTCCTCTGGGCATCGTGGCAGAGGAGAGCCACCTCTTGGGTGCACACTTGCCTTGGGTGAAAGTTTTGAGTGGGCCCGGGCCTGGGACAGGGTGACGCTGGCCCCATGCCATCCTTCTGTATTCTGTCCCTTTTGAAGCTGGGTTATGAGATCCCGGCCAGTCTGACATCCATGGAAGCTGAGGAAAGAAGAAATCACAGATATTGCTATCTCACGCTTGTGTATCTAAAGGGCTTTGCCAAGTTCAAAGCGTTTTTCGTTGGCATGCTCTCACTTGAAGCAAGCCCAGGGTGGAAGCAGCACAGCACATCCTGTTGCACAGCTGAGGAAAGTGAGGTGCTAAGAGAATCTATGACTCACCCAGAGTCACGCAGCTCCTGAGTGACAGGGTTGGATTTGAACCTAGGTCTTTCTGGCTCCAGAGCCAAGGATGTTCTTCCTCTTCCAGACATTCTGAGCTGGAAGGAGTCTGAGGTATCACTGCAGTATCAAATAAGTGCCTACATTTTTCTGAAGGGGACTCTCGAGACCAGAGAGGAGAGCTGACTTACCCAAGGTCAGGCAGCCAAAGGGTGGTGAATCGGAGTCAAGAGCCCGGGTCTCCTGGTCCACACATCAGGTGGGACTACCATGCCGGCAAAGTCCCCGGGATGGAAGACCGAGATTTCTACACTGGGGTTTCCCTGGAAAGGGGCTGGGTTAGCGATTGGTGGGCATCAGATGGGATGTTTTGCTCCTGGGCTCTGCCTGGGGACGTGGTAATTGTTTGTCCCTTAGACCAGTCCTGAGACAGCCATAGAATGACAGAAATCTGGCAAGGATGGCAATTGGCCCCCAGCTAATAATGTATGAAGAAGGGTTGTTTCTGTCTCCTCGAACCAATTTCTTCCTTCCCTCTCCTTCTCATGGAATCATGTACCTATTCTCCAAGCCGGTCACCCAGTGCCCTCAGCCTGTCCCCAGACGCTCAGGACTCCCAAAGGCACTGGCTCATGTCTCATCTCCTGGAGGAGAACCAGATACTGTGGGGACCCCCATCCCCTCTCTGCCCACCACAGACTTCCTTCTCTCGTGACCTGCTTCCTTGGGGCCTGCACTCTGTAAGAAGATCCAGCTAATCTGACAGGCTTAGCGAAGGCAGACTGGCCGGGTTCAAATCCAGCTTCCACCACATACGAGCCCTGTATTCCCGAACAAGTTAATTAACCTCTCTTAGTTTCAGTTTCCTTATCTGAGAAATGAGGATAATAATACTTACCTCCTCGGGTTATTGGGAGCTTTAAATGACTTTATGGAAAGAACTTAACACAATGTCTGAAGCATAATAAACATTCAATAAATGTTAGTTATTTTTAGTTTTTAAACCTATTCATGCTCCTGTCTTGGTGGATGCTAATGACTCACTCTGAAGCTAAAATAGATGTGTTTTTACAGAGATCTAACTGGGGAAAAGCCTTAACAGAAAGGTATGGAGATTTTAGTTCCTGACTCACCCCCTTAGGGGAAGACCCCCTGGAGTGGTGAGACCTTCCAACCAAGCCCCTCAGAGCACATCTCAGGTTCCAGACGTGGATCTCGAGTTGGACATTCGGATCTGTCTGTCCGGATCCTCATTGGCACTAGAACTCACATCCCTCAGCTGAAGCGCAGAGCAAGGGGTTTGGAGCCATATTCATGCAATAAAGGGGACACAGGTGGGGGAATGAAGTGGAAAAGCCAGCAGGTCCCTGTGGCCCGAGTACCATCTCACAGGGTAGAGCAGGACTCGGGCAGGGCTTGGAATCAGGTGACCAGGATTCGAGTCTTCCCCTCTGTTTATTAGTCCTGTGTTCTTGCAGAAGTTATTTAATGTCTCTGAACTTCTATTTCCTCATTGGGAAGAGATTGAAATAAATAATATAGATAAAAAGCACTTTGCAAATGATGTAATAAGATACTATTCTTTCTCTGGATAGCCTGAGTCAAAGGAACTTCAGATTTAGTATCTCTCACTCAAACATACCCATGAACTCTGTGTCTCTGTTGTTCTTGCCAGAGCTGGTGGTTGTAAGGAGCAAGGACCCCTAAAAGGACATTCCCGAGTGTATGGAGGTGGGGGGAGGGTCTCATGGGTGTGCGGGGCCTGCAGGGCTGTGCGGGAGGCAGAGGGAAGGTGAGTCTGGTTGCACAGGAGCTCCTGGGAGCAGCCTCTCTGCCTCCCTTGGGCAGCCTGGGTTTCCCGCTCAGCATGTTTGCCCGTCTCTGTGCATCTGCTCTGTTCTCCCCCCATTCCATCAGCTTACACTGCTTACTTGTCATTTCTACTCACCTTACAATTTCAATGCGTGCGTGCCCACGTCTTCCTTAGCCCTGTCTGCACACACTTTCTGCCTTACCACTTGCTACCAGCAATGGCCGTTTTCCTCTGAACATCTTTGCTCAACCCCCAGAAAGAACCTGATCACCTGCCCCCGACCACAGGTCACCAGGCACTCTATGGATGAGTTACTCCTGAGCCCTCTGCCCACCCTTAGCAGTCATCTGTGGCTGGAAGAGCAGGGTCATCTGCTACTTAGGGGATTTGGGGTGGGCAGGTTCCCTAAGAATGTGTTTTCGATGGGTTAGTAAATGATCTGCAATCCTAGGAGCTATAGGCAAGTCACAGTCTATCAACGACAGACTTCCTCATCTCTAACCCCTCGGCCACTTTCTTAAGTCAGACCTTTATCATCTGTCACCTGGGCTAATCCAGTAGTCCCCTACCTGGTCTCTTGGCCTCCAAATTTGTCCCTCCTCCATTGGATCAAATCCGTTTTCCACTGAATTGCCATAGTAATCTTTCTAAAATGTAAATTTGAAGAGCTACAAGATCAAGTGCTGGTGAGGATGTGATGAAACAGGCATCTTTTATTTTGCTGATAGGACTGTATGTTGCTACAATGCTAGAGGAAAGTAAAATAGCAGTATCTGTTAAAATTAAAAATACCATAACCTTTGATTCAGCATTCCCACTTTCTTTGGCAATATGCCCTTTGGAAATAAAACCACTGGTGTGCAGACTACATGAGTTAGGCTACTTACTGTAACATTATTTTAGGTGCTGACATAATTGTAAATAACCTGAATATCCAACAGGAAATGTTTGAATAAATTTTACTATATCCATACGCCGAAAAATTATATATATTTTTAAAAAATAAGTTAGTTCTGTATCTATCAACTAGGAGTATCACAACATGAGATAAAACAGGTTGCTTGATAAAGGGTATGATGCATTTTTGAAAAAACTTTTGGTAAAAATATGGCGCATATATACATGTTTATGTTTGCTTGGTGAAGGTGGAGGCAGGTGTAGAAAACGTCTAGGTACCTTGGGTAGTTCAGGGCAGCGATTCTCAAACCTTTGTAAGAATCAGAATCACCTGCAGGGCTATAGCGGACTGCTGGGCCCACTGACAGTTTCTTATTTAGTGGGTCTGGGGTGGGCCATGGGATCTGCATTTCTAACAAACTCCCTGACGCTGCTCTTTCGGGAACACCCTTTGAGAACCCCTACTCTAGCGTGTTCTGGGGCAATAGAAATGGGGTGGGAGAAATTATGAGTTTTCTTTATATAACTTTATGCTCTTTCACTGGTTTTATGCACTTACGTAACTGCTATCAATTTTGAAGAGGAGTATAGTAAAAGAGAAGGGAAAATGCTTTTTAAAAAAGGAAAGGAAATTGACTTAGTTCACGTAACTCCCTTTCCCAATATCCTTTTGTGGCTCCCTATTGCTCACAGAATAAATTCCAAACTCATGGGAGGGCGCAGCATGAAGGCCTTTTGGGATTGTGGCCTGCCTTTGACCTCTCTGTTCCCTGCCACCCAGCAGTGCACGAGCAGTCTACCCTGTGGCCGACAGAGCTGCCCACCATTCCCGATTGCAGTCTCTGCTCCTGCTTCCTTACTTTCGCTATGGCTGCCTTTGTGAGCTTCAAAGACAGGAACTGACCTGTCTTTGGATTCCCAGTGCGAAGTGCAGTTCTGTGCATACACAGTAAGTGCTCAATAAATGTTGTTGAATGAGAGGATGAATGAATGGCTAGTAGGCACCCCAAGGAAGCTGCTGAAAGCGAACCCCCTATGCAGAGTTAGACCTGCTTTGAGCATCTTCTGTGAGGGGGCGGCTGATGCGTGGTTCCCAGGTGCCTGTGTGTCAAGGAAACACAAACAAACCCAAACAGCAGGGGAAACGGGCAGGTGTAGGTCGAGCCGTCTGCGTTCCAGACCCACCTGCTTCTCCTCGAAGCTCTTCAGCCCCTCCTCAATCTTCCTGAGCCCACTCACTGTAAGTGGGTAATGGCACAGGGAAGACGGAGGGCGCAGGGAGCGCCCAGCATGGGATTTCGAGGGGGCGGCATCATTATGCTGATTTCTCCTCGGAGCAAGAGCATGTGTGTGTGAGTGATCGGGCGCCCATGATGTGGGTGTGTGCGCATGTGCACGATCAGCTATGATTAATCGCAGAGCACCGCATTTGTGTGGCGCTTTACAGTTTATAAAGCATTTCATGTCCATTATCCCATTAAGTCCCCCTGAAACCCTGTGACTTATGCAGAATGAACATATTATCATTTCCACTTTTGTGCTGAACAAAATAAGACTTAGAGAGTTTAAGTGACTTGCTTCTGGTGACACTTGGAGGAAGCCCAACGAAATATAGAACAAAGGCATCCCCTGGTTCTGTTTCCAGGGGCTCTGCCCTTCCTCCCGCATCCTCAGCGGTGACTGAGACACGGGCAGAGCAGGGCTCCCCAGCGTCTCCACCCGGGAGGGGAGATCCTCCTCAGTGGGACCCACTCCCCGCTCCTGCAGATCACGCTTCTCCGGCATCCTCAGACCCTATTAGTCAGCTCGTCACCCAGCAGACATTGTGGAATACCTACCGTATGGCCAGTCACCGTGGGGGACACAGAGATGTTTGTAAGTGGGGGGGGGGGAAGAGATGTATCTGTAATGGACAAGAAGCCTGGTTTCAGACGTTGTCACCCCCTCTCTTTTTAGCTGTGGGATTTTAGGCAAATTATTGGCAAATTTTAGGCAAATTATTTAACCTCTCTAAGCCTCAGTCGCCATATCTCTAAAGTGGGGTGGATAATACCTACCTGATTACGATGAGTATCAACATCCTCTGCATAGTGCCTGGTATGTAGTGAGCCCTCAACAATGACGATGACAGTTATTCCAGCTGAGGCAGCCAGGGAGGGCCTCACAGGAGAGGGTCCTCTTTAACTGAGTCTTGTGGGGTCTGACTGAGCCTTTCAGGCCCCAGGAGCTCGGTCAGATGTTTAAAGATGTGCATCGAGGCGTCTGGGCGAACCAAGCCGTTCTGGTTTTCTTTGGGGATTAGGTCCTGTTATGTTGGCCACAGCATCTTTGGGACTCTAAGAAAGCAGGTGGGCAACAGGGAGAGCCTCAGGACCAGCCTCCTGTGGCACTGGGACAGCCAGAGGGAAGAGGGAGGGGAGGGGAGTGTCACAGACAGGTGCCAAGTGCAGGGCTTGGCCTGTGGCTGCCCTTCAACAAGAAGGTAGGTCGGCTTTAGCCTGAAGGAGACTCTTCAGTCTTTCCTACTCTGACACTTTCCTTTAGTATCTGTGTTACTATCCTTCCCTTTGTGGGAACGGTAGAAACAGTACCAAACCCACAAGCTGATTGTGAGGATTAAATGGAATCATGCCCGAGCCTGCCACGTGGAAGGCCCCAGATGACAATGAGTTCCCTTCCCCCGTTGAACGTGACTCCTGTTTCTGCTCCTTCTCACCAGATATCTTAAGGGCCGCCCAGCCCTGGAGAGCTACGGGATGGCACCTGTGTGAATATCCATTTTTCTTTTCTCTAAACAGTGTGATAGAGAACTAGTAGATAGAAGCAACCCCGTCCCCAGGGAAAATGTCTGGCTGTGGTGGAGGGACCCGTGCAGACTTGGCGGTCAGACACGGGGATCCGGAAGGAGTGAGATCCTGAGGCAGCTACACCAAGCACTCCTGGAGGGCTCACTGCTTTCGGTCTTCAGTGCCCATCCCAGAGATCATTCTAGAACTTTCAGAATCATCTTAGACTCCTTCTCCTCTTCTCCTAGATTCAATCTGATATTCTTTCTACACATATTTTTTGAGTACCTTCTGCATGCTAGATACCATTCTATACACTTCAAACACATCCCTCCTGTGATCCTGCCTTAGGGCGGCCCTCTGTTTATTGAATGCCTGCAACCGGGACCACTGATAACATTATCTCAGTTAATCCTTATGGTTCACAAGGGAGTGTTATCTACTACCCTCTCCCCGTTTTACAGTCTTGGGGCCTGGGGATCAGTGAGGCTGGAGACCCTCCCTCACCGCTGAGTTATTAATAGTTAGTGGGAACTGGGATTGAGACCCAGCTGTCTGGCCCTGACGGTTGGGCTCCACTGCTCCGCACTGGCTTTGTCTCTTGCTAGTGCTATTGCAGGGGTGTCTTCACACGTCCCCACCCAAGGGCACCACTAAAACAGCCTCCCTACGGTTTCCACAGCCTACCTGGCCTTTCAAATCCTTCTCATGCTTCCTTCTCTTATCTCTCTGGTTCGTCTCTGCCACTTGTCTCCCAGCTCCTGGCTGTGCCACAGCTCTCCAAGCAGGCCGTGTGTTTCCTCTGTGCCTTGCACCCGCAGCTTTTACTCCCTTCTCTGAATAGCAACATGAGCTCTCACCTGCTCTGAGAGCCTCCCTGACCGCCCAGGCAGAACGAATAGTCCTGTCCTGTGTGCCCACAGCACTCGCCTCCGGTTGCCACTCCAGTACCCATCTGTAAGAGTATTAGAATTTATTTGTGTGCATTCCTGATTTCTCCCCAGAGTGTAAATTCCCTGAGGCAGGGAATGAGCCTTATTTATCTTTGTATTTCCAGTGTCTCATACAGTCAGGGTATGGCACATAAAACACGTTCTAGAAGCATTTGTAGGGCTGCGTTAAAGTCAGGGCTGTTGGTGAAAGTCAAGCCAAACTGCCGGGGACGTCCACCTACACACTCCCCACCTGTTCCCTGAGAATTGTTTTTGGAGGCCTCCTGCCTGCCCCTGCCTCCTCAAAACCGCTTCAGACTGAGCGTCGAGTAACACCAAAGCCTTGGCCACCACCATCACCTCACTCGGTGATCACAGCTGTTTCTGGCTTCTCCGGGTCCCTGTGGCCCTGCCACTCCCCACCTGCCTGTCTTAGTCCATCTAGGCTGCTATAACAAAACACCATAAACTGGGTGGCTTATAAACAACAGAAATTTATTTCTTACAATTCTGGAGGCTGGAAGTCCAAGATCAAGGCACTGGCAGATTTGGTGTCTGGTGAGGGCCCATTTCCTGGTTCAAACACGGTACCTTCTCACTGTGTCCTCGCGTTGTGGCAGGCTCAAGCCAGCTCTCTGGGACCTCTTTTATGGGGGCACTAATCCCATTCATGAGGGCTAATCACCTCCCAAAGGCCCTACCTGTTCATACCATCACCTTGGTGTTAGGATTCAACATGTGAATTTGAGGGGGATACAAACTTCAGACCATAGCACCACCAACCCTTCCAGTAGTGAAGTTAAATAGGACCCTCTCACCATGTTGGTAATTCCTCTCCTACTGTAACTCATCAGAGGCCCTGGTTCTAGGGCAAAATGCAGGTGTTTTCTCAGTATGAGACCAGCTCTGCAGCTGGAGGTGGAGAGCCCAGGAGGCAGCTCTCCCCTTTGCCTTAATAGTCAGCCATCCTCCCCTATGCAGGTTCTTCTAAGCCCCAGGGTAGACAGTCCTCAGTATAGGGGATTGGGGGGTAAGGGCTCCAAGGGACAGAGGTACCTTGCACAGCTCCTCCCTCCTCATTCCCTGAAGTCTTGCCCTGGCTGTGGGCTCCACCACCTTTCAGACTCCCCCTCCTCCACAGATAACCTGTATTTCTTACTCCAGTGAGGAAAGCACAAATGGTGTAGGCTCCAAATGCTTTCCCAGGAGGGTAAAAGATGGTGCTGTGCTGAGCAAGGGGAAATAGAGAGTCCTGCCCAGCAACACCGCCTGGTGTTCCTGGATCCCTAGGCTCTGCTCGAGGTTTTGGTACTTAAGAAATGTAACATTTTGCTCCTATAATTTTATTTTATTAAATTAAATTGCTGCAAAAAAAAAAAAAGAAGCAGTTGGAGAATGTAGACTAAGATCCCAGGCATTGCCACGCTGTGGGAAACAACCAGATGGACGATTCCTGACCCTATGGAGGAATATGCAGCATCCGCAGGTGGGACGCAAGTCAGGAGGGGCGAGATCATTCGGACAGCAGGGCTTTGTGCCTCCAGGAGAGCTGCGGGCCTTCCCTGGGCCTCTGAGACGGGGAGAAGAGCCTTCACCTCATCCGATCCTCCCAGATTGGGCTGAGACTGGGAAGCTCGTACTGAGGATTTCTTCTGTATTTTATAAACACCGTTACAATGAATCCTCACAAAATGCCTGAGGGTGGAAACATCATCACCCTCACTTTCCAGAAGAAGAAATTGAGCTCCAAAGGGGCTGCATACCTTGGCTGTGGTCGATCCCTCTCTGGCCAACACTTAACCACTAAGGAAAGGCCTAGGGCAGAAAAACCTCCTGGATACCTAAAATGACTTGACTTATTAGACTGATGGCTGCTAGTGTCCCCAGGTCTAGCCTAAACCCAGTGCACACAAATAGTTCCCTGAGAGTGTCACCCAGCCTTCTCTGAGCTGTGCTTGACAGTCACTCTGCTCAGCTGGCTGTCTGCTGGGTGCTGCCTGATTTTGAGGGAAAACGAATACATCCCTGTCCCTGACCAGTTTCTCCTTCCATTCTCCTACCCTCAGACACTCTTTCCAGGAGCTGCTGACAACAACTCTCTCATTGACCAAAGAAGAGCCCTCTCCTTGACTAGTCTTCAACCCTGGGCTTCCTTGCCTGTCCTTGCAGAGTCTAGTTCTAGCAAGGACCCTGAAAAGCTAGTTTAGAGGGGATCCCCCCACACTTGATATCTGATCTCCCTGGCCTGCCCTTAGCATGAATCCTGTTAAGTTGGTTGAGCAAGAATTCTCCTCCCTTGACCCCCTGACACCTCACCTTCTGCTCACTGGCTGTAAATCTCCACTTGTCCTTGCTGTATTCAGAGTTGAGCCTGATCTCTTTCCCCTATGGCAATAGTCTTGCCACCTGTCATGATAGCCCTGAATAAAAAGTCTTCTTCCCCTTTTTAACGAGTGTCAGAATAATTTTTTCTTTAACACTGTCCCTGCATCCTGAACCCGGGCAGGGGTAGAGACAAGCAAATACAAGTGAGTCCCTCTCACACCTTCCCACCCCCCTCTGTCTTTGGGCCTGACTGGCACCACTGAGCAAGGGCTGCTGCAGGAGTCTGGGTGCGACCTGGAGCCACTGGACCCCAAAAATGAGTGAGAAAGGGCAAGAATGAGCTGCCCCCAAGAAGAACAGGCCACCTGGGGTGGGGTCTCCACTACGTGGAGCTGCCAGTCCACGTACGTAGTAAGTGTGGATTTCACCACGCACCTTGATGGACAAGAAATGTCACAATACTCATCTATTTGTTAAATTAAATGAAATCTGGCGCTGAAGTCCCATCCCACCAGGTTGTCAGGGACTCCTTCTGATCCACCTTTCCTTTGGGCCAGGACTGTGCACAGAGCGAGCACTGGAGAAGAGTCCTCTGCTCTCGGGTCCCCTGGCTCATCTCCTGGCTTGCATGAACCTGCAGGGTGGATGGTTCTGCTCCTTTGGACCCAGACTTGGGGATGGGAAGGGAATCGTGCTGGGGCTCCTCAGATACACCAGGAGCTGTTCCCTCTGAAGCCCGAAGCTTCCAAACCCCGACCCCGTCTAGCCTTGGACAGTGCCCGTCTCTCTACATCTCTGTACTCACTTGCTCCTCTCTGCCCCCACTCCGGGAAGGCTTGGTACAATCCGTCCAAGCAACCAAGGGTGGAAGCTGTCCTGCTGCAACTTCTGCCTCAGGAAATGGCTGGCTACCTTCTTGAAGAAGGAGAGAAATACTTTAGGAAGAAAGCACAAATTAACGTCTCAACCAATCGTGTGAGTGCCCCTCCTGTCCAGAGTGAGCAGACATGTGTTTAGATGGTGGAGGGAGGAGTGGCAGGGCAGGGCTGGGAGTGGGCCTGGGAGTGTTTACAAAAGGAGAAGCCCTCACTTTTCGCCCCAAGTCCCCAAAACTACCCTTTGCAAAGGCCTCCCTTTGCAAAGGAAAGGGAAACAGCTTGATACACACCTTCCCCTGAGAGCCTGGCCCAGGTTTAACAAGGCAGTGTATTTGTTTATCAAATTGGAAATGGGGAAAGGTTCCAGAGAGAAGGGTGAAAAATATTAAAACTTCTGCCAGGGCTGAGCAAAGGTTTCTATCCCTCGCCTGACTGGGGGCCTGAATGTGCACCGGGTACACTGTGTGTGTGTGTGTGTGTGTGTGTGTGTGTGTGTACACACACACACACACACACACGCGTGTGCACTCCTCTAGGGCTGGGCTGGGTGCTCAGGCACCAAAGGGAGTGCCGTACCCACCCACCTTGAGCTCACTATGCTAATGAATGAGGCATCACAATGCCGTTCCCCAAGGGCCCCAAGCCCAGATCACATCTCCATTAATGCACCCCTGGAGTTCATTGTGATTGGCATCGCTACAATAAACAGTAAATGAGTGAATAATAATTGGCCATCTATTTGAAAGTGTTTCTGAGGTTGCCATGGCAATCACACCTTTTATTAAGCTTTATTAAGCCGCAGCCAGAGAGGGAGGCAGCGGGAGCCCGGCCTCCCAGGGCACACTGCAGGGGATGTGACCTGCTCCATGACCTTTCCCGGGAGGCTCTGGGGCACAGGGGCCGAGTCTGGGGACACTGCCTTTTAATTTTTTTAACCATTCACCTTCTCTGGGGCATTTGAGAGGATCCGCTTTGTCCCTAACTAAAAATGAAAAGGTTCCCCTTCTGTCTTCTCCCTTCCTCAAACACCTGAGGAGTGGGAATCGGGGGACAATGTTGTTTTATTTTTCCCCGGAGAATTTCCCCTCTGAACCATGGTAAAAATTAAAGTGAGGAGAGCTCTGGAAAATAAAATTTATTTTATTTTAGAAAGATGACAAAAATCTTGCCGATGAGGTGCTATTATCCTGTCTTTATTATTCCTCTCCCTTCCCACCCTCCACCGATGAATTCTAAATCCCTCTCTGCAAGGAAAAGATTTTAATGTGAAACTACCTAGAATATCAGATCATTGTAATTCCTGTCCACCAGAAACAAGCGGTACAGTATTATTCTCACATGCAAGAATAAGGCACATTTCTGCATCCAGGGGGCAAAACAATTCTCTCTCTCTCACACACACACTCACACACACACACACACAGAAAAGAGATTCAGGAGCTTCTTTCCCTGCTGTGGGTCTGCTGTTGCTGAAATTCTGATCTTGATGTCACTGGTTAGGCAGCTAAGCATTAGGGGCGATGGGCCACAGATTCTGGCAGGAACATCCACTCATTTCTGTGGATTTTAAAGCAAGTAGCTTATTGTTACACCCTCTCAGAACTGTCTAAACCTGCAGCAGGAGAAGAGTCATGCTTAGAAATGGTCACAATCAAAGCAGGGAAACATTAACCTAAAACATTGTTTTTAACTGCAAAAAGTATATGTTACATTGTCATTTATTTTAAAATACTTCAGTACAGTATAGTCTGGGTGCAGAGTTGCCTAATTTAGCAAATAAAATACAGAAAACAGCTAAATGTGAATTTCAGGTAAACACCAAATAATTTCTTAGTATAAGTATGTCTAAAACATATATATTTTATCTGGCAACCCTAACTGGGAGATGTCATTTTGATCCAAATTCTGGGGTTAACATGTGAAGAATCCTAGTCAGGAATGTGTAGTTCAGGTGTGGTTAGTTAACATTTGAAAGACTCCGAGCAGAAAAAACACTCCTAGGCAGCTACTGCAAGACCTCAAGCTATTTTTATATCCTATCAACACCAGAGGCTTTGCTAATTAGCATAATGGATGTTAGAAATAATTTTCTTAGGTGAAACAAGTATTGGCCAGAAGTATCAGATACGGGAGCTCTCCCCGCCCTTGCATGAGAAAAGTATATAAATTTAGCAAGTCCAATGGTGACATATGCTCTGTGGAATGGTGCCCTAAGATTTATAACCAGTCCTATTCACAGCCACTAATCAGAGAATTTTAAAGCCTGACTCCTAAATTACCACTAGAATATTGCTATATCTTCATGCGATGTGTGGTCGCATAGCCTAAAAAGGTCAGAAGGCTAGAATTTTGTTGGGTTTGCTGGATAGGCTATTTGTTTGGGACTAGCTTGCTAATAAATATTTGTATGTATGAGAGAATCCAGCCTGCAACTTGTTTTTATTGTATGCATACCACCTGGGAATGAGAGCGTCGCCTTCAACTATCTACAGAAAGAACCAAACAGGTTTAGGTCCAGACATAACAGAAGAGATTCTTGCAGTAACCAAGGCAGAGTTTTGGTTCTCAGCAGCGTGTGAATAAAAAGAAACGGAAGATTTCGAAAAAGTCGAAAGTACTGAAAGGAGTAGCTGAACAAATAAAATGGATTCCTGGGGACAAAATTTATATTCAAAGAATCATTTTTTTTTTTAAAAATCACCATTGTAATTATTGTTAAGTGTATGATTTGGTGGCATTAAGTATATTTGAAACACTGTGCAACCATTACCACTATCCATTTCCAGAACTTTTTTATCGTCCCAAGCTGAAACTTTTGTCAACGGAAAAGAACCCAAACTGTGTAAAATAATTTAAAGAGGTTTATTCGGAGCCAGGTATGTGCGACCGTGGCAGGAGAGCCACGTCCAAGAAGCCTTGAGCAAGTCTTCTCGCCATGACTGGGTTACAGTTTGGTCTTATACATTTCGGGGAGGCAGGAATTACATGTAAAGTAATAAATCAACACACGGAAGGCATATGTTGGTTTGGCCCGAAAAGGTGGAACACCTCAAATTGTTACAGGTTACAGGTGGGTTTAAAGATTCTTTGATTTGTAATTGGTTAAAAAAATGAAGCTTTGCCTAAAGGCTTGGAACGTTTTAAGTTAAGATAAGGAAGTCTGTTAATCAGAGATAAGTCACTGGACATAGACTCAGACTCAAGTGATCTGTTAAGTAAATTAAGGACCTGCAGGTTTAAGCTTTGTCCTGCATATATAGCCTTAGGCCTAGGACAGGATGAGGGAGGTCTGACCTCCCTTCTCCTGGCTAGCAACTCAGCTGTAGGGTATTTCTGGAGTCCCGTTGGCCAAGAGGGGATCCATTCAATCAGCCAGGGAGCCTAAGCTTTTATCTTTGTTCACACTTTGTACCCATCAAAAGTAACTCTTCATTCTTCCCTTCCCCTAGCCCTTGGCAACCACCATTCTACTTTCTCTTTCTATGAATTTGTCTACTCTAGATACCCCATATAAGTGGAATCATACACTATTTGTCCTTTTCTGTCTGGTTTATTTTGCTTAGCATAATGTTTTCAAGGCTCATCTGTGTTGTAGCATATGTCAGAAGTTCCTTCCTCTGTAAGGCTGAATGACATTCCTTTGTACGTATATATCACATTTTGTCTATCTGTTCATCTGTTGATGGACATTTGATCAGGGAATCTTTTCTGATGGTGGGTTTGGGGTTCAAAGACAAGCCTGAGTTCTGCCATTACTGTGTCATTTTGGACAAGTTACTCAGCTTCTCTGAGATCCATTTTCCTTATCTTTAAATGCACACGCCTTCATTTTTTACTTAAACTTTTGTTGAAAAGATCAAATAGGATAATGTATGTAAAGTAGCCTTATAAATAGTCAATGACACTATAGTATCACACAGTGTTGGGCTTGTTCTTACTGGCACTAGAAAACGTCAGAAAACAAAACCTTTTTCCATTTTACTCTAATGCTGGTGATTTCTTCTGTTCTCAAGGTTTTACTTACTTCTCAAACACCACTGAATGCAAATACCTTGAGGCTCAGTATCTTGTAGCTCAATTTATTACAAAACTTTGAAATATTTAAAGGTAAATTCAATTAGTAAAAGTGTAATTACTGCCTGAATAAACTATACTTTAAATTTTAATATGCCAAAGTGGATCATTTCACGAGCAGAACAAGCTCTACGTTATACATTTTTAATGCTCCTAAACTAACAAAATGACATACAACCTATAAAAGACACTAAAAAAATTATCGTGTTCATTTTCACATCCCGCCCAAATCTCCACCCTACAGCCAAAGCAAAGGAACCCAGTTTAATGGATGACTTCAACAGTCCATTTTGCATGTTTAAGCACTCGCATATTTTTCTGGGTTAACTAATACAACTTCTCTAACTGGAATAAAGAAGCTATTAATATAAGGGGGTAGGCCCCCCAGCGTCAACTCCCGTGTCCCCAGCTTGCTGGCCTGTGGAGTTCAAAGGAGAAGGGGGAAGAAGGCCTTTGTAAAGAAGCTCCCTTTAGACTCCTAGTCACTAGCCTGCAGCAACACGATTGCTCCCAGCCTGCCTCCTTGCTGGTCCTGGATTTGGAAGTTCTGTGAGCAGCTTCCTCCATGGGAGTGCTCAGGTGCTTGGCTCTGGGGGATGGAGCAGCGTGGAGCTGTAAGGTGCAGGTGTGGCAGGGTTTGGTCTGGGCTTCAAAGACACCAGGAGACAGCAGCAGCCTCTATTTCCCAGCCCATACCCAGGCCTCGGGCAGTTTCTGACAGCCTTGAACCTGTGCCAGAGGAGACGGGAAAGAAAAAGAAGGAAAGAAAAGATGAAGTGCACGTTCACAAAGCAGTGTCTCCCTAGCCCATCCACAGTGTCTAATTTGCAGCTGGGCTTCCAGCTCACAGGAGACATGAGGCCTTGTGTTGGCCAAGTTCTCTCACCCGCGGCTTCCCAGACACTTGGAGGTCCAGCAATTACCCAGTAATTACCCCATTTATTGCCTCATTACGGGTGACCACCTTTTGGCAGGCATTTCCCTGGGAAAGTCTCTTCTCCAGCACAGGCTTCTTAATACCAGGACGGGAGCAGGCGGGCCCGCTGGGTCCTGCTGCTACACGGGGCTGAATTGAGCTCCCCACGTGCACCCTCACCCCACGCCAGCTTGCCCTTGCTTGCTCCTGGCCCTGCACCAAGCCCTCCGCCTCTGCTCTCACTAATGACTAGCTAGGCTGGGTGGGTCACACTGGAACTGTACCCTAACACTTAACACGAGCCCATCTCCCTTCTCCTGTCTCCATCACAAAGGCCAAGGCGCCACCAGGAGTCTCCCGAGCATTTGATCCCCCCCATGGACATTCCCTAATCCCCATACCTCTCACACACATCGTGGCCTTTGTTCACAAGGCCTGTCTAGTGATTTGGACACCTTGACACCTCCTAGTTCTAACAGCTTCGCACCCTCACCCTGGGCTCAGGAGGAGCGACTTTTAACACATCTCACACTCTGGTGAGCAGCATTTATGCACTTGCAGGTTGGACAGGTGGGCAGTTGTGATGAAGGGGGCTGGATATGCCAATGATTGTGTCTTCCAAGCAAGTTACAGGTAAAATTAATTGGAAAAAAGAAGTTGAGATTTTGCAGAATACAAATGAGTAATCCCTTTTTTGGAGTGGAGTGGGAATTGGCATGGATTCATGGCCAATGGCTCTGGGAGGAACCTTGGGGGTCATTTAGCCCATCTCCTCATTTTAAAAAGGAAAGATTAGGCCTGGAGCAGTGTGGCAATGAATCAGTGGCTAAGTCAGAGGCAGCATCTGTGCCCTCTCCCTACCAGTCCAGAGCTATGCCCTTTGCAGGTGGGCATCTTATTTTGCATAGTCCAATCAAATGTCTTTTTTTTTTTGAAACAGAGTCTTGCTTTGTTGCCTGGGTAGAGTGCCTCATGGCGTCATCACAGCTCACTACAACATCAAACTCCTGGGCTCAAGCAATCCTCCTGCCTCAGCCTCCTAAGTAGCTGGGACTATAGGCCTGTGCCACTATGTCCTGCTAATTTTTCTATTTTTAGTAGAGATGGGGTCTTGCTCTTGCTCAGGCTGGGCTTGAACTCCTGAGCTCAAGCAATCCTCTCGCCTCCGTCACCCCAAGTTCTAGGCAAATGTCTTTGTTTGCTTGTTCTTGCCTTCCTCATCCTCATTCTGAGATCATCAAGTCTGTTTCACTGTGGCCTGTGAAGGATCCTGAGCTTTCCTCTGAGCACCAGCATATGGCTGGGATGCTAGTTTTTTCGGTTGTGCCTGTAATCATCCAAGTAACATCCCAAAGGCATCTGCCCTTTGCCTCCCTGAGCACACCATGCTTTTCCATACTTACAGAAAGACCAAGCTTGCCTACTAAAGATACTCCTCACACTCAGCCCCAGGTAAATTTGTGCCCGGTCTGCTCCTAACATCATTGTCAAGGCCTGCAGGGGGCCCAGGGAGAGGCGCAGGCTCCTGTTTGCACACGCTCTGCACGGAAGAGTAGAGTGAGCCCGGGCGCCTGATCTTACTCTCTGCAGCTTCCTCCCTACAGAAGCCCTTGTTGCTAAGTTACCACAGCCCCTTCCACGCAGGCTTGAGAGCTGAGGAAGGGGAGGCGCACAGATGGCATCAGGATCCCGTACAAGCAGTATTCAAGGCTTCGGGCCAAAAGTCTTTGTTTAAGAGGAGGATTTTATCTCACTCATCCATCCATCCATCCATTCATCCAACAAGTATTTATTGAAAGCTTCCTACATGCCAGGCTCCTACCTGTCGGGCTCCATGCCAGGTAATGAGGAATCAGGAGCAAGCCCGCCTCTCCAGTCTTACCTGGCAGCCCACTCTAGTCTGTGTTAACCAAGCTCCAGCTCTCCAGCGCCCCATGGTAATGACAGCAGGGGCACTAGGCAGCGAGTGCTCTGTGCCAGGCACTGCTCTAAGAGCTTCACACGTGTCCACTTATTTGATCCTTATGACTATCCTGTGAGGTGGTGGTTCCATTGTTATCCCCATTTTACTGAGAAAACTGAGGCACAGAGACAGTGCCAACAACTAGCAAATGGCAGAGCCAAGATTAAACCCAGTGAGTCCAGTTTGCAAATATGTCCTTTTAACCGGAAACTTTCTCATTTCTGTTTGTCTTTATAGAACGATAGAGGTGCGATAGAGGGTTTTAAGCAGGGGGTTAATATTGACCAGAAGGTTTTTCAAAAGTCAGACTGACTGTTGCCTGGAAAATGAACTGCATCAGGGCATGAGTGGAAGAGTGGATGAAGACGGACCCGGGAGGAGCTCTTTGCAGGAGTCCAGGTGAGGAACGTGGAGAGTCAAACCGCAGCGGAGGCAGTGGGGTTGGGAAGACTTGGGCCAGTAAAAAAAGTCATGTAAATGTCTATAGACCTGGTTTAAATTCATCTTATTTTCCAATGTCTGCTTTCAACTATGCTCCTTTTCTGCCCCTTGGCACCTTAGGCAAAGTCTTTAATTTATTTGAAAAACACAATTCAGTCAAGTTTAAAATTTCAATCCCGAATAAGATTCAAACTTCATCAACTTTTCTCAACCCTAACCAGGCTTTGCATTTGGGGTAGAAATAGCGTACAGTCTTGTCTATCGTACTCTTCCCGCTTCCGCGTGATTTTCAGAGTGGAGGTGGTGAGCTTGGCCTGGTTAGGGGTAAGTACTTCCTCTTCCTCCCTCTTCTGAGTCTGTTCCATCTGACATTAAGGCAGGGAGAAGAGATAGAGCCATGGTTTGGATAGAAGGTTCCTTTCTGAGAACGGTACCTTACCCATAGAAAGCACCGAATAGGTATGTGTAGAATAAATGATTGACCAAATGAATAAATGAATTTATGATTTTATTGCTAATGCAATAATGGCTGCTCTGGAACGAAAGCTCAAAAAGCGTGGGTTGTGTGTGTGTGTGTGTGTGTGTGTGTGCGTGTCTGTCTATCTGTCTATATAGATAGATAGACACATAGACTTTTCTTTGTGCTTTGCTCTATTTAGTATGCAGCATGATATTAGATTTGAGAGGTGATTTTGACAGTGATGATTCCAGCATTCAGTGCTCCACGGTCCAACCTACCTCTCCAATTTTAACTCCGCTGCACAATTCTGCTCCAGTAAAACTCACTGCTTTCTAGTATGTTTGGTATCTTTTTCTTGATGGTGCCTGTATGGGGAGCTATACAGTGAGGCATCTCTCAAGAATCTGTAGATAAAAGAACTAGTATTGTCTGCTAAGAATTAAACTTTAAGATCTGTACAGAGCAGAGATATGCAAAGTCACCTTCAGGAGACAGAATGGTTCCCCAGGCGGCGTAACTCGACAGTAACCTGATGGAATGTATTAACACACCTACAGGAACATGTGTTAATCAGAAGTGATACTGCTCAGCCATGACACATAAAGAAAAGAGAGTCGTCAAGGCAGTGACCATGCAAAGCAGAAGGTATTTGGGCCAACAGACTGGCAGTACTACAGCCAGCGTGGTTATGGTACTGGAAGGGGGAGTATAATGGCCATTAGATTTCAAGTAGTTCAGTCTCACTGGCCAGATCATCCTTGCTGGAGAGATGGACACATCAGTTCATCTTAGTGTGATGTCATCCTATATTAAATTTATCTAACTCTCTTTTGTTTTCATTGTTTAGATAATACTTCATGTGTGTACCGTAAGAGTAAGAACTCAATCAATATTAGTTATGCTATTATTATGCTGATTATGAGCTGGCTTTCTACATGGGGACAGGATGTACTAGTCGATTAAGCAGAACCACTCTAACCAGAGACAATACAGTTCTTGATAAAAATAAATACACTAGTATTCTGAGTTTGTGGATGCTACATGTTAATATTAGGTTGCCTCTGAAATATGACTCTTTTCTTGGAGAGTTGAGAAAATCAGGTGCAGGATTGACAATCAAACCCTGGATGGGTGAATTCTCAAAGGGAATGGATGATACCTTGAGCAGCCTCTCAGAGATGGCCAGCTTGGAGTGGAAACCAGTCTATCCCCTACCCCTGGCCCAGCTTCTTTCTCCTGCCTGAAGCCTCTCCTTCCTAGGAGGCTCAGCTCAGCCACTCTCATTTGTGAAGCCAACAGTTCGTGCTCCCTCATCTGGGCTCCTTAGCACCTGCCCTGGTACCCATGGAGCGCACACAGCATAGGTAGGAGGAAGTGAACTATAGGAGTTAAGCACATGAGCTAATGGAGTTATGGGCTCTGGAGTTGGATAGACGTATAACTTTGGGCAAGGTATTTAATCTCTCTGTACTTAGTTTTCTTCACTGTAAAGTTGGTATAATCACAGTGCTGACCTCATAGGGGTGTTGCAAAGCTTCATGAGCTAATGAATATAAAGCCCTTGGTGCCATGCCTATTACATTGTAAGTGCTCAGTGAAGGTTAGTCATTGTTGTTAATTGCTGCTTATTTTCCAAGCACATGTCCTGTCTCCGCAACTCATTGGTGAGTTCTTTATAGTAGAGACTTTGTGAGCTTCAGTGCCTCCATCTATTAAATGGGAATAATAATAACCATGTCATAGGTTTATTAGGAGAATAAGTCAGATGATAAGCACAAAGAACCCAGTTGGTGTCTATATATATTAGGTGTTCAAGAAATCCTTCTTATTTATTATTATTAGACCTATTAACAGGCCCTCTGCTTGGCACAGGCTTTGAATGTAGTTGGTATCACAGGTATATGTGATTGCGCGGTGATCCAAGGGAACAGTGATAGGATATGTAGCTGCCCTTTGGCAGTCAGAGCTAATGCACATGGGCTAATGAACTGATTTCCAGGGACTCTGCAATTGCCTGTGTGGGAAGTGGTGCATGCTGTCCAGTCCATGGGCTAACTATTGGTACATCTGTGTGCTCCTGCACAGGCTGTGCCCCCCATCTGAGATGTCCTCTGCTACTCATCCTCTAAGGACCAAACATTCTTGTCTTTCTGACTTTCCTTCTCCGTTGTGCATCTCCTTACCTGTCACTGCTCCTTCCTCTAGCTTTTCATGCATGCATCACATGGCATGAATCGTATTTTATCATTCATTCATTCATATACACACACACACACACACACACACACACACATACAGTCATGCACTGCATAACAATGTTTTGGTCAACAACTGTCCACATATATGACTATGTTATATAACATTATAACATCATTTTTTTACTGTGCCTTTTCTATGTTTAGATATGCTTGATACACAAATGCTTACCATCATATTACAATTGTCTATAGTATTCAGTACAGTAGTATGCTCTACAGGTTTGTAGCCTAGGAGCAAGAGGCCATACCATGTAGCCTAGGTGTGTAGTAGGCTATACCATCTATGTTTCTGTAAGTATACTCTAGTATGTTTGTGAAACAAGGAAATCACCTAATGATTTCTTTCTCAGACTATATTCCTGTCATTAAGCGACGTATGACTGCAACATATATGATATATTGATATGTATAAACTTGTACTAGTGGGCAGAGACGATGTGTTATTCATAATTTGGTCTTCAGCATCCAGTAGTTGATCAATTGGTATCAGACACAAGGATAAAATGGCCTAAATGTTTGGTGGTGAATGTGCCTTGAGCTCACTTTCCAGTGCGGGGCTTGGGGTTGTTCCAGTCCATCTGTACTCTAGCTCTGAGTCCCTGCTGTGACCAGTAGACCACCTGGGAGTCAGTGTGTTACTCCAGAGCAAAGAGAGATCACAATGACTTTGGCATTCATGCAAAGCCCGACGCAGAGCAGACGCGGGGTGGCGGTTACTACTACGCATGTGTGCACGGGGCGAGTATCCACTCAGCTGTAGGAGAGCAGGAGCAGAGATGGAATTACTGTTGTGGTCACTGGCAGTCTGTGCCCAGCTGTCACTGCAGACTGTCTCTGGGAGATAAAGCTTCCTGCTGCCTTTTTGCCCCTATCTAAAAAGCCTGGAGAAGGTATGGGGAGCCAGTTTTTATTTTTGTTTTTCTTTGATTCTGGCTGGGAGGGGGATGAGCAAGACCTTGATTTTCTGGACCCCCCTGGATGGCTGACACTGTGAGCGATCAGGACAAGAGGTCTGCTGGGAGAACCACACATTCAAGAATCTTAAGAGGAGGATCATTACTGATAAATAAACACAGACACCGTTCTGAAGCAGAATTTGTGTTTTTCTCTCAAGGGTCTCGGGAAATTAGCAAGCAGCCCACGTAGCTGAGGACAGCCGGCAACCCCTCCTGACCTCAGATTACTGCTAATGATAAGAGCTGGAAGCCCAGCTCCAGGCACATGATGGGGGAGAGCTCGACCCCCCGAGGTTGGGGATGTGCTTCATCTTTTGGGATTTTCCACAATAGATTTATTTTTAGCAAGAAAGGATTTAAAATCCCACGACTCAGTACCACTTATTTGCTTAAACCAAGTAGCTTCTCAGGAGAGAGTTGAGGGAGGAAGTCTGAAAACTGTCCTCTCTGGCCATAGGAGGGGATACCACTTTTGCAGAAGTCACCAAGAGTCCTGATCCCAGCAAGTGAGCTTCTGGGGACCTCCCAGATGTGAAATGTTCTCCTCGGAAGAGTCCCTCAACCACTCATCACCCAATCAATGATCCCAGATGTTGCGGCTCCTTGAGAAGAGACTATGTACTCCGAGGGTCTGGGGAACATTGCCCACTCCCTCCAGCCACGCTGGCTCCTTTGTTCTTCCTCAAATATGACAGACATACTCCTGTTTCAGAGCTTCACACTTGCTGTGCCCTCTCCAGATACCTGCATGGCTGACTCCTTCCTTCACTTTTGATTCTTTGCTGAAAACTGAGGTCTTCACTAGACACTTTGATATTCCCCTTCTCTCCTTTTTTTTTTTTAAGCACTTAACTGCCAACTTTAATGAATTATGTCCTTCTCTGCCCTATCAGTTACGACTGCTGAGTGCCAGCTTCGCAGGCACTGTGGCAGGGGGAAATAAATACGGCAAATTGTTCATTGGCTACTAAAGCTTCCACAGAAAGTAACACACATCATTTTGGCTCACATTTCACTGGACCAAACAAGTCACATGGCTACATCTAACTTCAAAAGGGAGGGTGAAATGCATTGCTACCCTGTTCCTAAAAGGAGAACTGCAATATTTGTCAATAATTCTAATGACTACGCTACCTGTTTAAGAGCCTTCAGTGGCTTTCCTTAGCTCATGGGATAAAGTCCAAATCCCTTTGCAGGATTTAAAAATCTCGGAATGATTTGACTCCTGCTTATCCCTCAGATTTATATTTCAGCTTAGAGGATATGCCTTCCAGGTAGCCCTCCCTGACTGCGCTGTCTGGGTTAAGGATTCTTCATCCCATGTGCTTTTCGGAAACCTGGTACTTCCTAGCACATTAGTACTCACTTGACTCTATCTCCTGCAGCGAGGTTTTCTGGTGATCCGTCAGTTAGTCTTAAAATCGTATCAATTATTCATGACCAGTATTTAAAAAATGAAACAGAACATAATAGAACTCATAATAGTATATTATATGTAGTAAGGATTAGTAATGCTTTGTGAAAGTTTTATTTCCTTTACGTGTGCGTAGGATGGTCCTGTGTACTGGGCTGACTTGTAAAATGTATTATCCTCTGGTCTCAAAACCCTGGCCTCAAGTGGTCCTTCCTGAAACATATTTCATAGTCTGGATCGTGGTTAAAAGCATTTAAAGCCACAACCTCACTAGGACAGTAAATTCCATGGGGCTTGGGACCACATCTATCTTATTTATCGCAAACCAACAGTGACTAGCATAGTGCCTGTATAGTACAAAATAGGTCCTCAAAATTTTTTTAAAAAATTAATTGATAAATGAATTCTCAGTCACCTGAGCTATCAGCGACTTTAGTTAGAAGCAGGGTAGATGGTTTGGGCTGCTGGTTTTTCAGTCCCATCACCCCTGATGAAGAGATGCCAGTTTGGATTTCCAGTGCCAAGGCTTCCCTCATGTCCTGAGCCGGGCTACGTGGATGTGGACAGCAGCCTACGGACCTCAGCAGCTCTCTGGGTTTGGAAGCCTGGAAGAGCCATTTCTCTTAATCAAAGCCGTCTTGCTCTCCTTCTTAAATCCAGCACCGTCCTTACACATAGGGGTAGTAGGATGCTGATTATACTGCCCCAAAATTACCGTCAGGAGTTCAAATCCTATTTTATGACTTACTGGTTGTGTGACTATAGGCAAGAGGCCTCTCTGAGCCTAAACTGCTTCCTCTGTAAAACAGATGTAATATTATCTTCCTTTCAGAGTTTATGTAGGGATTAGAGAGAATATTTATTACCTATGTCTGGCAGTACACACATTTAATAAATCATAGCTATATAATATAATATAATATAATCATTATTACCCTAACTGACTTTTAGAAGTACTCTAAATTCCTTTATTAGTAACGCATTTCTTTGAATTGAGGCATCATTTACTGTAAAGTGCTCTAGTTTCCCTGGGAGGAGTAAGTATCTGAAATCATTATCAACATGTTTGAATGAATAACATGTCTTTCTTCCAGCGTGGAATCAGCTAAAATCTGGCTTTGATGGGAGGAAAGGAGGAGAAACAGAAATAGGAAAAGAAGCCTGGGATGAAGGAGGGTGTGTGTGGCCAAGGTCGTTGGGGGTGTCTAGGACAAATGTTTTATCCTTCACAATGTTCCACTTCCCTGGTGGAAGGCCTGGCGGATGATGTTGCATCTCTGCACTCAGTTTCCTGTATATTCCCTTTAACAGCGTCAGCTCCATAACACCCAGGGAGGAGTGCAAAATAAAAATTTGGGGCTTCTTGTTCAAAAAGGAGGAAAAGAAGTTTCCCTCTCCGTTTCTGGATGTGTCATAGTGTTTTTTATTTGCTATTTAGCGAGCGAGCGCTCTGTCGGGACGTTGGTCCTTGCAGGCAAGCACAGACCTTTTTCCGAGTCCAGCCCTTGGACGTGGCTCTAGGGGACCTCGCTCCACCCTCCCGGCCCCCC
>NW_012151951.1:14728131-14752388 GCF_000956105.1 Propithecus coquereli | reverse complement strand
CCCCGCCCCCGCCCCGCACACACGCCCTGCTGGAGTGAAGGGCGCTGCAGTCCCGGGCAGGGGCGGGGCTGCAGGCTGCAGAGAACCCACCCTGGGGAGGCGGGAGGCGGGGGTCAGGACCACAGGTGAGCTGGTCTCCAGGCCACAGCGCATGCTCTGCTGTCCCATCGGACTTGGCTTACGAAACAGAGCCAAAAATTAAATTATCATGAATTTCAAGACGATGACCACAGATCATAAAACCCCAAGCAGGGCACTCCTTTCTGGGCCTGGGGTTCCGTGTGACCGAGGCGGGGTATCCCTGCTCTTCAGCTCTGCTGAGCCGGGCTGCTGCCGAGAACCCCCCACCGCCTGGCCTTGGTCTTCCTCCAACCTCCTCCCAACCTTCCTTCTTCATCGCTGAGACCCCGGGGCGGCATCCCTACTGGCTGCTGCTACTGCCGCTCCCCTCCTCTGCCGGATTCCCCTTAAGGGGTCGCTAATGGAGCGACTGTGCTTCTGGACTAGTGCAGCGCTCCGCGTGGGTGCAGCTGGCGAGAGGCCGGAGACGGAGGAGGATGTGCGGCCTCCCGGTGTATCTGCTCCTGCTCCCCAGGTCTTGTCACGAAGTTTCCCAGAGTGAAACAAGACTATTTGTGTACTTTATAAGTCAGCCTACCCTTCCCCAGGAAAGTGACTGTAACCTTTCTATAGTGGGAGCAGCAAAAATCTCCCTCTGTCTGGGTGGAAGCGACTTCCTCCGGGTTCAAGATGCCTGCCAGGGCTGGGGTACTCTTTGCAAACGCCTTCCCTTCCCACTGGGAGAGGAAGAGCTCTCCGACTGAGGGAAAGGAGCAGGATGGATAGCAAGAGCTAATACGGAGACGCCTCAAAGGGGGGTCAATCCACATGTATGAAGAAAGCACCAATAGAGGACACCAGAGATCAAGCCTTAGGATTTGGAGACCCTACACCTGGGTTCAAGTCCTGGCTCAGACGCTTCCAAACTGTGTCACATTGAGACTCTGTTTTCTTATCTGCAGAATGGGTATAAAAGTAATTCCTATTTTCATACCACAGAGGTGAGGGACAAATGAGCCAATATGCGAAGAAAGTGTTTCTCAAAAAGCTATAAAAATATTTGTCAGCCTCATGGGAGATAAGAGAGAACAAGAACATAATTCATGATTGCATTACTGGTTTTGGGTATTCCAGCATTATGGATATTATACTATTTTTAAGTACAAAAGTACTGGTATTTTTGTTGATGCAAACTACTGTTATTTTATAATAGTAAAATAATAGGATTTAGCTGTTATAATTTATGTAATCCTGTACTATTACCTAGTAAAATGTTTATATAATATAAATAAAACTTAAAGTAGATTACTATTTACTATTATATTCTAATAAGTACTGAATACTATTATTTGTAAAGTTTAAAAAATGTGAAATCTGAATGAGTCACATTGTTAAACATACCGGGAAGGATACACTGCCTTAAAATTTCTGAACAAACAAAGATCTATTATTTAGAAAGCATTTTGATCACAACCTTCCTCCATTTAAAACCCTCCCAAGTGTTTTATTTTTTATTTTTATTCCCATTTCCCAGTATTCATGGTAAAGTTGGGCATTATTGCTTATGTTTATCATTGATTTATATTTTCTCCAGAGCCGGTTCAGATCTCCATCTACTGCCAGAGATTCCTGGGGGAGTTTTCATAGACTTGGGGTATAACAGGGGGTATTAGGAGAGGCAGCAGGTGGAGAAGGAGGTGTGGTAGGGGATTGGGGAACAAGAGGGGAAGGAGGGACCCCTCCATTCTTCTGGAACTCAGAAATCACTCCTGAGATACACTTGACTTCCTCAGCAACCCCACTCTTAATCCACCAAGTCCAAATTTATACTCTTAGGGCCTTGAACATAGGACTCTGAGCCCTGGTAGAACTGTCTTTCTTTCAGTTGGAATGGCATCCAAGGATAAACTGTAGAAGAATTGTATTCATAATTCAACCTCTCATTGTTATAAAATAACAGTATTCAATATAGGTGCATTCAATTTGCTATTTTGCTTTGATATGGCCATCACCATGGATAAAATATGACAATTTGGTGTCAGACCACACTGTCATTTTTGTGACCTTGGCAAATCACATCATCTTTCTGAGCCTCAGTTTCCTTATCTTTAAAATGGGAGTTAAATCAAATTGACTTGTTGCTAGAAGTCAGTGTGATAATCCACAAAGTGTTTTGCATGGTACCTGCCTGGCCCATGGCAGGGACTCAAAGATCGGCTCTTGTTCCTCACTATTATTAGACTTCACTATTCCACCCTGGCCTTGAGAATCATCTAATTAGATGAATCCCACTACTCTCCCCCTTTTCACCCCCAGACAATGTTTAATCATTCGGCCTAACAACTCAATTACACAATGTTTGTGGCAGCGGCTGTAGTGGTGAATTGAATTCTCTGATTAACTGAGTGTTACTGAGAAAACTCCTTTTGTCTTCACCTGGGCGGTCACACATCTTTGTAAAATAGAGTATAATCCATTTTCCTGCCTTAGCAAGTAGGGCTAGAGACAAAATAGGCTATCTGTCTCTTTGATGACTCAGTGCTCCTCTCCAAATACTGCACAGTCCCATGAAGAGAAAGGGTAGATGATTCTGGGCCAAGTGTATCCTGGCCTTGAAGAGGGATTCCAGAATAAAACCTACACCCACCTGTTAGCTCATCATTTTCCTCTGTGTTGAGAAAATCGAGAATCAAAAAGTATATATGTGTGTGGTGAGAGTGGGTGGGAAGAGGGGTGTGCAAGCTGAATTCTCACACTGATTAATGATTTCTGGTTTATGGTGGTTGCTTTTGGTTATTTGAGGATGTTTTTAGTTTGGAAGTTGCTATTTTTTGAGTGTGTCCCCCACATTTCATGCATTGGAAACTTAATCCCCAAGTTCATATGTTGATTGGAGGTGGAGCTTTTAGGAGGTAATTAGGATTAGATAAGGCCACCAGGGTGGGGCCCCCGGTGGGACTGGTGGCTTCATAAAGAGAGGAAGAGAGAACTGAGCTGACCTGCACTCTGTTGCCCTCTGGCCATGTTATGCCGTGGCATGAAACCCCTCGCCAGGGTCAGCGCCACGCTCTTGGACTTCTCAGGCTCCAGAACTGTGAGCTGAATAAACTTCTTTTCTTTATAAATTACCCAGTCTCAAGTATTCAGTTATAGCAACAGAAAACAGACTAAGACTATTCTTAGTCTTCTTCTTCGAGACTGGCATCCTGCAGCCAGGCCAACTTCTGAGAAGCACAGTGCCAGTTTACTGGGGACACAGGAGCAGCAAAGACTGGGAGCCTCTCATTGCATGATGTCCTCTTCTGTGTTATGCCATGTCCCTTTGGTGCACACATTCCCACAACCTGAGAGTCACTCATAATTACTTGTATTACTGCTTCGCGTGGACATCATCGTCCCCTCTGTTTCTCTCAGGACAATACCCATTTTATAAGTGAAGACTGAGAGGTTCAGAGATGACAAATGACTTGTTTAAGATGACTCAGCTGGAGTTGGCTGAATTTTGGATGTGTAAAAATGACTTGAAGACTTGGGTCTTTAAGGCTGCATCTCTTTTACATTGCAAATGTATCATGTTTAAATATATTTGGATCATTCATAGCTCAGTGAGAATAACTTTTTTTTTTTTTTTTAAGAGACAGAGTGTTGCTCTGTCAGCCAGGCTGGAGTGCAGTGGCACAATCATAGCTCCCTGTAACCTCGAACTCCTGGACTCAAGCGATCTTCCTGTCTCAGCCTCCCTAGTAGCTAGGACTACTAGGTGCATGCCACCATGCCCTGCTAATTTTTTAGAGAGATGGGGTCTTACTATGCAGCCCAGGGTGGCTTCAAACTCCTGGCCTCAAGTGATTCTCCCACCTCAGCCTCCCAAAGTGCTGGGATTACAGGTGTGGGCCACTGTGCCTGGCCGAGAATAATGTTTTAAGTACAAAGAGTTGGTCCTATCTAAGTGATATCAACCAGACAAATGCAGTGGGAGGATGCAGGGCAGTTTGCTGAGAGGGGCTCCGACTAGTCCAAGGGAAGAAAAGGAGAGGGGAGGAGCCCCAGCACCACCATGTGCCCGTTATCCCATGTGATCTCTCCAACCTGAGAACTCAGATATTATCATCCCCATTTTACAGATGACAACACTGAGGCTTAGAGAGATTAAGCAATTTTCCTAAGGTCAGAGAGCTGGGAAACAGCAAGGGTAGGCTAACTTTTTGTCCCTTAAGCCTATACTTTTCCAGTCACTTTGCTGCTTTCTGTGAGGACATAGGGTACTTGGGGGATACATAAAGGAGTGTTTAGAACCCCAAAAGGATATGGGGGAGCCCGATTCAAGTCTTGTTTGTAGTTGTACAAGGCCTTGCTAGCCATGGAAAAACTTAACTTTTCCCACAGATGTTACCAGAATATGATGGGGATGAGGAAGCTTGTTTTTGACATTTTCGGTATGACAAAAACAACAAAAGCAGGAGCAGCAAAGCATAACGACCACATCCAAACTTCAACCTTAGAAGTACTGACCTTCTGGAAGCTCGGGGGCCATGTTTGAATTCTGTAGCATTTCCTGAGCCAAGAGGCAGGACGTGATATTATGATATATATGAGATATATTAATATATATGATATATATTCATACATATACACACACACATATATGTGTGTATATAGGTTTTCATCCACGGTTCCTGGCTCATAACTCCCATAGCCCTTTTTACAGTAAACAGAATCTCTCTCTCTGACCTTGTCCTGTCTTCCTGTCACCTGTCCAAGGCAGGACTATAATCTGACTGTGGGTCCTAAGACTCTCAGGCCTGAGAGGGTCCTGCCCCATACCCTGGAGGAAGCGATGCTGCACAGAGAGGCCAGGAAAGATCTGAACAGACAGGGCTTGCTGGGTTTAGATTAGTCCCTTATTGTCTAATCGCATTTCTGTATGGTTGTCAATCATGCCTATGTAATGAAGCCTCCATAGAAACCCGAAAGGACAGGATTTGAAGAGCTTCTGGGTAGCTGGACGCCTGGAGGTTCCTGGAGGGTTGCATGCCTCTTCCCCATACCTCGGCCTGCACGTCTTTTCATCTGTGCCCTTTGTAGTATCCGTTATAATAAACTGGTAGCCGTAAGTGTTTCCCTGAGTTCTGTGAGCTGCTCCAGCAAATTAGTCCAACCCAAAGGGGAGATCGCGGGAACCTCAACTTGAAGCCAGTCAGTCAGAAGTTCTGGAAGCCCAGATTTGTGGCTGATGTCTGAAGGTTGGGGGCAATTTTGGGGACTGAGCCCTCAACCTGTGGGTAGATAGTGGCGGAATTGAATTAGAGGACACCCAGCTGGTGTCCGCAATGCTTGGTGTGTGGGGAAAAACCCCCACATTTGGTCACGGAAGTCGCCTTCTGTGTTGATGATTGTTGTGATGTGAGAGCAGAGGAAAAACACGGTTTGAGTTTTTCCCACACACAGGGCTGTCACTTCCCAGGTGCAGATTATGCCATTATACAGTGACACAAAGGAGCCTGCAGGTGGGCTCCGAATGCCGTCCCATTACCAATGTGCTCTGTACGAACAGTGGGCAGACTGCGGTTCAGGGGCAGGACAGCCTGGCCTCCTAACACTGTCCATCCAAGTACCAGGTACTGACTGTGTCAAGATGACTAGTTTCAGTCTCACAAATGTTTGTGCAGTGACCGCCAGTTGCTGAGTTCTGTCTTAAGTTCTTAAGTCCTTATGTGTATTATTTAGCTTTCACAACAACTGCAGATGTTCCACAAAGAGGCCCATTTTATAGATGGGGCTACTGAGGTTGGGAAAGGAAACTTGCTGGAAGGCATATAGCTAATGAGTGTTAGGTGTAGAATTTGAACCCATGTCGTTGAGATTCTTCATTCCTTTCTCTTATAGAAAAGCACCTGTGGTTCCCCAATTTCTGATTTTTACAGCATTATTAGTTGGTTACATCAGAATCACCTGGGAGCTTTAAAATTCCTATTGCTGGGCCCACCTTGGAGATTCTGCCTAAGTGGATTTGGAGAGGGGCCCCTGAATCTGGAGTTTCAACAAATTCCTCAGCTCCACCCAACATCTATCAGTGTGGCCCCATTAGTATCAGTGTTCCTTTCACCGTCTTCAGTGACTGTGATGCCTTCTGGCTGGCAGCCCACCCTGTCATACAGACCCCTGGACAAACCCCAAGGTGAAGGTTCATTTCTAACATTAGGATCTGTTTCTTGCCCCTGTGTCTCACTCTACCAGTTTCGCTTCTTGGAATGGCGTCTGTGATGGTTCATGTTCTGTGTCTACTTGCCAAGCCTATCCTACTCAGTTACTTAATCAAACATAACCTAGGTATTGCTGTAAAGTTGTTTTGTAGGCCTGGCTAACATCGACAATCAGTCGGCTTCAAGGCAAGGAGATTACTTGATAACGTGGGGGGCCTCATTCAA
Source organism: Propithecus coquereli (assembly GCF_000956105.1). Taxonomy (NCBI): domain Eukaryota; kingdom Metazoa; phylum Chordata; class Mammalia; order Primates; family Indriidae; genus Propithecus; species Propithecus coquereli. The sequence goes on along the minus strand of NW_012151951.1, from coordinate 14,745,900 downwards.
TCGGTCAAACATATTGAGAGTAAAAACCGAGGTTTTCCCCAAAAAGAAAAAATTCTGCCTTAGGACTGCAGCATTAACTCCTGCCTGAATTTCTAGTCTGCTGGCTGGCCTCAGGAATTTGGGACTTGTCACTCCTACAATGAGTAAGATGTTTTCTCTGCCCCCAAGGAACTAGTTATGCAATAAGGGACTTATAATTTATACATCACTTTTGCTTATACATTCTCCTTTATAATCCTTACATAACCCAAAGAACTAAAAGTAGACCTACCATTTGATCCAGCAATCCCACTACTGGGTATTTACCCAGAAAAAAAAAATGAAGACATTTTATAAAAAAGACACTTGCACTCAAATGTTTGTAGCAGCATAATTCACAATCACAAAGATGTGGAAACAACCCAAGTGCCCATGAATCCATGAGTGAATCAATAAAATGTGGTGTATGTATACCATGGAGTACTATTCAGCCATACAAAATGGTGAACTAATGCCTTCTGTAACAAGCTGGATGGAACTGGAGACCATCCTTTTAAGTGAAGTATCACGAGAATAGAAGAACAAAAACCATATTACTCATTACCAAATTGAAACTCGTACATCAACATTCATGTGCACATGTGGTAGTAAAATTCAACAGAAATCAAACAGTTGGGAGGGGGGAGGAGGGGATGGGTAAATTCACACCTAATGGGTACAATGCATACTATCTCGGTGATGGACACACTTATAACTTAGACTCAAACTGTACAAAAGCAATTCACGTAACCCAAACGTTTTTACCCCTGTAATATTCTGAAATTAAAAAAAATAGTAAATATAAATTTAAAAAAAGGATAAAGTACAGCCATTATTTTCCTACTAGACATGAGAGAGTGCAGAGACATCTTGTGACTTGCCCTGATGACAGACTGTGGAAGAGGGGACCTCTGCTCTCCTGCCCCAACCTGGTTTGTCCCCTCGTGCCGTGCGTCTGTCCCTAGGCTCCTGGTTGGTACCCGTCTCTCCCTCCTTTGCATTCCCATTAGTACGTGTTTATGGTTCTCTTTTGACACATTATATCACATCTTGCATTTCTGCTATTTGTTTACATAAATATTTCCTCTCTGTATTGTGAGCTTCTCAGGGGCAAGACACAATGCTTTATTCAACAAAATTTATTCAGCACTTGCAATGATATGGGCGAATTTTTCCTTTGCAGTGATTTAGACTGCTGACTCTGGACTCAGACAGCTGGGTGTGAATCTTGGCTTTCTCCATGTGTGCCCTTGGGTAAGTCATGTCACCTCTCTGTGCCTTACCTTCCTTGTCTGTAAAATGGGGACAATGGGGATCGTGACAGTGCCTGCCCCTCGGGGTTACTGTGAGGGACAAATAAGGTAATTTTCAGTAAGCACTCAGAATGGTGGCAGACACTCAAAAATATTAGTTATTAATAACAATAATAATTATTATTCATCTCAGCAAAGAGTAACTATAATATTTCCTAAATGAATGTCCAAATGAATAAGTGTAGGATTCTTACAACCCCAGAGGGGGCCATGTAATATCTGGTAGAAAGCTGAGGTGCTCAAACTGGTGGTGAAGCAAAAATACACTTTTAGCAGACTTGAGTTCTAGTCTCAGCTGTCCTGCTAACTGGACATATGTTTGGAGGAGTCATTTAACCTCTTTATGCCTCTGATTCCTAATTTGCAAATAAAGTCTGTTGCAATAGATGGCTCCTTTTAGGTCCAAAAGCCTAATGTCAGTCCTCAGGCCTGCCTGCTTTTGGCATCAGGTGGCATGAAGGACCCTGCCTGCCGGCGTGCCCCGGAAGCCTGCAGGAGAGATCGCCAAGACCTGACTCTGAATGGTGGGTGGCCACAGCTCTGGACTTGCTGGCTTTGGTTATTAGCAGTGAGGATCCTGATACCAGATTTATAAAGTCAGCATTTGCTGAGTGGTCTATTGTGATCGGCTCAAAATAGCCTTACGCCTCCTCGCGGGGTATCAGGCCTTCTCCTAATACCCGGTAACTTCATACTCAAAACATCAGCCAGCTATTGTGTAACTCCAGTGACAGCAGGTTCTTGCTACAAATCCTGAAAGCTGTCTCTTGGATACCCTTAACGTATTCATAACATTGGTATTTATGTATTTATCTCTGAAAACCATAACCTTGGAAAAAGCATTTAGGGGAAAGAAGGCTGTAGTGATTAAAGAAAGCTCTGTTCATTTGAACAACATTAAATACAACTGGCATAATGACAACTGTGAGATCTGATAGAATATAGAGAAGGCTGCAAATAAAGGGCTTGTATTTTTCCCTGATGTAACATAATGGTCACATTTTTCTTTCACAATGGTTTTGCCGAGATAAAGAACAAATTATACTGATTTGATTGCTACTTAGAAATACTTAAAATTGAAAAAGACAGCAGGTGGGCCTGGTTAGAAAGGATGGTTATTTTAGCATAACAGATGCATGCATAAAACATCACCCAGCCAATTTTTTAATCATAAGACCCCCCAAACTTTTTCCCTACTACTTTTCCTTGGGATGTGAGCAAGTGGGGGAATTAAGCAGGCGCTGCTTGAGAGCACCCTTTGGGTGCAAGAAGCCAGCCATCCCCAGAGACGCCTAGCAGGGAGCAGGTTCTGGGGTGGAAGTTAAGTCTGATGTCTGGTAGGTTACAGAGCTGGGAGGCAGGGCTGGACCCACGGGCGACAGGAACCCAGGAGGCAGGAGCCAAGCACGCAGTGCTCCAAGTCACAATACTCTGCCCTTTTTAAATGTGATTTTCTGATTGTCAAGAAAGGGATGTGTTTGGCTTCCCAGGCGTTCATTCATCACTGAGCTTCCTCTTTCTCACATGGTAGAAGCCAGGGACACCATCGAACCATCCTCTTTGCCTTCCATTTTCTTTGCTTCCAAGAAACACAAATTCAAGATTGTAAAATAAAGTCGTGCTTATTTGCCTCTCTGGATGATGCCGTGTGGGCCTGCAACCTTGCTCCCAGCTCCTGGGCTCTTCCCCCGTCTTCTCTGCCGGAAGGTGTACGAGCCATCGATTTGCTCAGTTGTTTGTTAAAAATGAAAGAACGACTTTATTCCAGGTGAGTGGGTCCTGGAGTTGGGGACTACAGGAAATAACACGATTTTCAAATGGCAGGTGCGCAGCGGAGTTTCAGAGGTTAGCTTTGCCTTGCTCAACACAAAGCCTTTTGATCTTTGCTCCAGCTTGCTTTACTCTCAACCGGGCAGACAATCCCTTTTAGATTTGGAGGCCTGGGTTAGCAGGAGCATTTCTGGCAGGATCCAGGCAAGAAGCCCAGGTTGGGGATGAAACCGGCTCTCCCCAAAGCACCCTGATTCTCCTGGCCTGTTGCTTTGTTCTTCTTGGTTTCCCAATGTTGGAAATCCATCCAATTTGTCTCTTTCTCTGAGCGTTTGGCCTCTGTCAACTTCCACATAGTGCTTACACGGGTCAAAGCCTTTCTTATTTTTCTCAGATTTTTGTTTTAAAAAATAAACTTTGTATTGCAAGATAGTTTTGGAGTTACAGAAAAATTGGAGAGTGTCCCCCATACTGCATCCTAATTTCCCCAGTTATTAATATTTCATGTTAGTATGGTCTGCTTGCCATAATTAATAAGATAATATTGACATTACTAATGAGAGTTGACACTTGATTCAAATTTCCTTAGGTTTTACCCATTTTTCTTTTCTGTTCCAGGGTCCCCGCCAGGGCACTGCGTGACATTTAGTCATCATGTCTCCTTACGTTCCTCACGGCTATGACACGGTCTCAGACTTTCCTTGTTTTTAATGACCTTGACAGCTTTGGGGAGTACTGGCCAGGTGTTTTGTAGAATGTCCCTCAGTTAGGATTTGTCTGATGTTTCTCTCACGATTAGAATGGGGTGAGGGGTTGTTGGGAGGAAGACCACAGAGGTAAGGTGCCATTTTCATCACATCAAATCAAAGGTGCATGTAATCAACAGGACTTACCAGGTTGATGTTCACCTTGATCTCCTGGCTGAGGTAGTGCTTGTTACACCTCCGGTGTAAAGTTACTCTTCTTCCTCCTTTCCATAGTGTGCTCTTTGGGATGAAGTCACAATTGGCAGTACACACTTAAGGTGGGAGGAGTCATGTTCACCCCCTCACTGAGGACAACGTATCTCCATAAATTATTTGGAATTTTTTTGCCCAGGACATTTGCCTCTTCTTTGCCTTTTATTTATCTGATCATTTATTTGTATTAGTATGGACTCGTAGGCATTTATTTTATATTTTGGGTTATAATAAAATACTACTACAGCACTTACTCAGTTGCTCAGATTGTTCCTGCTTTGGCCGTTGGGAGCTCATTCAGATCGGCTCCTGTGTCCCATTGACATGCCCCATCCTGTCATTTTTTTTTAAACACTTCCTCTCCGGAACTATAAGATACTCCAGACTCTTCCTATATAGTCCCTACTCCACCCCTAGAATCAGCCATTTCTCCGAAGAACCCTGGTTCCTTTTACTGGAGAACGGTATTAGACAGATGGGTGCCAAGATCTGGGTACTGGGTATTCCTCAGACATTTTAAAGGCTCAACTCAAATTCAAGTTCTTCTTTGTCTCACACGAATCTCTTTTCATTAGCCACTTCCAAGGTGACCTCTTGGTCCTTTCCCAGTGGCCCGTCATTAAACCGAAGTTGCCTCACAGCCTAGTATTTTCCAAAGTCCCCATGTAAACTAAACATAACCCTGATCCACAGCCGATGGAGCCCGTTCTTGAGGAAGGGCAGCAGTCATCACGACCCACTCTGTCCCTCCCGTGCTGTGTCGCAAGGCTCTTCAAAGAAGGCCCCAGCTCTGCATACTGAAAAGGAGAAGAAGGCTCCAAGTGAACACAAAAGATGTCTGGATGTGAGAATCGCCCCATGCTAAACAGGCCGCTTAGGAAGAGAAAAGAATCTCAGTTGGAAGCCTTGAAAATTAGGCCAGTGCCTGACCCACATGGTCTGTGTGAGGGGCAGCCAGGCTTTCATACAATGTGGCCCAGGGCAGCACCTTGGCTGGGTCCATCTGCTGTCCGGTTGGTTGGACTTTCTACCTACCCTGGCTGTGCCTTTTTCCTTCATAAATCTTCTCCTTTCCAACTTCTCCAACGCTGGTCATGCTCAGATGGTTAGAATGCAGAAGCTACTAGCACACTAGTGTAATATCAGGGTTATAAGCATCCTTAAGTGTTTTCTGGGCCAATCTCACAGTTGGTACCTTAGTCTCTTTTACTATGTTCCCATCTAGTGGTTGACCAGACACAGTTTGAATTCCTCCTGTGTCAGGGAGATCATCACCTACCCAGAAAATCTTTTACAATTTTGGACAACTGCAACCACTAGAAAATTTTCTCTTATTCTCTCCAATTATGTTTCTAGGTAGTTTTCTCTTATTAAAATTCCTTCTGTCTCTTCCCTTAAAGTCACTCAAACATTAGCAACCCTTCATATATTCAAAAGTGTTTTTTTTTTAAAAAAATCGAATTCTATGTCACAAACATTTTCCCATGCCTTTAAATATTCTTTGAAAACATAATCTTTAAAAGCTTCATAATATTCCATTGTAGTTATGCACTATAATTTATTTAACCATCCTCTTATTGTTGATATTGAGATGGTTTCCAATTTTTGGTTATTATATATAATATGCAGTGAGCAGTGCATAAATCTTTATCTGTATTTCAATTATTTCCTGAGGGTAGATTATTAGAAGTGGTATTACTGGGTCAAAGGGTAACTGCTAGATTGTATTTTGATAGAGTAGAGGCTTACTAGTCTATGAAGAGATCCTGGTATCACTATGTGATGTGAATCTAGAATGCTAGGATGAAATTTTTGAGTGGTTTGCGGAAGCCAAGGATCCTTGGTTGTAACTGAAATGTGGTGTAGGGTGCGTCTTTCTGACTTGAAGAAGTAACTGTGGTAACCAGAATTGTGTGTTGTCCTGTGTTGACCTAAAAATGAGTTAGCTGGTGCTTAGAGCAAGAATATTATATAAAGTCACGTTTTGGATGGGTTTGCATAAATGTCCAGGTAAGACCCTTGACAAGTTAAAAGAGGCATCCACAGATGGATAAATGCCAGAAACAAGGCTGTGGGAAGGCACCACGTTTTCGAGACCAAAGTCAAGCTGTCCACAGTGATACATGAAGCAGCTGTCCAGTGGGCCCCATGGAAATATCGAAAAGGTCAGAGATTTCACACATTCAGATAGAAGGATGACTGAGGAGTTAAAATTAGATAAAGGGACAGAGTCATGCTGGAATGAAATCCGAACAGGCGGCAGGTTTTTATTAAACATACACTGTGCGTTTTGAGTGGTGAAGAGAAACAATGAAGTCTTGGCATTTATTCTGATTTTTTTGTTAGAGCATGAGAGATGAAAGGACGCATTTTGAAATAAAATGGTAACTTGGGATGTGTGTGGTATCGAAGAGCATAGGCATTAGCACCCGAGGGAGCTGGGATTAACTCCAGTCTCTTCCACCACTAGCCAGGTAACCTTGGATCGGTTAACATCTTGAGCTTCGGTTTCCTTCTTTAGAAAATGGAGATTATGATTCTTACTGCATAGGCCTGCTGTGAGGGTTCCATAAGATTAGATGCAAATAATAGTTTAGTGCCTGTCACACATCGGTGCCCAGTTAACGTTCGCTGTTGTTGCCATTTCTGCTGTGAGCTGGAAGCTAAGAGCCCATGCCTGCCATGGAGAATCTCAAGACCATGGAAAGTGTGAGTCAAGACCAGAAGTAAAGACAGTGTGGACTTATTTCATTGACATCAAAAACATTATTCACACAGAATTCACTCCAGAAGGTCAAACACTCAACCAGGTTTGTGATATAGAAATTCTGAAGCGTTTGAGAAACTTCGTGCTACACAAAATGAGTAAAATGTGACCCCTTGCTCTGGAAAGCCTCTAGGGTACTATTTATTTTTTTTGCTTTGTCTTGTTTTGTTTTTCATTTTCATCTTTTGAATTTTTAAAAACATTATTGTGGTAAGAACACTTAACACGAGCTCGCCCCTCTTAACAAATACATTGTGTACACTACATTATTGTCGACAGAACTAATTTCTTTAGGGCCATCAATATGGTGTTTGGAACCAAAAGCTCGCATATGTCATCTCATCACACCCTCAGAACAGTGCCGTGAGATGGCCATTCGTGTGTTTATTTCAGAGATACAGGAAGTGACAGCGGCAGCATCCGACCCCAAAGCTCGTGCCCACTGTTCCACCATGCTGATTCTCAGCTGCTGTAAAGAGTCTATGTAAAGGTTCTATGTAAAGAGGAGACTATATAAAGAGACTTGTCATGTGATCATGGGCAATTGCGTACACTTTCTGAGCCTCAGAGGTTTTTATCTTTTATTAGAAAATGGCAACAGTTACCAAAAAAACCAACGTGGTTACCAATCAAAATGTGGCATCACCAATTTATTCACTGTAATTGTCTCCAAAAGACTTCAGACTCTGTAAATCCCAAATTCATGCTCAAAGAATGAGATTAGACTCCACGACAGGCGTATGTGTGGCCTTCACTTCCCAGGGTGCCTCGGCGTAGGCAGCCTTAAAACAAAATTACCTTTCCCCGCAGCCCTTCTTCCCTGCTGTGCCCTGCTCTTCCCTACTGTTACTGAGTCGTGGTGTCCCCCTGGGACATTTTAAGGCTTCTTCTAAAGGCAATGGGGCCAATCTCCCTACTCCCTAGCCTCTTGGTGTCTGCAGGTGCCAACCCACTGTGGCCCTTGATGAGATGGCCCTACTTTATTTTATTGTAGAGGTCTAGTGCCTCTCCCCAAGAGAATGTCATTTCTCTTCTTCTTCTATTAATAGGATGGCCCTCTATTCTGTGGAGTAGCTCCCCTTCCCCGCTCCCTGCCAACCCCACCCCAGGATTAATGATTTAATGGAAAGCTATAATATCCCTTGTTTAAAACTTTCGGAATATGTGCACAGCTGCCTTAAGAAGCAGAGGAAGAAAGCAAGGAGCAGGCGTGGGCAAAGGGACATCAGGCTGAACCATCTGTTCCCCAGTGTCCTGTCTGAGGTCCACTCTGTCTGTGGAACCTGCTTCTACTCTTTGAGCATTCCCTGACATCAGATCCATCTTAGGTTCTGGCCCGTTCTCTGAGCTCATCCTTGGTCTTTGCTCTTTTGACATGCTCCTCCCTGACCGCAAACCTGTGCAGGCCTCTGCCTGGTCCACCATGCGTCCACCATTTGTCCTCTGGACAACTGTTGCCCCAGGACCCTCCCCAGCCTGGGGCCCATTCTGTGCCCAGCTTCTCTCTGGGCTGGTGCTTGTTAATAGGTCTTTCACGTGGCCCCTTTCCTGAACTCAGCACCAAGCCCCTCGGTAACTGTGGCAGGAGATTGTACAAATATCATGACCAAGGGCAATAACCAGTCATCCCTCTTCTTTAGCCATCTACCAGATCTTTCCACTGGGAGAACTGCCAAGTCAGTGTGACTCACTGCCCAAGAGACTCAGATTCAGTCTTGTCTGTCTTCTTGATAGCTCCAAAGTTTCGTATTTCTGATTAGATCTATTGGAGCCTTGTGGAAAGAAAAGCTGTGAGGTCCCAGTCAGCATGCCTGGATTCTCTGGAGCCCAATAGGAAGCCTCTTTCTGGGAGTATTTATTTATTAAAATGCGTTACAGCACATTCTAGAAAAGAAGTTCCAAAAATGCTGGAGCAATGGCAGCCTTGTCAGAATAAGGAGCAAGGAAACAGAAATTGGAGTCAGTCGGCCCACGTTCGGATGCACAGAACCCACTCCCCACTTTCCGGATGAACGACCCTGTACAAGTCACCAACACTCCTGGAGCCTTCACTTCTTCATCTGTGAAATAAGGATGAAAAGAAGACATTTCCTACAGTATTGGTTTGAAGATCAAATAAAATAATGAATGTGAAAGTGTGTTTTGAAATGTCAGGCCTGTTGTAATGTTAGCTATTAATAGTAATGTGTATTATTATTAGCCTGTGATTCTACAGGATGCTTTAGCAGCAGAGAACAGAAACCCAGAGTCCAACTGGTTTAAACACAGGGAAATTTATTCTCTCCTGTAGCTGGAGCTCCAAAGACAGATCAGGCTTCAGGGTTGGTGGGTTCAGGATCTCTGGGGTGTGGTCAGGGTCCCAGGTTCTTTTGGTCTCTCTGTCCTACCACCCTGGGTATCAGCTTTATCTTCAGCCTGGTCTAAAATGGGCTCAGCAGATTCAGGCATCACCGAGACCCAGTGCTATTGTGATTCCCTATAGCTCTCTCTCGGGAGAAAAGAAGCTTTTCCCAGACTCACCAGCAGCTTCTCCTCCTGCCCTGTTCTCTAGGAATTGGTTCACATGTCTATTTCTAGAACAATCAACTGCAAGGGGTCCTTGGACCAACCAGGCCCATGAATGCAGGAGGAGGGTGCCAGCCCATATGGACGGTACTGGACCATCTGGGGGCTCTATCCTACAGATGGGGTGAATGGATGTCAGGCAGGCAATGCTAGTATCTCTCGCAGACTGTGCTGTCACCAGTGGTCGTTAGACTGTGCGCTCTAAAGGTAGAGATTATTTCTGTGTGGCCTCAGTTACATCCCCAGTGCCTCCCACAGTCCCTGGCACATTGTAGATGCTCCATAAATATTTGTTGAATGAAATAAATGACGGGCAATGTGAGCTTTGATGAGGACAACACTGTTTACACGAACATGCTTGGATGCATCTCGCTACGTAATAAGTGTGCCTTGCTGAGTGCCAGGGCCGCTTCTCACCTGCTTGCGCGTTCCCAGCACTGATACAATGTCTTCTGCATAATACGTGCTCCATAAAAATGTGTTAAGTGTTGGATGGCACATATTTTATGGAAGAAATTGGACTTCTAATAATGATAGTAGATATTCACAGAGTGCTGCTTCTATTACTGGTGTTGGGTTAGGTAAGCACTTTATGAACACCTGGAATTCTCACAACAACCCCATGAGTTGGGCACTATAATTATTCCTATTTTATAGCTGGGAAAATTGAGGCAAAGAGGTGTTAACAAACTTGCTTTGGGCCACACAGGTGGTAAGTGGGTGGGGCTGGGATTTGAACCAGCCAGTGTGGCTCGAGCACCCGCTCTTAACACAGTGCCCAGCAAAGCTGCTTCTTCCGTCTGGCCTTTTGGCTCTGCCCTTAGCATTCCTCTGGCCATGGAAGGAGGGATGGCCTGTCTGGTGAGAAGGCTCTGCTGCCTCGTCCTCTGCCTGCTCCTGTACCCTGGTGCCTGGCTGTAGAAAGACCCAGTGGACCGCCTCTGGAGGACCCCTCGCTCGGTGGATGGAGGCCCCATGATGGGTGGAGGGAGAGGCCAGGACCGGTCAGACTGGGCTCAGCCTCCTTGTTCACAACCCATCTTCTGATGGCAGACTTGGGTCACTTCCTCATCCACGCTCCTCCCCAAGGAGCCCCGGTCTGCAGGAGTGCACTTGTTTTGCTGAAGAAGCCACCATACATCATTGTTTATCAGTGAGCGTCCATTTCAGGCCGTCCCTCCTGTTTGTCAGGAAGGAGGACTATTTATGGGGCTGCCACTTTGCATAGCTAGAAGGGAATCTGGCTACACGAGCAGTGGCATTGCTGCTGTCAGGCTGTCTGGGCTGGGCTGACTTGTTTGTTCGTTTGCAGGCCTGGTGTGTTGTGGAGATAAGTCCTTCTCAGGCAGCACCAGCCTCCGCATGGGCAGCTCCGCTCCCCCTCGATTGGCTGCAGAAAACCCGGCCTCCTTTTGAGCTTTTGGTTCCATGACCCTGACCCAGTCACAAGGTCAAAGGGGCTGTTGAGGCCCACGCATCCGGCTCTGGAGGCTGCAAGCCCGGCAATCACTGCTGCTCCCTGAGCCCTGGCCATGTGCAAGCCGAGGCCCCGTTCTCAGGGCTTTCCATGCACTGTCTTGCCTATTCCTCACAGCAGCCCCAGAAGATAGGAACTATTGGTATCCAAAGAAACCAAGGTCGAGAGAGGTTAAGCAACTTGCCCAAGGTCACAGAGCAGCAAAATTAGCTGGGATTCAAATTCAGGCAGCCTGCCTTGGTCCTTAACTATCATACTCTCAACTTCCTGTTTCCTTTTGCAAGAAATTGGGATGATTCGTCAGCAGCAACAGTTCTACCCAGATCGTTTCTTGTATTAACTCCCTTCCACCATTCCAGTCCTTTCCTTTCAGAAGTTCTTCAGGTCCAACAGGAATCTGTCATATAACGTAAGAATAGAAAAGGCTTAGTGTTGACTTCTCTAGCTTGTGTTTCATAGAATCCAAGATCCCTTTGGCTAGGGGGTCACCGTGCTCATCTTCTAGCCTCCAGGCAAAACTCCCCTCAATACAGTCTTGCTGTTCTGAGGACATCTTCTCTTCTGAATTGTTTCCCGAGAGGTGAATATTCTCCATGTGAAAGGACAAAGGGCAGGCCTTGACCTGCGGTCAGGGTGGCTTGAGTGCCTGGAAGTGCCCGTGACAAAGGGATTGGGCAGGGACCGTTCGACCAGCACCAGCCAACATAACCCCCCAGGGCCCTACCAGCCCTGCTCCTGCACACGGACGCCAAACGCAGATGACAGCCTGAAAATAATTTGTCCGGTCGGTGAGTAATGTCTAGTAACTAAATGCCAATTAATTTGCTGTTGCATTTGAGTTAATTTATGAGGTGTTCTTTTCACCAAGTAAATTTTAATTAAGAAGAGTAAAACAAATGACAAAGTAATTTTCAAAAAATTAATTTTCAGTAAACACAAGCCATTGTTTTTCTTTGTATCAATAATAAAAGTTAAAATGAAGCCTCCGTAATGCTCCCTCCCCCAACTACCTCGCTTCTAAGGACAACGTTTGAGCCCAAGCCAGGCTCTTGGAGCGTCGTGCAAATTAGCAGCCAGGCAGGGCCAAGAGGAACTGGGCAGACAGCCTGAGAGAAATCAGGCACCAGGCCTCAAAGAAATGCAACAATTGCTACTTCCTTGGTGTTCAGCACATATAATTTTCATCCAACTCTACAGCTTTTGGGAGCTTGGAAGAGGAAAGGTGCACTGTCCTTGCTTCTGGTAAAATACTAAAGGCAAAGCAAGAGAGGGAGGCATTTTATTATTATTTTTTGAATTAATTACATTTCATTGACAGATAAGAAAAGGAGAAAGGAAGAAAGCATTTACTTTGCCCAACTTCACCATACTGGGGAGTTTTACACAACCTCCTAACAATTCTTGGAGCCCGTTACCATCAGCTGCAGTTTTACAGATGAGGAAACTAAGGGTTTCAGAGCCAGTACAAAGTCCCGCGGCAGTTAGTTGGATTTGACACCTGCTTTGCCGCCTCCCAGCTTTCTACCACATCGTGCTGTCTCTTCAATGACATGTGCAACAAAATGATTTTTGAAATCCATTTGCAAGGCTGTGCTGGGTCTGCTGCCCAGAACTTGCTGTCGTTGCTGCTGTTCTGTGTGTGGCCTGCGTGTGAGCTGGGAATTGGGCTGGGGTGGTGGCACCAACAGCTGGAGCGGTGAGATCTGGGGAAGGAAGAGGGGGCCCTTGGGAGATCAGAGTAGCTCTGAGCGAAGTGCCAGGCCCAGGCCGGGAAGAGCTGTGGGAACTCAGAAGGGTGGTTTGCTCCCATACTGTCCCCATCGTCTACCGTGATCCCCCGACACCCTCCCCGTCCTGAATCAATGCTTCATTGAACGTGCCTGAGCCGAGCTTCCTTACTCAGGAGAGGGAAGGGATCAAATCCAATCTTGGGGCAGCTGGCAGAGGTGAGGGTGTCAGCCCGGGAAGCAAAGCTCCTGCCATGATCACACAATGCTGAGCTAACTTTAGGGTCTCTGTTTCCCTAGAAGCCGGCTTGTCCTGCTGCAGTTGTTGGGGGCTCCTATGAAAGTATGGATTTGTCTGAGTTTCTCTGTTTAATCCCAAATCTGTCAGGCCTTGTTAAATGTGATGGGACCTGAAAGGTCTGGTGTTAAGCAAATGCTCGGTGACCAGAGTCTTTGATGAGAATCAAACTGAAGCTTAATCCTGAGGTAATGGCTTTCCCCCTAATCCCAGGAGACTAGGGCTGAGCAAGAGGTGGAATGCAGCAGGCTGGGGAGCGGGGAGGGGAGAGGAGGGGAGCTGGGTGGCCCCCTCCAGCCAGGAGTTCTAGACCACCCCGCTAGAGTCACAGTGGAGACTCTTTGCTAGAATTGGGGTGAGGCGAGGAGAGGACAGAGTCCCTTGGTCCCTGTTAATGCAGGTCGCTCTGGATAAAGAAAGAAAATTGAAGGGAGGTCAGGAAAGAAGGAGGATTAAAAAGCCACTTTGAGATTCTCAAGTGGGCAGGTCCAGGGTTTCCCTCTGCTTCAGTCTGGGTTCTGAGAAGCAGAATTGAGCAAGCAGAGGGTTTGGCTGAAGGCTGGCTGAGGTACATGCTCTGCCTCCTTTTTGTGTGAGGGAGGCCAGGCTCTGCAGGCAGCAGGCACAGGGAGTTGGGGTGGGGACAAAGACCCCCAGTTCCCACCAGACTGGGTATATGAGGCCAACGTGGCGACAGAGCCCCTCTGCTAGCCGGGAGGAGGGGCGAGGGGGTGGGGCTGGACACCCTGGGCTTGGCGCAGCGGGGTGGGGGGCCCTGGGAGCGAGGGCTGGGGACGGCGAGGCAGAGCATGTGGAGGCGGTGGCCTCACTCCGAGCCGCCCTCTGTGACACATAGGGCTGATCACGCCATCTCCGCCTGCTCTCTGGAGAGGGCTGCTGTGGAGCCTCGTCAAGATACCTGATTAAACATTCATGGGGAAAAAATAAATAAAATAAACATTTTGCAAAGAGATGCTTAAGCAATCAGGCGCTTCAGGGGGTGGGTTACTGCAGCGCAATAACCACATGCCCCGGGGTAATCGGCGTTTAATGTCGGCAGCACCTCCTGGGCCTCACCCGGGGTGTTGATGCCGAGGCGGCCCTCCCCAGAGGCCCCCCGCCAGGGGAGGCTGGGATGTCCCAGCCAGTTACGCTTAGCTGTTTATTCTTCCTCTTTCTTGCCCTCGCTTTGCTTTATTGCATCAAATATCACCTGTGTGTGAGGGAGGAGCCGGCTCTCCCTGCAGGGTAAGCGGGAAGGGAGGCTCTCGCTAAGGAAGCAGGCCTCAACTCCTGCAAGCTGTGGGCTTCCAGAAGCCTGTCTGGAGTCTGGTACAGAGGCTGGCACTGCCCAGTCCTGCCTTTTGTCACTCAGCAAGTTTATGGAGCTATGACAGAGACGTATGTGTGGTTCCTGACTTCGTGGAACTGGCAAGTTCTCATGGGGAAATGAATAAGTAAACAGATGATGAGGATGGTGGTGATGATGGCCACTTACTATGTGTCAGAAATTACTGTTAGATGCTTTACATGCATCCTCTCATTTAATTTTCATAACGACTAAATGAGGAAGATACTGTTAGCCCATTTTACGGATAGGAACAGACAGGCATTGAAAGGTTAAGTAACTTGCCCCATTATATAGAGCAAGGATTTGAACCCAGACACTTTGGCTCCAGGCTTGTGTTTCTCCACTAGCTACCACTCTGGTAACTAAAATTAAGACCAATGCTTTGGGATTCTTAGTCAGGCTTAGGCAGCCAGGGGAGGCAGCAAGTGACATCTTAACTAAGTCATTGGAGACATTGGATTTGAGCTTGAAAGCAAAGGGGCAAACACAGTGCAATGCACAGAATTTAAATCCCAGGTGTCCTCCTATCTCCAGGTGACATTGTCCTGGGTTGACGTCCTCTCCTTAGCTCCCTGACTGCAGAAATAGATACCTACTGACAGTAGCCAGGGGCTCCTCTTTCCATGGGTGCTGCGGGGCTGCTTGGACAGGTGACCCATCACTGCTGCGGGCGTTGCCCAGGCAGCTGTGCAGATGTTTGATCAATATGTCGATGACAGAAGTAAATCAAGCAGAGCCTTGCGTCCTGAGCTTTTCTACCCCATTGAGCTCCCCTGAAGAGTAGGAGCTGGTCTTCTGGAGGTATCCATCTCTCTGGCAGCAAAACAAGCTCTTCAGACCAGAAGTTTTCTTTGCAAATTAAAGTAATTCATTGTGCGTCTATAGTCAAATGCATACCCGCACCCTTTTATTAACATGGTCTCTGTTTTAATTGGCTTTCTTTATAGATATTCACCTGTCAGATAAAGGGTTACTCATTGCTTGGAGGGCACTTACCCACCAGGATGGGGGCAAGGCCAGGGCCACAGCACTGCGGGAAAAGCATTATCTAAGTGTGAGCCACGGGCCAGGTGGAGTCTTGAATGAACTCTGCGAGGTGTTCACCCTGGGGTAGAGCAGAAGATATTGGAGGGGGGAAGAAAGTCAAAGAGGCTTATTTGTTTACAGACTCTTATGGAACATCCTTTCTGAGCCAGTCACTTTGCCAGGAGCTGGATTTATCATGCATCAGGGTGGCCGGTGCCTGGCATTCCTACCTGAGCCGGCAGATGGGAGTCGCAGTATCGGAAAGTCTCAGGTCCCCAACTTTTAGGGAAGAGCTGGACTTTTCTAGTTGGAGCTGACTGTTCCTTTGCACTCCAAGCAGGGCAGTGGAAAATGAATGCTCTGGTGGAGACCATGGCTACAGACTCTTAAAGTCCAAAGGGGGATTTAGTCCAACCTCTTGATTTTGCAGAAAAGGAAAAAAAAAAAAGCCCAGGGAGGAGAAATGGACTGCTCGAGGGCTCCCAGCAGAGTTGGGACTTGAACCCAGCTCTCTAGATCCCAAAGGCATAGCTTTGTTCCCGCTGCCTCTCCAGATGTCAGGGCTGAGCACATCCTTGGTCACAGAGGAGGGACTGTGCCGCAGCTGGCCTAGGGAGCGGTGTGTTTGCATCCGGGTGCTGCTCGCTCTAGCCCTCTCTTTTGCATGAAGAAATGTTTTCTTTAGAAAGTGGAAATCCTGGAGCAGGGCCCGGGCTTGCTCTAGACTTCACTTTTTGTATCTGTCCAGAAGAGTCCATTGAGAGAGACAGGCCCCTTGGAGGTGAGTGAAGAGTGTTGCCCTGCTGTCAGGGAGGATGAGGGCTGAGCGGGTGATCGATGGCTCTGGTGGCGACATCCAGGTGAGACATCTAGCGGGTGCCGGGCCCTTGGAGTCACGTGGGGGAGATTCTCTCTGCATGGGCTGTAGAGGAGCAGGTGCACGCGCATGTGTGAGTGGTGTGTGTGCACATGTATACACACATTAGACACTGCCTAGGGACAGTGGCAATGTTTTTGCTTCTCCACAAGGAATGATATTATATGTTCTGTGAAAGATAGCCTCCCCTGGCATTTGGAACCAGCTCCTATTCCTGGTGTTTTGTCCCCTTTATTCCCGAGGGTGAATGAACCACGACCTCTTAGAGACATTTTCAGTTCTACTTCTGAGGGTTTGGTGGCAAGCGCATGAATGAGTTCAAATCCTAGCTTTCCCTCTTACTAGTCGTGTGACCTTGGGCCAGTTACTTAATCTCTCTGGGCCCCAGATTTCCTGTCTGTATAATGGGACTGTCATGGGATGATCACATGGCACAGAATAACAAGGAATTCACCAAGTGTGAGTCCCCTCCATACCTATGCTAATTCTATATTAGCCTGTAGCCCTCTTAACAAAGGGTCTATATGACCATTTCGAACAATGTGAGGCAACGAGTAAGAAAATATTTAGTTAACTCTAACTCATCACTCACAAGTTGGTAGTGTAATAGTAATAGTATTCCAAAAAAGAACCACTGCTGTAGATGATGTGTCTTTGGGTTTTTTGGGTTTTAGTTTTTTTTGAGCAGAGTCTACCTCTGTCGCCCAGGCTGAAGGGCAGTGGCATGATAGTAGCTCACTGCAGCCTTGAACTCCTGGGCTCCAATGATCCTCCTGTCTCAGCCTCCCGAGAAGCTAGGGCTACAATACATGCCACCATGCCCAGCTAATTTTTAAAAAACTTTTCATAGAAACGGGGTTTTGCTATGTTGCTTAGGCTGGTCTTGAACTCCTGGCCTCAAGCGATCCTCCTGCCTTGATCTCCTAAGGTGCTGATGGATCTTTGGTGAACACAAACCTTTGACTGTGCAGGGCAGGGGTATAGCACAGTTTCAGCACCAGGCCCTGAGTGAGGAGTTGTTTCCACTCTGGGGTGAAGGACCCGAGCAGCCAGGATCTTGGGCTTCTTTCCTCCCTGACTGAGCTTTTTAGATATTTGGAACGCTCGTAACGAGGTTGACACAAATGGCATGGTGGTTTTACTAATCATGAAGCCTTAGGAAAATCACCTAAACTCTCCGTGCCTCAGTTTTCTCCTATGTAAAAGAGGAGCAATAAAATAACTACATTATAGATGAAAACTAAATGGGTTAATGCATGTAAAGCATTGAGACGCTCCTTGCCCATATGGGCACTCAAGAAATGATAGCAGCTTTGTTTATTTATTTTCATCTATTATCTTTCTATCTATCTACCTATCTATCTATCTATTATTTGGTTCTGGCATCAGATAGACCTAAGTTTGACGTCCCAGCTCTGCCAGTAATTAGAGGCAGTGCTCTAGGTTGTGGCTTAACCTCTCTAAGGCTCAGTTTCTCATCTGTTTAATGGGGTTACTCATAGTTAGGATTAAATGAGGTAATGCATACGAAGTATATGAGACAATGTCTGGGAACATGGCAAGTGCTCAACTGATTTATTTTAATTTATTTATTTATATATTTATTTTTTGAGACAGAATC
>NW_012151951.1:14696813-14728081 GCF_000956105.1 Propithecus coquereli | reverse complement strand
GCCCTGAGTGAGGAGTTGTTTCCACTCTGGGGTGAAGGACCCGAGCAGCCAGGATCTTGGGCTTCTTTCCTCCCTGACTGAGCTTTTTAGATATTCGGAACGCTCGTAACAAGGTTGACACAAATGGCATGGTGGTTTTACTAATCATGAAGCCTTAGGAAAATCACCTAAACTCTCTGTGCCTCAGTTTTCTCCTATGTAAAAGAGGAGCAACAAAATAACTACATTATAGATGAAAACTAAATGGGTTAATGCATGTAAAGCACTGAGACGCTCCTTGCCCATATGGGCACTCAAGAAATGATAGCAGCTTTGTTTATTTATTTTCATCTGTTATCTTTCTATCTACCTATCTATCTATCTATTATTTGGTTCTGGCATCAGATAGACCTAAGTTTGACGTCCCAGCTCTGCCAGTAATTAGAGGCGGTGCTCTAGGTTGTGGCTTAACCTCTCTAAGGCTCAGTTTCTCATCTGTTTAATGGGGTTACTCATAGTTAGGATTAAATGAGGTAATGCACACGAAGTATATGAGACAATGTCTGGGAACATGGCAAGTGCTCAACTGATTTATTTTAATTTATTTATTTATATATTTATTTTTTGAGACAGAATCTTACTCCATCACCCTGGGTAGAGTACAGTGGAGTCTTCATAGCTCACTGCAAGATCCAATGCCT
Source organism: Propithecus coquereli (assembly GCF_000956105.1). Lineage (NCBI taxonomy): Eukaryota > Metazoa > Chordata > Mammalia > Primates > Indriidae > Propithecus > Propithecus coquereli. The sequence goes on along the minus strand of NW_012151951.1, from coordinate 14,727,401 downwards.
GGGCTCAAGCGATCCTCCTGCCTCAGCCTCCCAAGTAGCTGGGACTACAGGCATGCGCCACCACACCGGGCTAATTTTTCTATTTTAAGTAGAGACAGGGTCTTGCTCTTGCTCAGGCTGGTCTCGAACTTCTGAGCGGTCCTCCTGCCTCCGCCTCCCAGAGTGCTAGGATTACAGGAGTGAGCCACCGCGCCCGGCCTCAACTAATTTTATTTGTTATATTATGTGATTTCTGCACTGTTTACTGAGATCCTCTCCAAGGCTCATATCACTACTGCCTCCTGGCACCCTTTCCTGAACACAGTGGCACAGATCTAAGAGAATAGGGCAGATGAAATATCCCGAGTCTGCGGCTCTCCCGTTCGTGTTTGCAAGCCTTCTCTAGGTGGTACCACTGCCTTACAGGTATGGAGCTCTTCATATTTTTCAGGGTGATTTCATGTGTTTTAGCTCAGTTGGTCCTCACCCAATCGTATGAGATAAGGTGTATGTTATTAATCTTGTTTCGTAGATTATCAAGAAAACAGAGCCTCGGAGAGGTTAAGTGATTTACCCCAAATCATTCAGCAAGTAACCTGCATACTTAAGTCTAAAATTCATGTCTCCCTATTCAGGGCTCAGCAAGAATAATGAACATTTATTTATTGCTTTATACTTAAGAAAGACTTTCTCATACACTGTCTCATCTGATTGTCACGACAACTCCGTAGGGGCGGGTATTACCATCATCCCATTCTACAGACCCACAGAGGCTAAATGACATGCTCCCGATTGCTCAGTAAATAGATGATGAAAGTGAGCTTTAAATTCATGTTTTCTGACTTCGAGGTCTGTGGTCTACTTGCTATTTTTCAGTCCTCTCTTCAAAAGCTAGTTTATTTTGAAAAAAATAACACCCCCCCAAAAAAACAAAACACCAGCTAAGACAGAGGCAGGCAGCTACCCTCAGACAGGCAGCCTGCACCGTAACTTTTTTGACAACAGCATGGATCAAGGCACCCAACAGCAAGCATGGAAATCTACCAGGCAGCTCTCCACTGAAGGGTGTAATTAGAGAGCTGACAGGCTGTACATGCAATGCCATTAATGGGTCCACCTGTGAGAGGGATCTGGCGAGCACAGGTAATTTGGGCAGAGTGGAGCACTCAAAGGAGCTCCGTGCTGCAGGTGCCCGGCCTGACCCCCCAGGCCAGAAGCCTCCCCAGGGAACAGGAGGAAGGGCCCGGCCTGGACCCTGCTTCTGACATAAAGCTATTTGCCGTGGTGCTCACTGCACATTATGCTAAAAGTGTGACAGATTTTAGAGGCAGTCTGGGTGGGAACCATGGAAACAGGTTAGGGAAGATGAGAAGCTGATTGCTGTTGCTCCTGTTACTGAGAGAAGAGAGCGCTGGAGTGGGGGGGCTTCCTTCCTCCACCATCCTCGGCCGCTGCTCCTGGGCCTGACCTCCTGGCTGTCTGTAAGCATCGTCCCTGCTATACATGCAGCCAAATTGGGGAAGGGAAGCCAGAGGCAGTGGGAGGTGGGGGGAATGACAGATTGTGTTGGTCTGGATGCCTGTTCTTCTGGGCTGTCACGCGGGCCCCAGTCATAGGAGTTAAGTTCCTCTGTGCTAAATATCTGCCATGTGCCGGGCACCGTGTCGGGGGCTTCCCTGCGCATCCTCAATGCTCTCGACAACTCTGCAGGACTGGTATCGTTACCCTCACGATGTGTACGGGGGATCTGAGTCCTGGGAGACTAGGCAACTTGCTCAAAGTCAGGGAACTACTAACAGCATGTGAATTTGGATCTAGAACTCTCTGACTCCCAGGCTACGCTCCACCCATCACACCATGCTCACTTCCAAGATAACAACAGCCCTCTACGAACATTTACAAACCACATTTTCAAACCAGTCATTTAGAAAAGAAAAAGAATCAGTGAACTCCCCTTTCCACTTGCATGGGGTCACCAGGGTTTGCCACAGTGGTGGTCTGTCTTCTGAGAAGGACACAGTTGAGACTGTTACATTTTCTGCCGGTGGTGCTGCCCTGCGGGGCAGACCAAGCTCTGTCCTGCAAGGTCTCCTTTCCTGTGTCTTCACCAGCTCCCCCCTTTCCCGCTGCCTACGTGAGGGCCATCACCATGGTTCCCAGCCTCTTGAGCAGAAAACCCATCTTGTCTTCTTGTCAAGAGCAGGGAAAAGGCGCTGGATATTTGGGCTTGGAGTGGCCACGGGTCGGGCAGTGAGTGAGTGGCTTTCTGATAGAGGCGCCGAGCTGAGCACTGCGGATCTGGCTCCTGGACTCACGCAGCTGTTTGTGACAGTGAAAGTGGAGGAGGATGGGTCAAGGGTGTGACCCAGTTCTGAGATGTCAGGACAGATGCTTTCAGGGCCCAGAAGCCTCTGACCCCTGAGAGCCCAGAGTTGTGCTTTCAAGAGACTGAGATCAGAGACTCACATCAAGGAGATTTGCCTGATCTATGACACGGAAACACTTTGCATATGTGCTGACACAGGACAGCGTCGGACTTCAGTGATTTTATGCAGAGACTCGAGGGGGAGGTCATGGGGAGGGTATCCCAGGGTGGAGACGGGGACAGGGACCTTAGAGCAGGTGTTTTCTAGAGGGTGGGGAGGATGTGCCCTGGGTTCCATGAGACAGTGCATAGAGGACCAAAGCACTCAGAAGGACCCTCTCTATTGTTCTCCTCTAGGAACAAAGCTGAAAAAAAATTCACAAATAACAATTCATTCATAAATTCAAATTGAAACAAACAAACAAACACATCCACAACAGTTAGGGCAGATAAGACACTAGCATGGGACGTTGTGGGTATCTCATTTGTATGTAGAATATTTGGTTCTCCATGTTTTAGACGACACACGTTCTCCTGTCCTGCAGCGAGCCCTTCACCTGCATTCATGATTTCACTCTCCTGGGAACCTGCCCAATGTTATCATCCCCGCCCTGTGCCACCTTGTAGCTTCGGTCTTGATCTAGCACTGTTTCTGCCCCATAATCTATAGACTAGTCTTTCCCCTCCTAAAACCCTCCCTAAATCCTGCCTTTGCCTTTCCCATTGGGCTCTTTCCTTTCACCACATATTTTCTCGAAAAAGTCATCAATATTAGTTGTCCCTGTTTTTCCTTATTCCATTTGCCCTCCAGTCCATGAAAACCAGTTTCTCTCCCACTGTGTATGCCTCAATTGGCCGATGGCTACTGAGCATCTACTTTGTGCCACATGCACATCAGGTGCTGGGGACACAGTCAAGTAGCCCCTGTCTTTAGAACTTACTCCCACCTAGTAGGGCAGATGACATTAAAGCAGAGGAGACAAATAAATGCCAGTTTACAACAGTGGTAAGTGCTCAGAAGGCATGAGATGAGGCACTACAGGAACAAATAACAGGTGGCTATGACCTAGTTCTAGAATCAGGGACAGTGACCTGTGGCTAGCTCACTGCCAAATCCAATGGTTGTTTTTTACTCGTGAGATGACTATGAGATCTGTCTAGAAAGAGACTTTGAGGGATGCTCTGAGAGGCAGGAGAAGAGCTCAAACAGAATGGTGCACCTGGAGCCCAAGGGTGAATGAGCTTTAGGAAGGGCATCTTTGAGTTCTCTCTGCCCGGAATGTCTTCCTTCTCCCTGGGATTGGCCAACATTTATTCTTTATTAGAAAATTCACATTGAACTCTTTTTTTGGCGAAGCCTTCCCAGATCCCTCCACCCCCATCCTACCTGGCCTACATTATACTCTATGCTAACTAGTGCTAAGCACATACTCTAACTCTCAGCATGCTGGGCTGGTATTTTTCATGCATGTACGCCTTCCCCTCTTAGAAGTGAGGGAAGCAGGGAACTGGGAAGTGATTGACTCATCTCCTATGCTCCTGCCCCTTGCTACTCTGTGCGCACACTACCCTTGTGTGTGTAGAAGGGAAGGAGGAATGGATGGATGTTTGGATGGGCAGATGCCTCCGAAGTCACAGGCAGACACACACAATTCACAGAGGCAGCGAGGTATCACTGAAGGAGCAGTGGGATGAGGACTCAGAAGACCTGGATTTGGGGCCTGCCTGAGTCACGAAGATTTGTGTCACTGTTAGCAATTTTCTTTCTTTGTGCTCAGTTTTCCAATGGGTGAAATCAGAAAATGTGATGATTTGATTTTTAAGGCTCCTTCACACTCTTAAATTTCTATTTGTCCTCTGTCTCATCAAGGAAAATAAGATAATCTCTTGAGTAAAAAAGATGTTTTCTGTCAGATCAACAAGGATTCACCCTGGTTGCCCAATGTGAGGCCATCATCTGATGTGTAGGATTTTACAATGATAAGAAGAGGATGTGCTCTCTGCCTTCAGTGACATTATAGTTTGGTTGGAGAGGTCAGTTTGGGCAACTGCCCAAGTCAGGAATGGTGACAAGGAACCACTGCTTTCATTGGACTCTTTTGCTCTCAGAAGCCAAGGTAAATGCTAACCTTACCCTGTAGCCATATTACCCCCATTTTCTCAAGAAAGGATTATGCTTCTTCCAGATCCGTGCCTTTGTACGGAAGATTTCGCTCTGTTTAGGGGATGTTTCTAACCTCCAAGGACCTGCCCTGGTTGCTTAGATTATAATCTAAACTGACAAAAGACTTTCTGTTTTTTTTAAAAAAAAGTCCTATGATTTTTATCCTCCCCATTCAGCTTCTTCCTTCTTCCCTCCTCCCCCTTCGTCATCCCCCCTCCTAAGTTGATAGTGAGTCTTATTAAGTGGTGCTGTGTCATCAACTGTAGAGTGTGTCAGCTGGAAATGCAACATGATTAAGTATATAAAGGAGCCCCAGCCTTGCCTGCCACAACATTACACAACAGAAGCCTTGGCAATGTGAGAGCATCTTTTCTCTCTGTCTTTCCTTCCTGATGAGTTGCGGGACCCATCGCTTGCTATATGAGCCCTGCTGCTAGATCCTTGGCTCAAATTGGCTGAGGAATAGGCATGTCTGGTTAGCCATACTGGCATATTAAAAGCTTTCTTATAGGAATGTCTCTTGGGGCTGACGATAGTTGAGATGGACCCACGGCTGCAGCACTCCTCGTTTGTCCTTTTTATCTCCCCAAATATTTGTCAAGCCTGGACGAGTCCATGGAATTTTGATGGTGGGGCTCCCAAGAGAGCCCTGGGGTCAGGTGCAGTTGCCACAGCGCCCTGTGACCAGGTTACCTCTTCCACTCACCTCCTCAGACTCCACAGGAACATGCTACTTTCTTCTGTGTTCCTCCTGAAAGCCTGTCCACTCCTGCAATGCTTCTGAGCCTACCTTGCTCCGTCATCTGGTCCCTGCCCAGCAGGGCGGGGCTGAAGAGTCACAGTGTAAGTAGAGACAGGGCTGAGCCCTTAGTAAGGGCCCCCGGCAGGATGCGTGCCGCTGGGAAGTCTGTCTCAATGGGTGAAGTGGGGCCCAGGAACTGGGACCTCTTTCCCACGTCTAGCTGCCCCTGAGCTGGCAGGATGTGGCAGAAATTGATGAGGAGTCAGTGCATGGTCGTGGTTAGGCAGTTGAGGATGGCACTAAGTGGGCAGAACCACTGGACAAACCCAGAGCCAGACATAGGAGAGCCTGGTATATTTCCCTTGGGGAAAGGGGGTGACTCCCCCATGAACCATTCTCTCCCAATTTCTGATTTGGCACATTTTCTGTGCCTCAAGTTCATTGTGGGGAATTTGAGCACCTCTAGCCACATCACCCTAATTCTGGTCTTTTGCTGGCCCTGGATCCTCTGGTCTGCATCTGTACTTTTAAGGGGTCTTACTTGTAAGCTCATTAAAACAGCACCTTGATTCAGTGTACCTCTTCTGTGTCCTATAATGGCCTCTTTTTATAGATGAAACAGAGGCTCAGAGAGGGTGGTGGACACAAAGACCTACATGTTTCCTACTTTGTTCTCTTTTGTTTTATAGCAATCTTTGCTTGGATTTGGAGTTAGGGACTTTTGACCCACAGCAAAGGGTCATTCATGGGTCTAGGAACCGTGGCTGTCCTTCTCTGGAAAATAGGAAAGTCCTGTCTGTCTGCGACCTTGAGCAGAGGTCACAGTATCCGAGCGGTCCTCAATTCCCTCCTGAATCCCAGACTCTTATTTCCACAGTGCCTGCTGGATATATCTGCCACAGATTCATTTCTGAATTATCCCTTTCCTCATTACTCACATTCAATCACCAACAAGTGCTATGGATTCTACTGTCTAAATACCTCTTAAATCAATCTCTGCCTGACTGTACAGACACAGCTTCAGCTCCGGCTCTAGTCGTTTCTTCTGGAGATCATTGCCTCTTCTCCTCCAACCTGTTCCCCCTGCCTTCATCCTCATCCACCTCAACACCCCCCACTTGGCCTCCAGAGCTTTCTCAGGCATGATCATGCCATTGCCTTATGGACAAACTTTCAGTGGCTCTCCATCACCTTCAGTGTGGCATACGAGGACCCTCACAATCTGGCTTCAGTCTGTCTTTCTGGACTCATCTTCTGACGTTCTCCCTTTCCAATCCTATACTGCAGCCACGTCGAACAGTGTGCCATTCCTTGACATACCATTTGAATTCACATTCTATGCCATTTGTACACACTCTGTCCTCTACCGGGAGCACCCTCATTGCCTCCCCCATCTGACTTCCCTATCCCACTTACCTGTCTCTCAAGACCAGGTTGAATTGCCCCCTCCTTCATGAAGCCCCTTGTGAGTGCCCTGGGGAGTTAGTGTATCCATATCCATGCTCCCCTACCACATCGTTCCCCTCTCAATCATTCATCATGTTGGTTTATAATTATTTGCACCTTTGCAATTCTCCCCGGCTGCATAAAGAGCTCCTTGAATGTAGGAATTAAACTCCTAACGCAATGCTGACTATAGGTGCTTGATAAAGATTTTGAATGAATGTAAGAAGTTTGCAAGATAAGAAAAGAGAGTTGTTGGGTGAGACTAGCCCGGGGAGTTAGAGGATAGAGAGAGGATAGATTTTGTGTCCCCACGATGTCCCCAGTGGTTAGGTGTCACTGATTTTCAGGGACATTCCTAATGTAAAATAGCTAGTCCTGTATTCTTTTCATGTACATACATTCACAAGTCAGATAAAATCCTTTGTCTGACCATGTGCTTCTATTTGTGCTTTGGATAACATCATCATGGTAACTAACAGGTGATTGGAGCCGATACAAAATGGTTCCCTTCCTTCTCCCTGACACCTTCTCTGTCTCAAGCTTCAGACCCTCCTAGCCTCTGTTCCATCTTGCACAAGTCCGTGTGTGTCCAGAGTGTTGGAATTGGGGAATGAGTGAATCTGGGCTTGAAAATGTGATCAGAGAATACAGAACCTATCAGGTTCCTTATCAGCCACCAGTGGGGTAAGCTGCTGTGTCTTAGTCGCCAGAGAAAAGTCTGTGTATGGTTCACGAAAGCAGGAGCTCACCTACATTGCCCTTGGGAATTTGGCATTTAGCTAGCATTTATTTGGCTTGCAATGTTTTGTCCAATTCTTATACGTGGCTTTATGTGTTTAGCTTGTGTACAAAGTTTACTCTCATAAATAGCTTATATTCTGTCTAGGGGGATGGAAAATCCTGGGCTAGAGTCTGTGAGTAGAGCATAATATAATTCTGGTGTTTTATTAACCATAATAACCACAGGTCTCCAGCCACTAATATATCTGCATAGAGGTTTTTCTGAATTTCCAATTATTTTAACTTTCAATACAAACTGGACAGAAAATTCATTTCAATGCAGTTGAGCTTTTTATTCTTTCTAAGCTGAGATTAAGTCATCTGCTATGTGAACCGTAAGTCCAGGAGCAGTAGGAGTAAGTACATGGGCCTCTCCCTGGCACTAGAAGTGGTCTCTGGAGCCACGTGGATTGAATAGACTTGGAAGAGTTACTTTCCCATTTTCTTACCACCTTTCCTGTGAAATTTACATCCTCAATACCCACCTTTGGTCCTATAAAAAGTGACAGAAAATATCCGAGAGATTTATTTCCCAAAAAAAAATCACAGACCTTTTAGGCCAAGTTGTTGCTGGTTCTTTTTATTTTTTAAATTTAAAACATTTTTTCTGTCTATCTCTTTAATGGGTGATAAAATTGATTGAGTCTCTGGGTGCAGATGACTTCAGAATATTAGTTGGGATGGTATTGATTTTTTTCTCTTTATAAAGCTTTTCTATAAAGTAAGCACCTGACGACTTTCAGTTACAAACTTTAAGTTAAATTATGAACCTTTTAGCTTTGCATTAGAAGTGGTATCTGAAACCTGATTTGCTAGATCAAACCACATTAGTCGTGTTATGTTATTTTCTAAAAACACATTTCAGAGAAATAACTCCAATCTGTGTTGCATTTTATAGAGCAAAATAATTGAATGGCGGCTGTTTGTAATTTTAGCAATCTCTTAACCTTAATCATATTTAATGGCTTTTCTCTTCAGGCTAACAGGAGAGAGAAAAAAAAAAGGTTCCAGCTCTGTTATATAACGGCGCTACAGTAATGCACCCTGGTCCTCGGCAGCCCTGTAAATTCCTCCTCTCTGAATTGTTGGTTCAGGACAATCATTCAGCGGGGAATTACTTTCTCATCTATGAAATAAATGAGATGTTAAACTAGTTTTCTGCTTCCTGTGGTACAAATGTAGCAGTGTGAAGCCCCGTGCAGCGAGGAAACAAATGCCCAGGGCCTCTGATCGTGGCGGCCAGAGCTCGAGAGGGGCTCAGGGCTCTGGGATCGGTGGTGAGTGAGAGTGTGGCCTGGGGGAAAGGAGATCGGAATGAAATGGGACGTAAAGGAGAGAGAGGAAGAGTGCTCCAAAGGGGCTGGAGGTGCAAACCCCTGGATTCAGCAGAGTGAGGTCAGCAGCTCAGGAATTCAGGTGGGAGAGGGGATGTCTCAGCGCACTGGGGAGCTCTGTGCGGCTTCCCGTGGAGGAAAAAAAAGAAAAATGGGTTGGTTGCATGTGACACTCCTTAGGATTCCTTCTTTAGAGCTGGAAACACATGTCCATTCAGGATCTCCTTGGCTTTTGCAACCTCGGTGGGACATTGGAAAGAATGGGGAAGGATTGGCTCATTTCAGACAGGGGGAAGCTGAGAACCCGGGAAGGGAAGATGGTCAAGGCCATTGAGTTAGGGGTAAAGTTGGGATTAAAACTCAGGTCTCCCAAGGAGGCACAGACCGAGGATCCAAACCCGGTGCTTACAGAAGGGAGGATGCTCCTGCTCCTGCAGGAGTACCCCACCCTGCAGCCTGGGTGTCTCCTCTGTTGGCACTGGGTCCTCCTCACAATGACCACCTTTGACAACCTCAGTTCCAGGCTTCAAAGCCAGATGGGATTCGAGTTACTTACAGGATCCCTCTAAGGTAGGCTATATCGTGGGGTACCCTCCTTTGTACCTCGTTTGCTTGTTCTGTCAAATACTGGAAATTCCCTTAGAAACAGGGCCCATCTCTCTTGGCTGTGTCCCTGTGACACTGCTTAGATAATTTGTCAGTCCCCTTTTTGGGAGGAGAGAGTAGAGAACTGAGTTGTGCTCGCTATGCACCCCATCGGCCACACATGAGGAGACCTTCTGAAATCTTAGCAATAGGTGTTTTTATTGAGCACCTATTATGTGTTTTAAATTGTGCCAGGCGCTATAAGTACATTATCTTATTTGATCCTGAGAGTAAACCTATGTGGTAGATATCATGTGCCCATTTTGCAGCTGAAGATACCGAAACTCAGAGAGTATGGTTAACTTGCCCAAGATTATACCTAAAATAGGTGGTATAGTTGGAATTCAAACCCATTTCACTGTACTTAAACACCACTTCCTCTGGGAAAATTAGTTAGGATCTTTCCCATAGCCTTTGCTACTACTCTTTAATTACTTAATTATTTGTGTAATAATTTCTGTATTTTCCAGTAAACTGTAAGCTCCCGAAGGACAAGGCTCGTGTCTTCTTTGTCACAGCCTTGGGAAGTCTGTAATAAACGCTGAGTGGATGAATACACCCCGCTGCCTACTAAGCCCATGTGGCTTCTAGCCCGGCCTGTAAGGAAATGGGCCATGGTGGAGGGGCAGGTCCTGGTGCTTGGCCGGCCCTACACCCTGCTCCTTTTTCAGCCAAGGTCCTGGGGTTTCAAGACCCCCATGTCTTGGGCCAGGGAGGCAGTTGGTGACTCATATTCAGCTGAGCTTAGTTTCGCCTGGGACCCAGCTCCACTGAGAGAACTGCTCACAGATTGTGAAGGCTTTGTGTGTCGTTCCTAATTAGAAAATTGCCTTTGGAATTGAAATATGTTTCACAGATGAATTTACTGAACTCCTCACTGAGGTGCGATTCTCTCATGCTTGTTGTGAGACAATCCCACTTTGAGGCGGCATATGGAGATATCAACATATCTGCATATTACAAAATCATCAGTGTTCAAGAATAGTCCCGGTTTCTTGGGTGTTTGCGAATAGCTGGGCTGACCACTGGGGAAGACAGGGGGTCTGGATCTGTCCACAGGGAGGGGACAGCAGCTGGCTTCCTCCAGTCTGCCCCCCTAGGTTGGTTTAGTGTCCTTTCTTGTGACTTCTCTGCTTGTGACCCAGGGCTCTGAGGGAGTCCTTTCAGAGATAAATCTAGAAGCACAGTCTGCAACTCACATACATCAATAGCTGAGTTGAAAACGTACTTCTTCACTCGTGATTATTTAAAATAGTACCATTCTTCCTATTAATTGCAATAATATTTTTGGCATTATTAGAGAACGATTCCTTAATGTACCTAATACACCTGAAATTTTGGGGCACTATTTTTTTTTCATCACCAGCAAATAAGAAGATTGGCCAAGAGGTCTCACTGTGTCATGATCAGAAAGAATTTGTCAGCCACTGGTCTATGGCACAGACCCTAGGAAAGGTGTGAGTCAGATGATCTTTGTGGGTGATAAGTAAGCTCAGCTCTCAGCAGTGAAGAAAGTGCAGGTACAACAGAGACCCACATCACGTCATGACACTCATACTAGTATGATTACTATTACAATTACCGCACATTATATATTATTTTATTCCATCTTCCCAACATCCCCTCGTCCATAGGTGAGAAAAAAGCCTCAGAGAGGTTGAGTAATTACCCCAGGTTGCACAGCAAGTATGGAGTTGAACCAGGTTTTAAATTTAGGTCAAACTGACCCAGAGGCCCATGTTCTCCCCATGCTGTGAGAGGCGTGGAGGGACAGTGCGAGGGAACACCAGGCCAGAGGGCAGGCCGAAGCCAGACCTGCCACCTGGTCACTATGGCTATGTGATGCTTGCTGGGCCTTTCCACCCACATTTCCTGATGCCCTCCCCCTAATAAATGTTTGTGGACACGAACACATGTAGGGACAGAGGGGACCACCACCGACGTTGTCTTCAGAGGCTTCCCTACGGGTGGGTGAGAGCAAGAATCGGTGTTGGGGTAGTGTTTTGTTTGCCCTTGGCTGCTCTGACAAAGTACCACAAACTGGGTGGCTTACACATTACAGAAATCTTTCCCTCTCACAATTCTGGAGAGTAGAAGTCGGAAGTCAAAGAGTCAGCAGGGCCACACTCCTCTCCGACTCTGGGTAGGATCCTTCCCTGCCTCTTCCTGGCTTCTGGGGGGCGGCAGCCCTTGGCTCGCAGCCGCATCACGCCGATCTCTGCCTCTGTCATCACGAGGCATTTTCCTCTTCCTATAAGGACGACCGTCATGTTAGATCGTGGACTTACCCTAAGGACCTCATTTTAACTTGATTACATTTGCGAAGACCCTAGTTGCAAAAAAGGTCACATCCTGTGGTACTGGGATTAGGACTTTAACATATCGTTTTGGAGGACACAATTCAACCCCTAACAGGCAGGATATCCAAAGCTCACTGCTCCCTGGAAACCAAGGAGGAGAACTGTAGTTAGGGGTCCGAGGCCTCTTGCGATGACTCTTGCAGGGACAGTGGAGCTCCTTACTGAGACTGGCCAGGGGCCCCTCGCCGCCCCCCTCCCCTCCCTTCCTCAGAGACTCCGGGCTCGTCCTCACACCCGGCATTAACCAGGACACGAGAGGACAAGGTGGAGCCAGTGTCACCTGGCTCCCCAAGAGGCTTCCCCCGCAGGCCTATTCTTGTTCTAGGGCCACTTCCAGAAGGCAGGTGCATGGTCCCCGCTGTGGGCCCTGCACAGAGGGCTCCCTCAGTGTCGTGGGCTCACCCATGCCCCCACCCAGTTCTGACTGGGCTGGGCCCCCCTTGCCTGCCCCTCAGCCCGCCGGGCATGGCAGGGCATCAGAGGATTTGCCAAAGAGACAGCTGCCTTTTCTCTAGCCCTCCTCACTGCTAGCGCCTCCTCAAAGCATTAACATTGCATGTCTTGTTATCCAGGAGTGTTGCTCGTGTGTGTGTGTGTGTGTGTGTGTGTGTGTGTGTGTGTGTGTGTCCACAGCTCCTGTCTGGCATCAAAAGGGAAATACTACAGAATCCCATCATCTCCCTCCTCCCCATCAGAAGCACAAATAACTTAGTTATCTGGGGAGCATAATGGCCTGACTTCCCCATCCCCCGACATAACGAGCTCTTTCTGAGCTGTCTCACCACGATCCTAATTGTTTTTAAATGTCTGTGCTAACCGCTTCATACAGAGAACATCAATCTGCATGCGGGTAACTGAGAACCACGCTGCCGCTTAGGATGATACATTTTTGCAGTAATTAAAAACACGCTTAAGAAGATTCAACCCCTCTGTTGCTAATACTCTGTGGGGGCTGGGGCTGTTCCCAGTCTGTTTGGGCCCGTGGGTTGCAACTGAACCCAGACCCTCCCCTGGGGTGGGAGGAAGCTACCTGCTTGTTCAGTTGCTCAGGGTAGCAATCCATAGGCCCTTTCTTCTGAAAGGGGTCTGTAAGCCCCTCCAGGGCAGGAATGGTTTCTGTGGAGTTGTCATTCCTTCCCCAGCCTCATGCTGGGTCTGAGAGCTCTGCACAGGTCGGCACTCAATGGTGTGGCCCACTTGATTGCTTATCACCTGCCACGGATGCGTGAGCCCAGCCATGCAGAAAGCAGGGCCTGAGCCTGGAAACAGGGCAGCAGGAAGAAGGGACTGGGATGAGTGAATAATTTTAGTGTCTCTCCTTTTGGTTCTCTGAGTTCTTGGAATCTCGGGAGGGGGAAGGAGAGGCTCTCAATGTGTTTCCTGCAAGCAGATGTTTGTGTTGTTGTGTTCAGGGAATCTGGGATCTGCAGGATGGAAGCTTGAGAGGCATGGAATTGGGTGGGGACATATAGGGAAACATGGATGGGACCAATATGTACTGTAAAGCCAGAATAGCTTTCGCATCTGCATAAGTTTTGATAACTGTTTGCCAGCATGGCTGGGAGACCCATAAAATCTCTACTGGGAAAGACAGGAGTGGGCGGACAGAAACCAGGTAAAGTTCTTGAAGGGTGCTTAGGTAAATGATAGTGTAATAAGGTTGGGATAGGCAGAAGTGGGCTAGGGACAAAGCAGGGGTTAGATGGAGCGTGGGGAACATGGTTGTAAATCCTTGAACCTGTGAGCCAGGGACAAGTCACGGCGTCTTCGTCCCTGCACGTGGTAGTTGCATTGTGCTTGGCTGGGGCTGGGATTGGCTGGTCAGAGGGTCTCATGCCTCTAACTAGAAAGAGGCACAGACAGCGTCCGGTTGGAGGAGCAGTTGGTGCTTGGCATATGTTGATTCTTCCACCAAGAGTGAGGCTCCCGATACACTGTAGGGCCTGCAAGCTGACCCCAACATCAGCTCCCACCCCACCAAGCTGCTCCTGGCTCCAGCTGTTGCAGCATCTGTTGAGGCCAGGCTAACAAAAAGCAGGATATGCTTGGGGGAGTTCCCTTCTCTCTGGAGTCCAGGCTCAGAAAATTCCTTCCAACCACAGTGGCATACCCCACACCCCCACTGGATAGGAGGAGTATGTTTATGTGTACGCATATGGGTTCAGAAAAACATAGATGCCTTTTCACAAATACTTCAGCCCACCCAACCCTGACTTCCCATGGAATTAAGTTACACGCCACCTCCAAAGAAAGCCAAACCTGGGTCCTTGTTTTGACTTAAGCTGCAGGAAAACAATGCATCTCCTTCTTCCCCGCCAGGTCTCAGGCAACAAATACGTAGATGAGTAAATGCAATAAGAAATTTCTCAAACAGTAGAGCTCGGGAAGCCTATCTGTTGCTGGAAGGAATTCTACTCTGATGCCCCCTCTATCTGAACCGGGAGGTGAAGCTAACACAGAGATGAAATGCAGCACGACTCCCAGGCAGTTTGCCTGTAACCAGCTCATTATGCATTAACCTGTAAGACAATATGTTTTAAAGAGAACCACATTCATCACCTCAGAAAAGTCATATTAACATAATTTGTGGGAAAGAACAATGGGGGAAAAATGTTAGTCATTGTTGATGGAACAGGTAAGTTTCAGTAGCATGATCTGTTGAATATTCATACAATATTGTTTTTGACATTTAAGAACTCAATTATCCGATGACTAATCAGTCTTTTACAGTATGTTATTTTTGTGACTGGAACTGAAATACTGATAAGCCCCAAGAGAGCACAGTGTTCAGATGGATTTATTAGCAGTTTTCAGCCCCAGCTTTCTCTGGCATGCATGTCCAGGGGAATTTAGTACCTGTGACAGTGAGGGACCCAGGGCCTGGCTGGAGTCAGTGCGTGCACGGAGACCAGATGCTGCTCTGACTGATTTCGCTCCGGTGATTTCTACTGTTAGTACGGGGCAGCCAGGATTGTACCATGCCCTGGAGTTCCTGGCTCGGAACCAGCTCAGCTCCTCTTGCCTATCACGTCCACTACAGCTCAGGGGTGCAGCCTTCACCCCAACCCTCACCCTGGGGCATTGGCCAATCTATGTAGCAAGGCAGGTGGATGCTGTTAACAGTTGAATGAAGTCTATTTGGGGAATATGTCAATAACTTTCTCTAGAACCAAGGTCCCTGTGGTGAATGAAAGAGTACAGCAAATTCTTTGCTATTCATCCCAGGGAGAGGTACAGTCTAATTCTCTTCCTCTTGAATCTGGTCTGGCCTTAGTGACTTCCCTAACCAATAGAATGCAGTAGAAGTGACATTCTGGAACTTCCAAGACTAGGTCGAAAGAAACCCGGCAGGTCTTTTTAGAACACGTGTTCTTGGAACTCAGTAGCCATGTTGTGAGGAAGCCCAGACCACTCCAAGGGAGAGGTCCACGCAGAGAGGACTCCAGGCCTCTGATGACAACCCTCGTTGAACTCCAAAGTGGCAGCCACCTTAGAAGTGGACCTTCCAGCTCCAATCAAGCCACCCCTGCTGAAGCCACAGGGATCAGAGATGGGCCACCATTGCCACCAAGCTCTGCCCAAATTGCAGGCTTTTGACTAAAATAAAGAATTGTTTTTGTTTTAAGTCACTATGTTTTGGGATGGTTTGTTGTATACCAATAGATAACCAGAGCAAGCCAATGACAATTGTTGATTGAATTTGGAGTCAGAAATCAGCTTCTAATCTCAGCTGTGCTGCCAGGTAGCTCTGTGACTCTGAGCAAGTAGTTTTCTCTTGGGGCAGCCTGGCATAATGCAAAGAGCTTGTGCTTCAGGGTCAAAGGAGCCTAAGTGCAAATCCTGTGCTGACATTTATATTGTTTAGGGCAGTCCACTTAGCCTCCTCCAGTCTTTGTTTTCTTGTGCGTTAAGTGTGAACAGTATTTTCTCCTGAAGTGTTAGCACAAGAATCGGCACATGGTGATGTTTGGTGAGTGACAGCCCCAGTTTTTTCGTCTATAAGGTGAAGATGCTGGAGTGCGGGGCCCTGCAGGAAGAGCTTAGACTCTGGAGTTGGGCAAATCTGGCTCCTAACTGAGGCTGCTGCTGGCCCACATGGGACCCTTGTCCAAGGAAGAGAAAGGCAGGTGCAGCCTGATGGATGATGGCGCGACAAACAGACTTTGCCCCTGTGTCATTAGAAACAGGGGGATGTGGCGCCATACCGGGTGCCCATACTGGGGAGCAGAGCAAGGGTTGGATAACATCTTGAGTGCCTCTGGCCGCTAGACCTGTTCAACTGTGTGAGCTGCTCCTGTCCAGACCAGACTTCCTTTGTAACTCAGTAACCAACTTCAGACAATAGTTTTATACTCTCAGTTTTCACCTCTGAGGACTGGGTAATGTGACATTTATCTGTCCTACAGAGCTGCTGCGGGAATTAAATGAGCAAACACGTAAAATGCCCAGCAGGATGCCTGGCACAAAGCATAGTGAGTGTTACTTTCCTTCCCCTTCCCACACGGAATCATATTGGAGACTTTTAAAAAAAAATCTCCTGCCTACCCCAGGAGTGGATGAAGATAGAGAGAGGAGTTGGCAGCAACACCTGCTCCTGCTGGAGGACGAGGGAAGGCAGCGAGAAGAGAGTAGAAATGCACTAGAATGGTCTGCCAGTGGGTTTGGGAAAACTCCATACCTAATATTCTATTGTTCCA
This sequence comes from Propithecus coquereli, assembly GCF_000956105.1. Lineage (NCBI taxonomy): Eukaryota > Metazoa > Chordata > Mammalia > Primates > Indriidae > Propithecus > Propithecus coquereli. Next base: position 14,710,889 of record NW_012151951.1, on the reverse strand, counting down.
TGACCTGTTAATCTTAAATCTCAGCAGAACCAGTTATTGTTGATTGTTGACATCCTTTCAATAGCCAGGGCTGGGCAATGGCTCGCTGAGCCGGATCAAGAATTCAAGCACAAGGTGAGTCAGATGGTCAGCAAAGGTGAGTACCCTCCTGCCCCCACAGTACCCTGTAGACTTCGTTATTGCTGCCCTTATCTAGTGTTGCTCAGTTATCTGCTAAATCATGTGTGAGAGCAGTGTCTCTATTTGTCTTTGTATCCCCAGCGCCTAGCACGACGCCTTTTGCAGGGTAGAGGGAATGTTTTCTTTCATGACTAAATGAACACAGAAACAGTAAGAGAAACTAGCATTTATTAGGCAACATAAATATGCAGGTAATGTTGCTTAAGTTATAACGACTCTTAATAACATTTCTATTGGTGGGAAAGTCGAAGAGAGGAGAACTTTTGCTGAACCTGCTCTGTGTGCGAGGAATTCTGCAAGGGACTTCAGGTACATAATTTAATCCTTTAAACAAATTGAGGGATAGATGTTATCATATCCATTTCAGAAATAGGGATAAGGAAGCTCAGGTAAAAAAAATCAAGCAACTTGCTCAGATAAACATAACTTAAAAGTGGTAGAGTTGAGATTTGAACCTAGATCTGTCTGATTGTGAAGTCCTTGAACTTTTCCATCATACCATAAACCCTCTTTCAAGAAAAAACCAGAGACTGGATATTCTAGAGATGGAAACATAAGAACCTGTGTTCCAAGGTAGGGAGAAACCAGGATATTAGGGAAAGAGGTAAGACATTCAGTCAGTAAATATTTATTAAGCACCTACTTTGTGCCAGGAAATATCCTGGTATTTTAGTCACATGTGATATATAAATGAATGAACTGGACAAAAATCCGTGCCATTGTTGAGATTATAATCCACTGAGTAGTATTATCTAAGAGTAAAGATGAGTGTTGGTTCCAGGGTGTCTATTCAAACCCCCGCCAACAGTCTGCAACAGGGTGTCTGTTCAAACACCTGCCGACACCTCTGCTGACAACCTGCAGAGGTTCACAGGGCAGAATTGGAGATAGCAGGCCAGGAGCATGCAGGAGAGTGCTGTTGGGATCCTGGCTCAGTTAATGAGAACACCACCGCCGTCGGAGTACCAGGTAGGAAACTTGGCCTCTGGAGCTGCTCGGCATTGGATGAGACAATAACTCAGTGGCTTGACACGTGGAGTACAAACAGCTGATACAGTTAGGATTGGTCTTCTGAGATGGGGCCAGAGTGGCGTCTACATAATGGGATTAAGCAAATTTAAAGAGGCACATCATTCCACTGGAAGCTTCTAGAACATGAGATTTCTCCACTGCTCAAGAGTAACCAGTAGCAGCCACAGTTTCCTCCACATCGAGGAATTTGGATCGTCTGGCGACCTACCCCATTCCTAACTCGAATGACCACAAGCTCCTTGGGACATAAGCGGTAGATTCTCTTTGAGGTCAAGTTGAGGATCTTTACTTTAGATCTAGAATAAACAAGCCATCTACAATTATAATCAGTTCTTGATTATTTGCATGAATTTGGGTTATCTTCCCAGTCTCTCCTGGGTACAGGTAACCTAAAATAATGGAAAATCTGAAAATGATTTACATTTGGCCTTGGGATGCATTATATGGGTTTTTTTCCAGCAGGCTTACTTTCATAATGATGTTTGACTTAGGATGATATTAAAGTTCGTTAGCTTTCCCTGAGCATACATCAGTTGGGAGTGGGAGGAAGGAAATAGAAAGCCGTGGCTCAGAGATGCCAGGAAGAAGCAGCAGCTGACCCTGGGTATGTAGCAGATAATCCCTGTTGCTGCCCTACACCCAGTTCAGAGGTGTGAGCATTTCTCTGTGGGGCTTGGCGAGGTCAGTCTTTGATCCCTTTGATTCAGATTCAACAAGATTTATTGATGTGTCAGACACGGTGATAAGCACTTTGACATCTTTATTTCATTTAATCTGCCCAATGGCCTCATAATGTAGGTATTATTATCCCCAAATTACAGAAGAGGAAATTAGGCCTCGGAGAAATGAAATGCTTCCAAGTTCCATAGCTAGCGAAAGACAGAGCCAAGATTCGACCCCGGGTTTTCTCCTTTAAAGCCCACTGCTCTTTCCACATCTGGCTTGGACTTGTGGCAACAACATCTATTCAAGCCGTGTTTAGAGAACACGTCTGTGTCAGGGGCGGCCTCAGAGATGTGGAGATGAATGAGGCTTCGCTTCAGGATGCTGGGCGAGGCACCAGAGCTTTTCTCCTCTCTAAAATTCAGATAAAAGTAAGATAAATGCCATGAATTAATCACAGAGAATTTTAAACAAGTCCCTCAGTGGCGTATATCCAGAGGTTGTAGCTGCTCTGGGGAAGGGAAGCAGGAAGTGGCGGAGTGGCTGACACATTCAGGCGTGTCCTTGTGTCTTGTCACAATGTTTAGGCAAGGGCGGCTCCTGTAACCTCCCTACCCCAGATATTCAAACTGGCCTTGTGTCCAGGTTTCATTTATAGATCCCAGAACAGGCTATTTCTCTCCCTCCATCAAAGCGGCTGAGAAGACAGACAGAAGGGGTCGGACGCTGCTCCCTGGCCTTCCTCATAATGGCCAAACTGCTTTTCATTTTGCTCTGGAATCTGTCCCACCAGCCCTGCTGACTTCATTACCGTCCTTACAGCCCACGGGGTTGGGGGGAGGGAGCAGACATTCCCCAGCCCGAGAATGGCTAATGTTTCTCTCCGGGGCACCTTCTACTTTCTGAAGAGAAACAAGTGGCAGTTTGGGTCTCTCTGGTGAAGCCACTCTGTCTTGGATAAAATTTCCTGGGGCTGTGGAAGTCGACAGCGACAGTGGCATTTACAGTAACTGCCAAGCTTAATAGCATCTTGTGATGAAGTTTTACTGTAAACAGCCAAGAGGGCGGAGGGCGGGGTGGGGGGGGCTCGCTCATCCTGGCAGGATTGAGCGCTTTGTCCCCATTCAGAGATAACACTGCTCCTGTCTGCTTCTTTGCCGGCTCTTTAGATTGTTCCGTGTGTGAGTGTCCTGGGATTAATACCAACGTCACCTGCTGACTTTATTGCGCCCCTCACCATTTTGCTTTGAGAGGAGGGGGAGGGGGGGGAGCTACTGGCTCAGGCCTTTCATGGCGAGCTGGCCCCAGCACAGGGTGTGCTTGCAGAACGCTCCATTCTCCTCTGAGCACGCCCTGCTTCCGCCCGCCCTCCTGGACACGCTGGGAATGTCAATGGCTGCTGCAGACAGAGCCAACCCAGATCTCAATCCTGAGGCTTCAGGGACACCTGGGACCCCCAAAAGCCTCACTTTCTGGCGTGTTCTACCAGCCAGTGAGTCATCTGGAAATGTCCGAGAAGTCCTGCCCTGCTATGCTTGGGGCTGGCATGATGCTTCAGCCGCTCGGATGGGCAGAAGGATTTTCAGGAATGGGCTGGGCCACAGACTGCTGACTGCCCAGGGTCACTCAGGGCTGCCAGCTGCTGGGCATTGTCTTCCCCTAACCCCTGCTGGGGAAGGGCCCCATGCACTAAGCGAGAGGGAGAGGTGGTGGGAGGCAGAGGGCAGGCTTGTCACTCTGCTCCCAACAAAGTGGCTGGCGTTTGGATGATGGCTGTGTTCTGTGGGTTCCCTTTGCCCTCCTCACCATCACCTGCCCCCGTCTCACCTGCATCATTATCAGAGGCAGAGACATAAGGGTGCTCCCTCCCTATAGGCACGGGGCCAGGGCCAGGCGGGGATGGGGTGGGAAGGGGTAAAAGAGACTCACTTAGCTTCCTTGCCCTCCCACCCACTACTGTTTGTGCTGCCAGAGGCTGGGTGGTGCATGTAAGCTCAGGAAATGGGGTTTCTGGGAGTGCTCAGGGGTGCAGAAGCAGGCAGCAGGGGTCATTAGACCCTGCCTGACCATACCTGTGCGCAGGCTGCAGGTGCAGGAGCCAGAGTACAGGGTGGAATCTCAGGGCATTACTTATATATAAAAGTAGCACAGGGGCCAAATAACTACAATAGTAGTAACAGTGATAATAGAAATAATCTTGGATTTCTGGGGCATTTTTCTTCCTTGCCTCTTACTTTGCTTTGCAAATTCTCACCATATTTGGAAGATGGGAAGCATCTACCTTCATTATCTACACATGGAGAAACCAGGCTCAAGGTCATACTGTTTATCCATGGCAGGGCCAATGAAATAACAATAATCACAACAGATAGATTTTATTGAGTGCTTACTTTGGGCTGTTATTTAATTTTATTTTTACAGTTCCATACAATAGCACAACTATCTTCCCATTAGACAGAGGAGGACCCCTGGGCATGGAGAGGAAAATCAATCTCATGTCCTTAACCACTAGGCAACACTGCCTTGCAATCCAGTGTGCAGAATTTCTGCCTTCCACACCAGTTGGTGGTGGTCTCTAGAGTCAGAATGACTCATCCTCCTCTCCTGTAAGACAATAGGGTACCTAGGGACAAAAAGGGCAAGGTGAGCATATTAGTCTGCTGAAGCTGTGATAGAATACCACAAACTGCATGGCTTAAACAACAGTCATTCATTTTTTCACAGTTCTAAAGGCTGGCAGTCCAAGATCAAGGTGCCAGCAGGGTTGGTTTCTGGTGAGGCCTCTCCTCCTGGCTTACAGATGGCGCTGTTTTAGTCTTTTCGGGCTGCTATAATAAAATACTTTACGCTAGGTAATTTATAAACAATTAAAATGTATTTCTGACGGTTCTGGCAGCCGGGGAGTCAAAAGATCACAGTACGAGCAGATTTGGTGTCTGGCGAGGACTTACTCTCTGCTTCAAAGACGGGAACTTCTTAGCATCCTCGCATGGGGGAAGTGGGGCAAGGGAGTTTGCTTGAGTCTCTTTTTAAAGGGCACTAATCCCACTTATAAGTGTGGAGCCCTCACGACTTTAAGGGCCCTCACCTCTTCCTATCACTACAACAAGGATTAGGTTGCGACATGAATTTGGGAGGGACACAAACATTCAGACCATAGCTGCCAATTTCTCACTGTGTCCTCACATGGCCTTTCCTCTGTTCACCCACGTCTCTGGTGTCTCTTCCTCTTATAAGGACACCAGTCCTTTTGACTTAGGGCCCCCACCCTTATGACTTTATTTAACCTTAATTATCTCCTTAAAGGCCATATCTCCAAATTAGTCATATTGGGAGTGGTGGTTGGGGGAGGGGGAGGGGAACGCTATTCAGTGCATAGCAGTAGGGATCTGGAAGAGTGAAGAATTTGACTCCTAGGAGTAGTTGCATATGCAAAAGGGAAAGAAGGATCCAAAAAACAAAGATAGAATCAAGCGTCTGTTTCCAAAGGAAACAGAGACATCACTGTATCATAGGGCCAGGACTTTTCCACCGAACCTGGTTCTTCCAGAGGGCTGGGGGCAGAGTAACTGTGGCGCAGGGTCCCATTGAAAGAGGGCAGTGTCAGCCCCACACTTCATTGTATGCCTCTTGCCCTGTTGGGTGTCTGTGATTTACCCTGGGGCTCGCCTGCAGCCCTGGACAGAGAGCTTCTAAGGGGTGGTGTGTGTCCCTTGGCTAAAGCCCCACACAGGCATCCATACCTTCCACCAGTGGCCAGAGCTTTCCTTTGGAGAAGAGAGGCAGGACAAGGCTAGGTGCAGTCCCTCCTGAGATACCTTTGACCCTTTTGCTAAGGGCAGAAAGACAAGGGGAGCTTGTGCTCTGCCTGGTGGTTCTTCCTGTGGATGTTCTCCCAGGCTAGGACGGGCTGGTGTGGCCAGGGTGAGGAGGAGGCTCCTCTCCCAAGGACTTCACCCCCTGACCTGTTTGCTACTGGAGCCCTGTCTTTAGGGCTTCTGAGCACCTCTGTGAAAGGGAAGGGGCAGGACCATGCTCCGGGCACTGGCTGGGGTCCAGGAGAGGACAGAAGTGTCACCAGCTTGGGGTGTACTTTCCTGCTCCCGCGCTGCCCTGCCTGAGCCCCAGTCCAGGCCCCAGCAACCTGCAGAACGTCCAGACCCCTCCATCCCACCCCCTTCTCTCTTCAGCTCTCTGCCTTCTTCTCATTTGCCTTTTTCTTATTCTTTCCACCTGGAGCGGAAGGCACGAAGCCCAAATAAAGGTGGCTTTTCTTTGGGGTGACTGCCTGGGCCAGGAAAGAGGTCAGAGCTGCAGGCTGAAGGGAGGTTTGGGGATTATCTGTGAATTTCAAATACCCATGTTCTTGCCTGAGGCTAAGTGAGGCAGTTTTCTTCCTGCTTTTGCATTTACCATGGTGACAAACCTTTCCCCGGGACAATTACTTACCCCTGTCTGCATGGCTGGAGGAAAAGTTGTCTGAAGAGAAAGCTGTGACTGCTAGACTCAGAAAATTCCCCGTTGGTTGGTTTTAATCTATAGTAGAAAACCTCCACATTATTCTGCCATCCTGGGAAGTGACAGGTATTAATAACCCTATTAGCTACAATCCCATCCGGCGCTATTTACACGGGCCGCGCCTGAGTCGCAGCCGCCGCTGGGTTGCGAGAGACCGTGGACATTCAAAGCTAACAAGACTCTGGCTTCTGTTTTTCTCCTCTGAGCCCAGGGTGTTGACAAATTAGGTTTTCGGAAGGAGATTCCCCATCCCCACGTGCCGACGCTGCATATGGACCCGTGCCAAACAGCTTTGCAGTCGTAAGGTGATTTCGTAACTTCGAGGAAGTCGTCGGTGCCTTTTCTCCTGCTGCTTCCTCTGCCTGAAGAACCGCGTCCTCCTCGCACCCCTCCCCGCTTCTCTCCCATCTGCAAAGCTTTTCTATCCTTTGAGCCCCGGTTCAAAGTCACCTCTTCCTTGAGGACTCCCCTGAGACCCTCAGCTGAAAGGAAACCTCTCCCTGAACACTGACAGCACTTTATCTGTAGCTCACTGATGACACTGTGATGGTTAATTTTATGTGTCAAGTTGACAGGGTGAAGACGTGACCAGGCAGCTGGTGAAATATTATTTCTGGGTGTGTCTGTCAAGGTGTTTCCGGAAGAGATTAGCATTTAAATGGATAGACTGAGTAAAGATCACCCTCCCCAGTGTAGTTGGGCGTCATCCCATCCTTTGAAGGACGAAATAGAACAAAAAGGCAGAGGAGTGGTAAATTTGCTCTCCCTTCTTTGGCTGCAATATTGTCGTTACCTGCCATTGGTCATCGGAGCTCCTGGTTCTCAGGCCTTTGGACCCCAGGACTTAAGCCAGTGGGCTGCCTGGTCCTCAGGTCATCACACTCAAACTGACTCACACCACTGGCTTTCCTGGTTCCCAGCTTGCCCATGGCAGATCGTAGGACTTCTTGGCTTCTATAATTATGTGAGCCAATTCTTATAATAAACCTCCTCTTGTATTTTTTTTCTTTTTCTCTCTCTCTGTATATGTCCTATTGATTCTGTTTCTCTGGAGAACATTGACTACTGCAGACACTAAGCACTTTCTGCTCTGTGTTCCACATAGTTGTCTTCCCAGGTGGTACGAGGAACTTCGGGGGCATTTAACCTGCCTGGCATCTGCACCCTATTTTGCCCATAGAATGTGGCTACTTCATGCCTACTGGATGAAGGACCGTGGGCCATGCAGCTGGGAGTCAACCCAGGACAGACGCAAAGCTTGCTCAGCCCTGTGACAGCCCTTGTGAGCTTGGGGAGCGTGATCAGTATGACACTGTACCCGACTGTGCCACTGGTCTTGATCACAGAGAAAGGAAGAGAAAGTGAAGAGTAGGGCTGGCCAGGGCTGGGGATTGATACAGAAAGAGCTTCAGAAGGAGGAGGCTATAGACGAATGTGGAGCATTAGCAAGAATGAGGCTGGAAAGGCAGAGCGTGGATTTCAGGCCAGTCGAGGTCAAGGAAAACTAGGAGGAGACTTTTAGACTTGGAGGACTGGGAGGATAAGGAAGAGAGGTGGGACAAATGGATAGCACTTGGTTTTAAAAAGGTGTCCACTAACCCACATGGTCCCTTTGTGGGAATTAGAAAATAGAATCCTTTACTCAGGGTGCCACAGCTCCAGGTTAGGTTGCACAATAGGATGCAGGCTGGATTTTAGCCCCCATTCACCACCCCCAGCTGGACACCTGTATCAGTTAGCCGTGGCCACAAAAATGCTGTGTAACAGACAGTAACTCACTGGCATAAAACAGTGATCTTATAGTTTTGCTGATCCGATGGTCAGTCGAGGGTTGGCTGAGCTCAGCGGGGCAGTTCTGCGATCACACATGGCTCACTGGCATGGCTGGGTTAGGTGGGGCTGGGGAGATTTCGGCAGGGCTCTTCTGGGGCAGTTCACCTCTATTCCATATCTCTCTTGCCTCCTTCCTTCCTGGAATTAATCTGTGCCTACTCTAGTCTAGACAGTGGCTGAGATGCAGAGAGCAAGCCCGTGTGCTTTTGGAGCCCTTAGATGTTCTGCTGGCCGGAGCACATCCCATAGCCAAACCTAAAATCAATGAGCAGGGAAATCTAATTTGCTTCTTTGGTGAGAGGAATTGCAGAGCCACAAGGTGAAGAGGTGAAGAAATGGGGCCATTAGTGCATGAAGGCAGCTGTGTATAGGACACAACATGCCTGACCGTAAGTTGCATCCCTGCCTGGCACAGAGGTTCTTTCTGAGCCCTGACTCTCTTGATCCATGTGCGACCTTTGCACCCCGTTCTGTGTCTGCCTCAAATCTGTTGTCTTCACCCCTTAGGATGTGATGCATACTTCTATCTTTCTGTTTGTAATTTTTTGTGTCTTCAGATTGGTACCCTGCCCTTCTCTCCTGGCAAATCGTCCTCTGCTCACTCTGATGTACAGCCCTAGCTCTCTCAATCTCACCCCTGCAAGCATTTCTCCTACCCAGCTAAAGTGATACCAGGACATAATGTGGTGCAAAAACATGTGTGCACGGAGTTAGGAACTAGAAACTGGGGGTGATGAGGAGTGGAGAGAAGACAGTGTTTTCCAGGGTATGTGGATTTGAAGATTTAGTGCATTCCTCCAGTGGGATGAAGGAAAATATTTGAGCTGACTTAGGTCACTTTTCTAAGTCATCTCCAAAATACCCATTGGCCTTATGTCTCCGGAGTTCATACACCCGATGTCGGAAAGTTCTCCCTAACACCTCTCTCTAAGACCCACTGTCTTTGAAATCTATTCTGATTTTGCTCTGCATTATTGTTGTTTTTGTTGGCCAGGTGCTTTTTTATGTTTAAACCAGACAATTTTTCTTTTATCCTGAAGAAGACATGCACTCCCCGAGTGTGTGTGATATACCCATTAAGGAAAGAAATGGAGACCCATTCTTCCTGCAAATGCTTCTATTGTGAAGCAAAGAATCCAAACATTTAATCCTTGACGCTTGGACCCCGCTTTATTGCAGACCCTTATTTTGTGCACTTACGTTCTCTCAATACACACAATTCCTTCTTGATGGAAACACTTGTATGTTTTCTCAGTGGACACTTTGGGGAATCAGGCCCTTCACGCTGCTTTTTGGGTTATTACGCTGTCACATTTTACCACTTTGCAGAAAGAACATATTAAGCAAAATAGAGTTCTCAGGAGCAGGGATTGCTATTGTTACAGAAACAATACTTGGGAAATAATTCCCCCCAATTTTGTCTTCATTTTTCCTCTGCTGTGCAAAGAGAGGAACAATTTATTAACGGGAGGCAGACGATGTTACCACTGCTTAGGGGCAATGGAGGTTTATGGAGTCCACAATCTATGTTGTTTCAGTGGCTTAGAAGGCAAGAGACTTTGGGAGCTGGAAAGAGAATGAATCCCAGTGGGGACGGTTGCTAAGGAAAAAAACCTTATTTGAATTTCACAAAGCTTTTGACAATCGTGGTGGTGGTGCCCCCTGTTTGTATGGCAGACCTTTACTTTTCAACTGCTGTCAGCCGGTGGAGGCAGGAGGCTTGGGTGCGGGAAGGGCAGCCTCAGCATTCTGTTTTCCTCCACCCAGCGCCTGTAGCCGGGCTGACCCGCTGTGCCTGGAGCGATGTTTATAGCAAGTATCTTAGAATCCACCGCTTTCACGGCTGCCTCGCTCTTTGCTACCTTGGACAGTCTGGCTCCTGACTTTGGTTTTGCCTTGTTTCCAACTCCAAGCTTATCCTTGGACTTAGTGGTAGAATTTGGTTTTCTGTGTTGACAGTTACCACTGTTTCCTGAATTTGGATTATACTCATACTTCTGGCTCTGAATCAGCCCAGCCTAACTGACTCTGAGCCTGGGATTGCTTCTTGGCTGTGGCTCATGTGACCATCCTTTGGCATGATGGGCCCAGGCCCCATACTGGGGGATGACAAATGCTTGGTCAACATGCCAAGCGGAGGTGACTTCTGAGGGGCCCAGTAAAGTCAGGAGAGACTTGCCTCTTAGACTGTAGAAAATTGTTGAGTTGAAAGTGAACTAAACCACAGGTATGAATTTTAAGAGACAATCCAGATTCCCAAAACTGCGTAGGGTTTTCTACGCACTGCCTTGAATCAGCCCTGGCGCCGTCTCGTTAAAGTTAAACAAGCACATGGAAGGCATTCTGATGCTAACTTTGGTCAGACTGGAGATCTTGGGCTGGAAGATGTCAGGAACAGGTGCACCTGGGGTCTGCCTGTAGCATGGAGCTCACAATACATCCCAGCACAAACGCAGCCCAGCCAAACAGACGTGTAGGCAGAAACTTTACCCAGCTCCATAGGAGAGGCCCGTGTGACTCTATTAATGAAGCAAAAGATATTGGAATCCAATTGTTGATGGATCATCACACGCCGGGAAAACTCTCAGCTGCATTGACTGGGTGAGCAGGGGGTATCGTTTTGAACTTCTGGAGTTAATGAACTATGGCCTGAAATTTACAACCTGGTCGTGAGTGTTATGGATTTAACTCCAGAGCACAGCTCTGGGGAGCTGGCACACTCCTCCGGCCTCTGTGCAGGCCAGAGGCCCTCCGGGCTTTGGCTTCTGTGTTCTCCCATATCTTTGCAGCCCATTAAAGGTAGCCAAGAGGCTGCTGCTTCACAGGGCCCCCTTGCTGCTTGTTGGTAAGAGACATTTGCTTCTTAACTCTGTTGCAGCTATTGTAGCACAGGACAGATAACAAAAGAGATGAACTAAAGCTAGGGTCCTACTTGCTCTGGTTGCCTTGAAAGAATTTAGAAAATTAGTTGTACCTGTGTTGGTTAGGTGGGGAATGGGTATTCTTTCAAGCCTCTAGTTTAGAACACATCAATTTAGGTTTTTTTTCCATTTGAGCACATTCATTTAATAGGTTCAGTCCACAGAGAGGTTTCGAGTTCTATGAGAGGGAAAAGCAAATGAGAGTTTTTGAAGGTTACTCCCTAATCTTGTTTGGGAACAAGTTATGTATACAGATACCCAAATTGCATCCATTCTTTTTTTGTTCGTTTATTTGTTTTGAGACAGAGTCTTGCTCTGTCATCTGGGCTAGAGTGCCGTGGCGTCAGCCTAGCTCACAGCCACCTCAAACTCCTGGGCTCAAGTGATCCTCCTGCCTCAGCCTTCCTAGTAGTTGGGACTACAGGCATGCACCACCATGCCCAGATGATTTTTTCTATTTTTAGTAGAGACAGGGGTCTCACTCTTGCTCAGGCTGGTTTTGAACTCCTGAGCTCAAGCAATCCTCCCACTTTGGCCTCCCAGAGTGCTAGGATTACAGGTGTGAGCCACCGAACCACCTGCATGCATTCTTAAAAAAACGTACGATATAAGAGAGAGAGAGAGAGAGAGAGATTTCTACATGTAAAAACATGTAATACAAAAGTAATAATAAATACATTATTATATATAAATAATTAGTAAGTTATAACAACACTTCACTTGAAAAGTCATAGTAAAGATTTTGGCTTCTATTTTGAGTGAAATCAGAGTTATGTTTTGATACCTTTCCTTTTCTGTTCGTTTCCATTTGCCTTCACTGCTTAACTTCAAGAGCTGTCAATACTTGCTGGTTCCGCTTCCTAATTTGCCATTGGTCTTGGCTACCTTCCCACCCTGCTACTAAGTTTGCTCTTTTGAAAGTAGCCAGGGCTCTTTTGCTCTCCAAACCCAGTTGTCCCACTGGGGCCTCAAGCTGCTCCATTTTCTTGGTAGTGTTCAACACTATTGCTCACTCCGACATCTTAAAATTTTCTTTTCCCTGTATTTTTAGAATAACACACAGTCTTGAGTCTTTTCCTGGCTTGCTGGCCATTTCTTGCCCTCATTTGTTGATTCTTCTTCTACTTGTCTCCTAACTGTAGATGTTAAAAAAAAAAAATGAAAATTCAGACCTCAATTTCTTTTTGCACTCTGCCTTCTTTCTCTCTATTCTGTTTCATCACTTTTAAAGCTTCAAGTACCATTTCTAAAAAATGACTGCTGATTCTGTATGTGACCTTTCTCCCAGGCTCTAGCTTCATTCATTTGGCAAACATTCATTGAGCACCTAAGAAGTGCCAGGCATTTTTTCTGGTACTGGTAATAGACCAGTGAAATATACAAAACTTCCTTCCATAAAGAAATTTGCATTTTCAAGGGAGAGACATCCAATAAACAAAATAAATGGTAGCTAACACTTATAGAGTGTTTACTGTATGCCAGACATTGCTCTAGGTTATATGTGCATATGTGTGTGTGTGTGTGTGTGTGTGTGTGTGTGTGTGTGTGTATCTATCTGGATGCATTTTAATTGTCACAACAACCTCATTTTAAAGTTGAGGAAACAAGGCACAGGAAGGCTAAGTAAGTTGCATACGATGATCGGTGAGGCTGCAACTCAGCCCAGGTCATTTGGCTCTAGAGGTTGTGCATTTGACGTGTACGTTACCTCATGTCCCCGTACGGCGTGTTAGATGGTGGTTAGCACTATGCATGAAACAAAGTGGGGGAGATGGTGGGGTGTGTGTTTGCATGTGTAAGGCTGCAATTTTAGATAGGGTGGCAGAAAAGGACCCATGAGAAGGTGACATTCGAGAGCTGAAGGAGGTAAGGGAGAGCCTTGAGGACTCTGGGGAAAGGACTACTAGGTGAGCACATGCTTGCCCTTCCCCAGAAACGGTGGTGGGGCGAGTGGCAGGGAAGGAGTGGGGTGGTATTAGGAGTCAGGGTCAGGTCGTTTAGGGCCTCGGGGGTCATGGCAAAGACTCTGGTTTCTGCCAGCAGTGAAACAAGAAGCCGAGTTACGTTGACAGGATCACTCTGGGTACTGCTTGGAAAATTGACTGGAGGGTCCTGAGCATGGGGGAGCTGCGGCAGTGATGCAGGCGTCTTGGAGTTGGTGACAGCATAAAAGGCCTGGTTGGGTTCTTGGTCTATGTTGAAGGTACAGCCAAAGAATTTCCTGGCAGATTGGATGCGGGGTGTGAGAGAAGGAGGAATTACAAATGGTTTTGCAGGTTTCTTGGCCTCAGTAACTGGAAGTTGTCATCACCTGAAATGGGGAAGATTATAGGAAGTGAAGATTTAGGAAGGTAATATAAGGAGTTCTGTTTTGAACGTGTTTGTGGTGTCTGTGGATATAGAAATGGACGTAACAGGTAGGTATTTGGATATATTAACACAAGTCTGGAGTTCAGGGAGGAATCCTGGCCTAGAGATATAAATTATTTTAAACCCACATGTTCTTGAATGTTCTATAGAAACCCAGAAGAATATTCCAATTCTCCCCTGCTTCCTCCTCCTCCTTTTCTGTAATATTTGAGTATTTATTATATGCCAGGCTCTGTCTCCAGTTTTTTTCCATGCTTCAACTCATTTAATCCTGACATCAACTCTGTTATGAAGGGGCTATTGTTATTCCCATTTTATAGATAAGGAAACTGAGGCACACCTACTCCACACTACCATCAGTCCTCCAAAGAAAAGTGAGGTAGCTTACAACAAGATACATAGATAAAAAATTCATAAAGCTATTAATACCAGGTTCACATATTTGGGGTCAAAAAATAAAGAAGGAAGGCAGCTATGCTCACCACTATACCACCAACACTTTGTATGGAACCAGAAAAGACCTCGTATAGCCAAACCAATCTTAAGTACAAAGAACAAA
>NW_012151951.1:14682071-14695118 GCF_000956105.1 Propithecus coquereli | reverse complement strand
GGATTCTTAGGAGGTAAAATAAGTTATAGAAAAGACTGAAATTGCTTAGCTTAATCTCTTTTTTTTGTTCGCCATGTTAGTAAGTAATCATTTATTAAGCAATTATATATGCAAGGCTATGTATACATATAACTGTGCTAATACCGTGAGAAATACAAAGATGTATTAAACACAGTCTTGGCCTTCAAGTGTCATATGATCTAGTTTAAAGATGAAGTATAGGCACCCAAAATGGCCAACAAGGAAGCAATGCATATTAAATGAACTAAGGCATGTTGTCATAGAACGAATTTTATTCTGGTACTTATGAGACCTGAGTTTTAGAGCCAGACTTCCAGGCTTCAAGTCCAGGCACCATCCCTTACTCATGCTGTGTCCCTAGGTAAGCTGCTTCATCTCTCTGTGCCCAGTTTCTTCATCTAAAAAAAAATAGGGATGATATTAATGGACCCTACTTCAAAGGGTTGCTGTAGGATTAAATGGATTAATAATACTCATGAAGTGCAAGCACTATGGAAGTATTTGCTATGGTTATTTTATTAATTAATTAATTAATTAGAGACAGGGTCTTTCTTACCTGTTGCCCTGAGCTAGAATGCAGTGGCCCAATTATAGCTCACTGTACCCTCCAACTCCTGGGCTTAAACAATCCTCCCACCTCAGCCTCCTAGGTAGCTGGGACTACAGGCCTATGCCCCCATGTCTGGCTAATTAGAAAAAAAATTCTTTTTTATAGAGATGGGGGTCTCACCACCAGTTTAAGGCCAGGCTGGTCTTAAACTCCTGACCTCATGCAATCCTCCTCCCTCAGCTTCCCAAAGTGCTGGGATTATAGGTGCAAGCCACGTGCCTGGCCTGCAGTGCCTATTTTACATCGCAGGGGTGAACACGTTCCTTACAAAAGTACTTACATTGCTCAGCAGAAGAGAGAGAGAGAGAGAGGAGAGAGAAAGAGAGAGATCCATCCACTGTGAGTTATTCGGAAAAGCTTTATGGTGGTGGTAAGATTTGGATTAGCTCTGAAGACCCTTTAAGTGTAGACTCAGAGTCATCCTGGCCCTCACAACTGGTTTGATGTCACCAAAGTCTTCACCTCTATCACCAAAGTGACCATTACCCAACTCGTCTAGCTGAGTCTTCTGGTAGCAGCTTCTGGAAGGTGATGGTGTGTTGAAGTGATCTTGTTAAATGCAGCTAAGCAAAGGAGGCACCATATCAGGTCTGAATTGTTTTGCAAGGACTTGGGGGCATCTGCAGTTACCGAGTGAGGATAGGGAGAAGAGTTAGGTACTCGTTCGAAACCAGCTCCAATCCCATCCTTTTCATGCCTAAATTACAGGCAACAGAAAAATTCACAACGAGAGTCACTGTGCACGGGCAGTAGCTGTCCAGAGCTCCAAAGTCCCAGTTCCGGTCCATCCAGGGCCTGTGTTCTCAGGCCTTAACTGTAAGAGGGTCCTTGTCATTACATCTTGAAGGGCTTTGGCCTCTGGCCTCTAGGAGACCAAGAGCCACGTATATATTCATCTGAAAGGCACAGCCATGGGCAAAGTTTGACCAGTTATTTTGTTCAAACTCAAGGAGTATATCATAAAGCAGGACCTTTTTTTGTTTGTTTTTAGAGACAGGGTCTTGCTATGTCGCCCAGGCTGGAGTGCAGTGGCCATTCACAGGCACGATCATTGCACACTGCACCCTCGAACTCCTGGCCCAGAGCGATTCTAAAGCAGGACCTTAAAGAGGCAAAGATGCGGGGAAGGGAGTGCTGTAGCTCAGGGTGGGGAGAAGCAGAGGACAGGGGAGAACAGCAAGACAAGGGGGTGCAAGGGAAAGAGTTTGTCAGGGCAAGCAGGCCCATAATAGCATTTTCTATAGTCTGAACTTTATTGAGAGAGAAATTTTTGTCCTTTGTCATAAAACGAACCTGGATAACTGTATAAAGAATGGCTGGAAATGGTGCCTTTGATGAGGTCCCTCCTGTGAGGGGCCAGCTTGCTTTCTTCCACGCCCTGAACGCTCGCAGGACACCCGTCCCGGCGAGGTGGTGGACTTGCACTCAGGGGTGCCCTGCTCGGCTCTGATTCTCTGGAGCAGGGATCTTGTCTGCGGCTCATTGGAGACAGCTGCTCAGGCGGGTCCAGAAAATGGGAAACATACGGAGAGCAGCAACAGACGGAGATGCTTTCCGAACAGGGGACCTTCTGGAGTCTGTAGCTGCAGCTGCAAGCACAATTAGGGGCTAACATGACCTTGCAAATAAGTGCTGAGGACATACCAGACCTCCAAAGTGCCAGGTCACCCTAACCCTGGAGGAAACACAGAAGGGAGCCAAGAAAAGGCAAGCGAGATTTTTCTGCTCTTTTTCCTGGAGTAATTTCGTCTTCTAGGAGACTCTTCTGTCTTTCCCTTCTCTGTCCCTCTTAGGTGGGCATTATAAACTTGAGGCTGGGGCAGGGGAAGGAGGACTATGACCAGATCTAGCCTGGTGGGTTTTGCAAGGTGCAGTTTTGGGAAGGTGCCCCTACCCTACTTCCCACTTGCAGAAAGCCTTGGCTGAAGGTGCTTTGAGCAGGCTGGATTGGAGTGGGGGTTTGGATGTCAGTGGGAAAACCAGGCCAGGGTATTCTGTGGTCTAGAGTGGAATGAAACTCCCAGTTCCAGGGTGCAGAGGGGGAAACATAGAAACCAAAGGCCTTGTAGAAGAGACAAGCATCAGAATTAATGTGACAGAATACCAGCATAACGCCCAGAGGTCAGGGTAAGAATCGCAGCATGGAATGGGGCGAAGAGTCAGGAGCCAGATGGAAGCAGGACCAGGATGGAGTTCATCCGGGATGACTGTGAGGAGCAATGACCGGGACCTGTCTCTGACTTCATCCCTGGAAGTCAGAGCGTGGGTGTGGGCTGGTTTACAGGCCCAGCGGTGGGGTAGTTGTTGACAGCAGCACATCCTCAGGTTAAAATGTACATGCAGTGCCTTGGACGGGTCAAGTCTGGCCACTGCGAATCAAGGCTGTGGAAGCCTGGCCAGCTCTGGGCAGCCCCCTCCTACCCTCCACTGCACGGAGAGTCAATACCAGTTTTAATTTTATTCATGGTGCTTGTACTCGTTCAGTGCTGCAGCTCCTCAATGAATACTAATGGAACTCCAGATTGTTTTAAGTGAAGATCTGAGCAAGACACCTCCTTTCATCTTGTCAAGAGCTGTCATTTCCAACAGAGGTTTTTGGAGTTTCCTTTCTAACAGATTCAATGCAAACTCCTCTCTACACAGAGCTGCATATGTATGCTGGGACTGGGCAATTGCAAAGCAGTCCTCATGGAAAAGAAATCATTCTTGGCCTCCTGCCCCTACCCTGGTCACTGTCAACAGAGGATTCTCCTGCAGGAGGACAGAAGGAATGGGGAAGGAAGCAGGCAGGGAGGCGGGTCAGAGGCCGTCTCTTAGAAGGTGGTGGAAGCTGGGACTCTCTTTCCTTTGCAAGGTTGTTTTGATCATTCGAAATGTCATTTCCATTATTTTCATAGTCATGAGGCCTTTATGGCTTAGAAGAATGACTTCATGGCCATTTGAACTGCTTCCTTAATTCCTATCTTTCTTTGTTCCAGTCTATTTTGCATACAGTTGCTATACAGTTTTTTTTTTTTTTTAAATCATGACTCCACTACTCAAAAGTCTGCAGTGGTTAAGGCAGCTCAGTTTGCCTTCTCTGACTGACCTTCTAGTTTCCCTCATCGTTCCAGTCTCCCATCTTCTGCTTCTGCCTGCCCCTACCTTGCCCAGCTGCAGGGGCTGAAGCCAGCTTCTTGCCCGCTCAGGCTGGTGTGGGCTTTAAACCAAGGACAGGCACACCTGCAGCTACTTGCAATGGATTTGCTTTTCCACCAATGAGCACAGTCTGGATTAGTCCTTAAGTGCAGAGAGGCTGGGCCGTCACCAAACTATTGCCTTTCTACCCCACCTTCAGCCTTCATTATCCTATCGTCATTGTCCTCAACCCCAAATGGTTTGGGAGGACTACAGCCTAAAGTAAAGCTAAGCTCTTTTAATTGATGTAGAGCATCTAGCTTAACATCTGCTTCAAATTTTATGGGAGGTAGTAGAGCATAATATTTAAGAGCAAGGGACAAAGCCAGGGTTGAGTCCTGGCTCTCAGATTTCTTTGTCATCTTGGGCTAGTTATTTAATCCAAGTCTCATTTCCTTATCGATAAAATTGGGATGATCATAGCACCAACTTCATAAGTCTGTGATGATTACCTCAGATGATAGATATGAAGTATTAGCATGGAGTGTGGCACACAGTTAAGCATTGAACGAATGTTAGCTATTATTACATTATTTGTCAGTTAGTGTTGATTAAGTCAATACATAAAATAGGTAAGTCCTAATGAATGCAGAGATAGATAACAACTGATAGTGATTTGATGGCCCCTTTCCTTTGTCAGACAACCCACCCCAAGCAAAAAACAAGCAAAACACGTGCACGCGCACACACGCGCGCACACACACACACACACATACACACACACACGTTTTCTTTTCTGACCTACCACTGTGCAACATGCATTCTTTTGGGTAAAGGCACTGCCTCTCCTGCCTCTACTGTGTCCTGCTGGCCTGCTGGCCGGCCCTGATCTATCCAGTTGGAGAAACACTCCCTTGCCTCTTCCCTCCCTTGCTCTTGGTGACGGAGGAGGGAGGCGTAACATCTGCCAGCTCTCCAGGGGCGAGCCAGCTGCCCGGCAGCAGAGCGATGTTCTGCTGTAATGGCCCACAACATTAGCGCTCCCGGGGGGTCTGGCAGGGACCAGGCCAGGGCTGAGTGGGCTGAGAATGCTCGAGGCAACACTGGGTGGCTGCTGGCCAGAGCGGCCCATCTGTGAGGCTGGCCGGAGGGCAGGAGACAGGCTTCATGCGGCCCTTTGTAGGAAGACACCTTTTTTATTTTATTTTATTTTATTTTTTAAAAAACCCAACCCATAGAGAGATGAAAATGTAAATTCTGAGTATAGAGTGGTGGGGGCCACATTTTTGCTGGCAGTTTTGCTGTTACATTCAGGTGTGGGGGCATGGTTCTGGGTTCTGTCAAAGACATAATCTGAGAGCCCGTTTTTCTGCAGAAACAACATGCCTCTATAGAACCCAGACGACTCATGCTTTTGTTCAGGGTGGAAACTCTTCTCCTGGGCTTTGGTCTCTACAGGACTGAGACTCTCACTTTCCTGTCTAGGCTGAGCCATCTTGCTTCCTTCCTTTCTGTCTCCTGTTCCAATGCACAGTTAGATGGGGGGCGGCCCCACGTTAATGGCGACTCCCACAAAATGGCATTCCCCCCACTCTGCATTGTGTCTATTTGTCTAATTTCTCGAATAATCCCTGAGTGCGTTTTCAGTAAGATAAACCAGTGTAGAGGTAAGTGGAGCTAACATGAGAGTCATCTGCCCTCCCCACACCTTCCCCACCTGCCATCTCACTTCCTTCTCCAGAGCCCCGTTGTCGACAGAGGTGACCACTGTCCACGGCTTGGTGTGCAAACCTCTCTCTCTCCATTTCCATCTCTATGTCTATGCAAGCGCAAGCAATTTTTCGTGGGGTATCTGTTTTTATTTAGTTTTTACTTTTATCAATGTTTTATATGCACGTAGTTTAGGGAATTAGCTATTCCTCTAGGTTAATTATGAAAAACCGAAGTCCTCTTTTATCCTTCCCCACCATTTCTCTCTTTTCTGAAACAGCCATTCTCAAATTTCGTAGTTGACTCTTTGGTATTTGTATTCATATCGCTACACACATTTCTCATATTGCTACTTGGGTTTTTCGTTTCTGGCATAATCTTGACACTTCCTGTGGAAAAGGAGGATTTGGTTGTCTTTGGCCCTGGTCCCCTGCTACACACCCACACTGATGTGTCATATTTAGTTTATAATGACTATTATATACCACATTGCACGTTATGCCTATTCTTCCTTTTCTGTATAATATGTTGTTTCCTGGAGCTAATAAATGCTTGCTTGTCTGTTTTTCCCTGTTATTATCCATAATTCAACTTCAAATACTTCATGAGTTGCATAGATTTCCTCTCAGTATGTTCAAGCGCATTAGTCAGGATCTGCTATGGACTGAATGTTTGTGCCACCTCCTCCACCCACAAATTCCTATGTTGAAATCCTGACCCCCAAGGTTAGGGTATTAGGAGGTGGATCTTTGGGAGGTAATTAGGTGATGAGGTCTCTAATAAATGGGATTAGTGCCCTTCTAAAAAAAGGCACCCTAGGCAGGGCGCAGTGGCTCACTCCTGTAACCCTAGCACTCTGGAAGGCCGAGGTGGGAGGATCGCTTGAGGTCAGAAGTTTAAGACCAGCCTGAGCAACAGCAAGACACCGTCTCTACTAAAAATAGAAAAATTAACCCGGTGCAGTGGCATGCACCTGTAGTCCCAGCTACTTTTGAGGCAGGAGGATTCTTTGAGCCCAGGAGTTGAAGGTTGCAGTGAGCTATGATGATGTCACTGTGCTCCAGCCTGGGCGACAGATAGAGCGAGACTCTGTTTCAAGAAAGGACCCCAGGGAGCTCTCCCCCTTCTTTCTGCCACTTGAAGATAGTAAGAAATTGGCATTCGGCAGTCCGGAAGAGGGCCCTCACCAGAACCCAACCGTGCTGGCACCCTAGTCTCCAACTTCCAGCCTCCAGAACTGTAAGAAATAGATTTCTGTTACTTGTAAACCACTCAGTTCATGGTACTTTGTTGTAGCAGCCCAAAGGGACTAAGACACTACCATCATTTTGAAGAAATCTCTCTGGAGCCTTTTGGCCTGCTCCTGTCTGCTCTGGTGAATTCCCAGGCCTGTTACGTGGCTTTCTTTCCCTGTCATCCTGAACATGCCTTTGCTACTCTCTCATGTATGATCCCATGGGACTCCATGTTTTTTGGACATCACTTCTTCCTATTATTTGTTTTCTTGTTCTGGAAATATACATGCTTCAGTTGCTTCTTGAAAGGAGATACATGGAATTAGGCCATTGATTTCATCATTCATTAGATTTCATTGAGCACTTATTAAGAATTCTGGGAAGAAAATATTTTGTACAGGTTCTAGATGCTTGAGACACATTAGTGAACAAAATCTAAGATCCCTGCCTCTGAGAACCTTATATTCTAGCAGAGAAGGTCTGATGATAAAAAGGAACATAATGAATAAGTAAATTATATGGTATATTAGGATGTGATAAGTGCCAAAAAGAAAGAAAAAATAGAAAAGGATGAGGATATCATCCAGGCCTGCCCCTAGCATCTGTGGAGCCTTGGAGAAAGAATTCAAGTCAGGACCCATTTAATTGGCATCCTACTTGCCTCATGTTATGTGTAGACCTACTTCTATACAAATTTAAGGGCAATATGAATCCTTTCATATTGCAAAATATTTCTTTAGCTAACATTTGCAACTGCTGTGAATATCTGTTGAGTGTGTATGTACCTTGGAACCACGCATTGGAATTCAAAGAGAAGCCAGGAAATGGATGTACAGCAATGCTAGAAAATGTTACTTTCTTCTGTAAGAATCTATTGCATTCATGCTATCTGAGAGAAAGGATTTGACAAGTTAATTAATTTTTCTCTTACTTAAGTGTTTCTGCCGCTCAAATCCTGCCTGCACTCCAATGCAGTGTCCCTCTTTGAAGTTGACAGTGGCCTAATCCGCAAACCTTTATGGCATTCAGACAAGAGTTTCCTTTTATTTCAAGGACATAGGGAAAGAGATGGAGAGATGCATTTTCCTGGGGCCTGAGTGGTGTTAGCCATGAGAGTGGACGTTTGCAGTTGTAGAGAGTGCTGGGCCAGCCTAGAGGGCCAGATTCAGACTGACAGAAGAGTTGAGATATTCTTTGATACAGTGTGTGCACATGTGGGCATGTGTGTTTGCAATAATGTTGGGCCCTACACACCTAAGGTGCAGGTTAGGGGCCTTCTTGCCTGGAGATTAGTGGAGTATTGGGATCAGAAACATTAGTATAGAATTGAAGGAAGTCAGGGTAGGCCTTGTTGAGAATGTGACATATGAGAAAAGACTTAACGAAGGAGCGGCAGTTAATCATAATGTTATTTTTGGGAAGAACATTTCATATAGAGAGAATAACTAATACAAAGGCCCTAAAGTATGCTTGTAAATGTCTTTAGTGTAAATTGGCATTTAATTAATAGTTTGTGTATAGGATTCTAGGAAGGCTTTTTTTTTTTAAGAATTTTGAAGAAATTGCTCCGTTGCATCTACCTTCTATTACAGCTGTTGAAAAAAATAAAGCCATTCTGATACTTGCTTCTTTGTAAGTGAACTATTTTTTTCTCTATGGAACTTTGTAGGGTCTTTTCTTTGCCTTCATCCTTACTATATTCTTGGTGTGGATCTACTTTCCTCCACTGTGCTGTATACTCGGTGAATATTCATTTATTCAATCATTTGTCCCAGAAATATTTATTGAGCGCTCACTATGTGCCATGCACTGTTCTATATTCTGATGATGCAACAGAGAATAACACAAAAACTCCAGCCCTCGTGAAGCTAACAGTCCAGTAAAAGGGAAAGACCCTAAACAAAACAAGTGGAACAATAAGTTAGTGTGTTAAATGGTGATAAATGCTATGGAAAAAAATAAAATGGAGAGGATGGATCGGGAATTCTAGTGATGGGGACTTGGGGGTAGTCTCAATTTAAAATAAGGTGATCAAGGAATGCCACACCAGGAAGGTGACATTTAAGTCTTCAAGGAGCTAAGGGAGCAAGTAGTGCTGATACCTGGAAGAAGAGCATTCCAAGCTCGAATGTAAAGATGTGCAGGACAGAGCATGCCCAGTGTGGTCTAGGGACAGCAGGAGACCAATGTCACTGGAGCAGGGTGAGCAAAGGAGCCAGTAGAAGAGATGACGTGTGAGAGGCAAGAGGAATCAGATCATGTACAGTCCCGAACAGATTTTGTTTTTTTGCTTGAATCAAAATGAGAAACATTAAGTTAAATTCTGGTTGTCTTTGAAGTTGGGACTTGAAAATCATGGGTGTCCTCAAGGAGAGCAGTTTCGGTGGAGTTGTTTGGTGATGGGTGCAATCAAGAGAAAATGAGTGGGAGAAATTAGAGTCAGTTGAATCAACTCTTTCAAAGGTTTGTAAATAGAAGAAGAGAAATGAGATGGTGACTCCAGGGGAAGTGAGGCTAAGCTTATTTATTTATTTTTAAGTTGAAGGAGATGATAGGAGGTTTATATACTAATTGTAAACTCGTCACCTTCAGTTCTGGAAAATTATCTTAAATTATTATTTTTTATCGTAATGATTTCCTTCCCTTCATGGTCTCTGCTTTTTCCTTCTGTAACTCTCTTATCTGAATGTTGGATTGATCTTCTAATTTTCTTATATTTTTCTCCCCTGTTTTCTGCCTATTTGTCTTTTTGCTCTAATTTCTCAAATATTTTTTCTCCTACTAAGTTTTAACATTTTCTGTATGCTCCTTTCTCATAGCATTCTTTTCTTGTTTCATGAATACAATATAGTCGCTTATTTTGCTGAGAATTTTAATGATAGTTTTTAATTAATGTTTGTTCTCTTGAATTGTGTCTGTTTTCTGTTTCCTCAGTTACTTTTCTTTCTCTGATTTTTTATTTGTTTGTTTGAGACAAGGTCTTATTCTGTTGCCCAGGTAAGAGTGCAGTGGCATCATCATAGCTCACTGTAACCTCAAACTACTGGGCTCAAGTAATTCTCCTGCTTCAGCTTCCCGAGCAGCTGGGACTACAGGTGTATGCCACCATGTCCAGCTAACTGTTTATTTTTTTAAATCCTTGTCTTTCACATTAAAAGCTTTCTCAAATGGCTCTTGGTACTTGGTTGTCTCCTCACATTTAAGTCTGGGGCACTTGAAAGCTGATGTGGTGGAACTTGTCAACTGTGGCCTTCCTGTTAGTGTGACCTGCCTGGGGTGTTATACTGGGGAACCCCCTGTTTTACTTTTTAAAAGTCTCTTTTCTGGGCTGGTCTCCTTCGCATAGACTCCTCTGATTTCCTGCCTGATGGGTGAATGCTTGGCTGCCAGCTTACTGGCAGGTAAGTGAAGGAAGAAAGTTGGAAGTCAGCTCTCAATTGTCTGATGTAAATTTTTATTTAATCTCTCTGTTTTAGGTATGGCACTCTTACATTCAACATACCTGTTTTATGTTTTACAGAGAATAAATTTCCAGTATATGGAGAAAGGTCAGATTTATGGCTATGAATAATGGAAAGAGAACCTGCTTTTTAAACAAACTTCCCACAGTCCTCCTCTTTTTAACTCTCCTACAATTCCTGCTTGCAAAAATACCTTGGGTTGCCAATTTCTAAGCTGTGGTGAGATCTGCAACGTAGATTGTATTGCTTCTTGGTTTTCCTCACCATAGACTTCAGATTCAGAGCTCTCCAACTACTGAGTCAGGTACTACCTGTCCATCTGTTTTTTGGTTTTCAATATTTTGTTATTGTAGTTTCCTCTTCAGTACTCTTTGTCCACATAAGTTTATTACAAAAACTAAAATGAAATAAACCTGGAATCTGCAAGAAAGAACAACTAAATATGTATATTAAATCCTCTGTCTTGAACCGGAAACTCCAAATGATAGCCCTCAATTTTTTTGAATGTTTTTTTAGCGGAGATGTGAAGAAATTGGATTTTCTTTATTAAAATTGCACACTTTTTTAGTGCCCAAAACAAAACAAAAATTTTTATACGTTTTTAAAAAAAAATTTATAATTTTATCATCATTCCTAACTGTAACATTGGGTACTCAGTCATTTAGAATGGAAGTAATTTACATGGCTATAATTAAAAATCATGTTAAATATATTTATATTTTTCATTTTTACTCATTTATAAATCTGTAAACTATTTCTAATTTTTGTACATTTTCAAGTTTTTAATTTTGAAAAATATCAAACCTATAGAAAAATTGCAATAATAAAATAGACATCAGTATATCCTACACTTGAATTTACCAGTTGTTAATACTTTGCTTCTCTCTCTCTCTCATTCTCACTGTCTTTGTGTCTGTCACTGTATGTACATGTATTTTTTATTTCTTAATTATTTGAAAGTAGGTTGCAGATATCATCACACTTCGCCTCTAAATTGTCATCATGATTCTTATAAGACTATTTTCCTCCATAACCACACCACCATTATTACATCCAAGAGGTTTAGTATTAATTCAATACCACTGTTTTATAGCCCATTTCTAAGTTTTCTCAATTGATCCAAACATTTCTTTGAAAGCTGTTTGCCCCCTCCCCCAATGCCAAATCCAATTAAGGATCAGGCAGTGCATTTAGTTATCATTTTTCTTTAGTCTCTTTTTGTCTAGAACACTCCCCATCTGTATGTGTATGTCTGTGTATTTTGTGACATTACTATTTTAAAGAATCCAAGCTAGCTTTTTGGTAGACTATCTCATAATGTGGATTTGTATGATTATTTCTTCAAGATTAGATTTGCATTATATATATATTTGTATATTTAGCAAAAATTATACACAGCTGATGCTGTGTACTTCTCATGTGTCACATCAGGAGGCATAAAACATCAGATTGTTCCATCATTTGGTGATGCTAAATTTGATCACTTGGATACTATGGTGTCTTCCAGATCCCTCTCTTTTGAAGGTAGCTCATTATCTTTATACTTACGAAGTAAATTGGTGGTGAGGGATAGGTGTTACTTGGAAGAGTGTTGACTGTACAACAATCTTTAACCCAGAGGGTTTAACATCCATAGCTGATTCTTGCCTGAAGCAATTATTGTATTCTAATTCTATCACCCTTTCTGCCCTTATTAGATGACTTTCTCCTATAATAAACAACTTCCTCCTCCCACCGTCCTCCCATTTTTTCTCTCTCTCTTTGAGTATCCTTATGAATTTATGGAGTTTTAAATTCCATATTATAGCCCATTACCTTCATTAGTTATTTTGATGCTCAAATTGTATGACATTTTTCTAATCAGAGCCCTTTCAAGCTGGCTCCTATATCCACTGGATATATCTCCTTCAGTGTTTGTGTCTCCCTTGCTTTCTAGCACAGAAAGTGTTTATTCTAAGCTTACTTTGTAATTTCTCTGTTTCAGATCTGGAATCAATCATTTCTTTAGGGAGTCCTACTTTCTTTGAGTGAGGACTGGTATTTAGAAATCAAGTACTGAGCATTTAGTTTCCTTGCATGCACCTTTTTGTGTAAGAAAGAAGGAGGAATAAGAATGTTTCATGTATGTATGTATGTGCATTTATTTTGCAAAAAGAAACTTGATAAGGATAAATAAAAACATGGAAATGGTTACCTATGTGAAGTAAGTGGGAATGGAGTGGAGGAATAACATACAGATGAAGCTTCCCTGAGGATACCTTGTAAGAAGCTGTGCTTTCAGTAGACAGAGCTAGGAAACATATTATAAAATTCTGAGTTTATATCGGTATCTTCAATTGAAACCCAACATCACTCATTCTCAACATTTCATATTAGATTTTGCCTTCTTCACAATGAGAACCCTGTAGCCCAAAACATCACTATATTTACTCATCTACATACTTACTATATACAATAAATAGTTTCAGAATTAGTATACCAATACTGTCTCTAATGACAAACTCACGAAATAAATTTTAAGATTTCTTTGCTTTTTTCTTTTCTTTTCTTTTTTAAATCTTAGAATATATGTGTTCAAAAACTACAAAAATTCTTTTTCTGTAGGTGGTCATGTTACTTATTTGATATACAGTTAGATTTATTTACTTCAGCTTGCATTCAGTATTAGAATTTGCTTTTTCCATTCTTTTTCATTGCAATTTTATTTTTGGATATGTAAAAGGGTTACATGGCTCAACAGTCAAACCATATAAAAGTTATATTCAGAGATGTCTCACTCCCATTCCCATCTTTTCTACCCCATTCCCACCCACTCACTATAGATAACACTTTTATTTATTTGTAGTTTATCTTCCTTGGGTTTCTTTTTGCAAAAATAAGCCCTTCTTTCTTT
>NW_012151951.1:14671372-14681958 GCF_000956105.1 Propithecus coquereli | reverse complement strand
AGCAATATATCCTAGAAAGGATTCCATATTAGTTAATAGAGATCTCCATACTTTGTTACTACTATATAGTACTAAGCTGTTAGAGGATAGATTATAGTTTAATTATCTAGCCTTTTATGGATAGACATTTCGGTTGTTTCCAATATTTTGCTATTACAAATAACGTGTCAGTGCATAACTCTGTGCATATGTTGTTTTGTATTTGTGGAGGTATATCTTCTGTTCCTTCCTCTCTTTCTTCTCTTTCTGGTATTCCCACTATGCATATGTTATATATATTTTTTAGTCATCCCACAGTTTTTAGATATTCTGTTCTGCTTTTGTAAATTTTTTTTCTTTTTTTTTCAATTCGGGAAATTTCTGTTGACATACCTTCAAGGTCACTGATTGTTTCCTCAACCACGTCCAGTCTACTGATCAAAGGCATTCTTCATTTCTGTTATTGTGTTTTTGATTTCTGGCATCCTTTTGATGCTAGCAAAAAGCACTCTATGATCCTTTTGATTCTCTTAGCGTTTCCATCTCTCTGCTTACATTGCCCATCTGTTCTTGAATGTTGTCCGCTTTTCTTCAGAACCCTTAGCATATTAACCATATTTGTTTTAAATTCCTGGTCTGATAATTTCACAATCTCTGCCACACCTGAGTCTGGTTCTGAAGCAGGTTCTGTCTCTTCACACTGTGTTTTCTGTTTCTTCAGACTCTGTTTTTGCTTTGTCATTTTTGTTGAAAACCGGACATGATGTCTCAGGTAAAAGGAACTCGAGTATTAATAAATAGGCCTTTAATGTTTATGTTTATCCGGCTAGGAGTTAGGCTGTGTTTACTGTTTGTTGGAGTTATCAGAGGCTAAAATTTCCTCTGATGTCCTTGTTTTTTTGTCTCCCCTGTTATCTCTGGATTTCCCTAGAGATTTCTAAAACAAGATCTGAAGACCTGCGGTTCTTTCAGTTGTATTTCCCTGTTATTATACGGGGGCTCTATTGACGTGGTGGTGAGGTGGGGGGTGAGGGGAAGTAGTCTATACTCGTACGGTGAACAAAAGTTCTCCAAAAAGGAATTTGCAGGAAAGAGACTTTATTCCAGTGAACAGTTTGCAAACCTGGGAGAAACAGCCTTTGGTGTAAAACCAAGATGCATTCCAGAAAACAAAGAGTTGTCAGGTTTTACAGCAAAAGTTCCTGTGCAGGTTCCCAATCAGGTCAGTTTATTCAAATGAAGGATTAAAACTCACTTAGTTCTGATTGGTCAGTGCAGATGAGTAGATACAGCAGAGTCCTAATTGGTTGATACAGCTGACCTCTGATTGGCTGAGACAGATGAGCTCTGATTGATTGATTTCCAAGCCCCAAACCAGAAGTCTCTGTTAGGTGTTTCTTTTAAATGGAGTGTGTGTGTGTGTGTGTGTGGAAGGGGTTGTCATTTCTGGCCACAGTTTATCTTGGCACTGACAGCAGGAACTGGTTTGGCTTTATTGTAGAAAGGGCGATCCTGTGGTACTTTTACAACGTGTTCTCAGAACAGAGATTTTGTGACTGCTCCCTCACCCAGCCATGGCCGCCTGGTTCTGTTTTAACTTTGAGCACCTCAGGTAGCCACAGGGAGTCCATTTTGTCTGTGGCTGAGGGTGTACTTTAATACTATGCTTACGTCTCTGTCTTTTAGTGAGCCTGTGCTCCTGGGCTGTGACCTTCACAAGTACTGAGCTTGTTGTTCCCCCTTTACGTGAGACACAAAGTCTGGAGGGGGCTGAGGTTGATACTTCTTTCCCCCATGTCAGTTAAACATTGGTAAAATATTTTTCTTTGAGGGCAGACCTTTGTTAAAAGTAGGAGAAAACTCTGAATGTATTTCAAAAAGGTTACTTCTCCCCTCCCCCTTCAGAAGACACACAGGGATTTTTTTCTAGATTTTTACCCTTAGAAACTGTGGCACTCCTGAAGGCTAAACTCATAAACGTGTGGGACCCCCTTAAGAATGGCTCCCAAGATATTTTTTTGCCCTCAAGCTAGAACACATTCAATCTCCAGCAATTAGTCAAATACTTTTGTTTTCCCACCAATTTCTTACCAGTGGCTGGCTCTAGTGGTGGTTTCTGTTCCCAATAGGCTATGATTATCTGTATTTTCCTTTCTTCTCCAATTTTCAGAGCAGTGGTTTAACTTTAATTCTCTGATGAACCTAAGAAGAGTTGTTAATTTTCAGTTTGTTCCATTCTTTTTTTCTTGTCGTAAAGATGGGAGTGATGACTTCTAAGCTTCTTTATGTGTTGTGCTGGAAACCAGAAGTTCATATAAATTCTGAAGGTGTATCTTTAGAATAAAATCCTGGAAGTGGTATTATAGAGTCAAGGGGTAAGATATACGCTATTGTGTTCCATATTGCCAAATCCTCCTCCATTGGGTTGTACTATTTTGCAATTCTACCAGCAATGTGTGAGAATGTTGTTCTAACAGAATGTTGTCAAGCTTTTGAATTCTTGGCAATCTGATTGTGACAATTGGCATCTCAATCTAGTTTTATTTTTCGTTTTTCTTATTATAAATGCGGTTGAGGATTTTTTCATGTTTAAAGGACATTTGCATGTTATTTCCTGTGGACTCTCTGTTCATACATTTTGCTCCATCCTCCACATTTTAAAAAATAGGGTTTTGGTATTTTCCTCACAATGAAACAATATTTTATATATTAAGTAAATTAGCCATTTATATGTGATGTATTTTGCAATTGTTTTTACTAGTTTGTTTATTGGTTTTCTTTTTTCATTGGAGCCATGCAAAAACTATTTGTATGCATTTAGTTTAAGTTATCTTTATTTTATCTGGATTCTGAGTCATAGTTAGAAAGCCTTTCTTACATTTGGGTTATAAAGGAATTCACCCATATTTTATTTGAGTACTTGAATAGTTGAAATTTAGATCTTTGATCTATTTAGAGTTTATTTTGCTTTTTTATTTCAAAATATCTTTGTTACATGGATACCTTCTGTAATGCTTAAGTCAGGGCTTTTAGTATGCCTATCATCAGAATAGTGTTCATTGTACATAATAAGTAAGTTTCTACCCTTCACCTCCTCCTGTCCTCCCCCTTCTTGAATTCCAATAACCTTTAAATCTCTTTCTGCCTGTTTGTGCCTATTATTTAGCCCTCAATTCTTAGAGAGTGTATGTGGTATTTGTTTTTCCATTCCTGAGACACTTTACTTAGGATAATGGTCTCTAGTTCCATCCAAGTTGCTGCAAAAGACATTATTTCATTTCTTTTTATGACTGAGTAGCATATACCACATTTTCTTAGTCTACTCATGAATTGATGGGCATTGAGGTTGATTCCACATCTTTGCAATTATGAATTGTGCTGCAATAAACATTTGAGTGCAGTGTCTTTTTGATAAAATGTCTTTTCTTTGGGCAGATACCCAGTAATGGAATTGCTGGATAAAATGGTAGGTCTACTTTTAGTTCTTTGAAGAACCTCCATACTATTTTCCATAGAGGTTGTACTAATTTGCATTCCCACCAACAGGGTATAAGTGTTCCTTTCGCTCTGTATCCACCCTACCATCTACTGTTGGTTGACATTTTCGTAATGGCCATTCTAACAGGGGTAAAGTAGTATCTCATTGTAGTTTTAATTTGCATTTCTCTGATGATTAGTGACATTGAGCATTTTTTCATATGTTTGTTGGCCATTTGTCTATCTTCTTTTGAAAAACTTCTGTTCATGTCTTTTGTCCACTTTTAATGGGATTGTTCATTTTTTTCTTGCTGGTTTATTTGAGTTCTTTGTAGATTCTGGATATTAGCCCTTCATCAGATGTATAGATGGCAAATATTCTCTCCCATTCTGTAAGTTGTCTATTTACTCTGTTGATTATTTCCTTTGCTGTGCAGAAACTTTTAAATTTAATTAAGTCTCATTTATTTATTTTTGTTGTTGCTGTTTATGCCTTTGGGGTCTTAGTCATAAATTCCTTCCTTAGGTCAGTGTCCAGAAGAATTTTTCCTGTGTTTTCTTCTAGAATTTTTGTGGGTTCATGCATTACATTTAAGTCTTTTATTTATCTTGAGTTAATTTTTATGTATGTTTTATTCCTCTGCATGTGGCTATCCAATTTTCCCAGCACCATTAGTTGAATAGGACTTCCTTTGCCCAGTGTATATTGTTGTGTGTTTTGTTGAAGATCAGTTGGTTGTAGATAGATGGTTTTCTTTCTGAGTTGTCTATTCTGTTCCACTGGTCTATGGCTCTAGTTTTATACCAGTGCCATGCTATTTTGGTTACTATAGCCTTGTAGTATAAGTTAAAGTGACATAATGTGATGCCTCCAGATTTTTTCTTTTTCCTTAAAATTGCTTTGGCTATCAGGCTCTTTTTTGGTTCCAAATGAAGCATAGAACTTTTTTCTAGATCTGTGAAATATAATATTGGTATTTTGATAAGGATTCTGTTGAATCTGTAAATAGTTTTGAGCAGTATGAACATTTTAATGATGTTGATTTTACCAATCCATAAGCATAGGATGTTTTTCTATTTCTTTGTGTCATCTATAGTTTCTTTCATCAGTGTTTTGTAGTTGTCCTTGTAGAGATCCTTCATCTCGTTGCTTAAGTATTTTCCCAGGTATTTTCTTTTCTTTCCATTGTAAATGGTATAGCTTTCTTGATTTGACTGTCAGCTTCACTGTTACCTGTATATAGAAATGCTACTGATTTGTGTACATTAATTTTATAACCTGAGACTTTGCCGAATGTATTTATCAATTCTAGGAGTCTTTAGGGTTGTCTAGGTAAAAGATTATACTGTCAGCGAACAAAGATAGTTTGACCGTATCTTTCCTGATTTGGATGCCCTTTATTTCTTTCTCTTGCCTGATTGCTTTAGCTAGGATTTCTGGTACTGTGTTGAATACAAGTGGTGAGAATGGGCATCCTTGTCTTTTTCCAGTTCTTAGGGGGAATGCTTTTAACTTTTCTGCATTCAGTATGATGTTGGTGGTGGGTTTGCCATTCATAGCTTTTATTATTTAACATTTTGAGGTATGTTCCTTGTATGTCTAGTTTGTTGAGGATTATTATCATGAAGGGGTGCAGGATTTTATTGAATGCTTTTTCTACATCTATTGAGATGATCATATGGTTTTTGTTTTTAATGCTGTTTATGTGGTGAATCCTATTGATTGATTTGTGTATATTGAAGCATCCTTGCATTCCTGGGATGAAACCCACTTGATTATGGTGAATTATCTTTTTGATATGCTGTTGAATTCTGTTTGCTAGTGTTTTGTTCAGGATTTTGCATGTATGTTTCTAAGGGATAATGATCTGTGGTTTTATTTTTTTGTTGTATCCTTTCCTGGCTTTGGTATCAAGTGAATACCAGCTTCATAGAATGAATTAGGGAGGATTTCCTTCTTCTCAATGTTACAGAAAATTTTCAGTAGGATAGGTGCCAGTTCTTCTGTGTAGGTCTTATAGAATTCCCCTGTGAATCCATCTGGTCTGGGACTTTTTTTGTTGTTGTTATTGGGAATTTTTTTTTTTTATTACTGCTTCAATCTTGCTGCTCATTATTGGTCTATTTAGGATTTCTACTTCTTCCTGATTCAGGCTTGGGAGGTTGTGTGTTTCCTGGAATTTATCTACTTCCTCTACATTTTCTAGTTTATGTGCATAGAGGTTTTTTTAGTATTCATAGATGATATTTTGTATTTCTGTGGTATTAGTTGTTATGACTCCTTTTTCATTTTTGATTGAGCATATTTGAGTCCTTTCTCTTCTATTTCTGGTTAATCTGGTTAGTGATCTATCGATTTTGTTTATCTTTTCAAAGAACCAACTTTTTGTTTCATTGAACCTTTGTATTGTTTTTTTGTTTTCCTTTTCATTTAGTTCTGCTCTGAGCTTTGTTATTTATTTTCTTCTGCTAGCTTTGGTTTTGGTTTGCTCTTCTTTTTCTAGTTCCTTGAAATGTGACATTAGATTGTTAATTTGTGATTTTTCTGTCTTTTCGTTGTTGGCATGTAAGGTTATGAACTTTCTCTTTAGGACTGCTTTTAGTGTATCCCATAGATTTTGATAGCTTGTATCCCCTTTGTATTTCAGTTCAAGCAATCTTTTGATTTCCAGCTTAATTTTCATCATTGACCTAAGGATTGTTAAGCAGCAAGTGGTTTAATTTCCATGACTTTGAGTAGATTTGACCATTTTTCTTAGAATTGATTTATAGTTTTATTTCACTGTAGTCTGAGAAAATACACCATATGATTTCAATTTTTTTTGAATTTTCTAAGACTCGTTTTGTGGCCAAAATATGATCAATCTTGGAGAATGTTCCATGTGCTGATGATAAGAATGTATATGCAGTAGATTTTGTGTGGAACGTTCTGTAAATGTCTGTTAGTTCCATTTGTTCTACAGTCCCACTTAAGTTCATTGTTTATTTATTTATTTTCTGCTTCAATGATCTGTCTGGTATTGTGAGTGGGGTGTTGAAGTCACCAGCAATTACTATGGTATATTTTTTTTTCTTAAATCTAATAGAATTTGCTTTATGAATCTGGCAGCTCCTGTGTTAGGTGCATATATTTTTAGGATTGTTATGTCTTCTTGTTGAATTGCTCCCTTTTCCATTCATTATATAATGACCATATTTTTCTTTTTTTTTTACCGTTTTTGATTTAAAGTCCATTTTATATGATATGAGAATGGCTACACCTGCTCACTTTTGGTTTCCACTTGTGTGGAGTATTTTTTCCATCCCTTTACCCTGAGTCTGTGAGTCCCTGTAAATTAGATGTATTTCTTGGAGACAGCATATACTTGATGTGTGTTTTTTCATCCATTCAGCCAGTCTATGTCTTTTAATTGGGAATTAAGACTATTCACATTCAGTGTTAGTATTGATACGTGAAATCCTGTTCCTGTCATCATGTTGGATGATACCTTGTTTTTTTTATCCACTTCTTCTGCTATTGTTTTGTAAGAGCTGTGGGATTTAACTTTTGGATGTTTTTCCACTGGTGGGTATCTATTGTGCTGTTCCATGTATAATGTAGTTCTGAGTATTTCTTATAGGGCAGGTCTAGTAGGACAAATTCCCTTAGTGTTTTCTTGTCTGGAAAAGTCTTTATTTCTCAATCATTTATGAAAGTTGGTTTTCAGGATACATAATTCTTATTTGGCAGTTGTCTTATTTAAGAATGGGGCCTCAATCCCTTCTGGCTTGTAAGGTCTCTGCTGAGAAGTCTGCTGTCAGCCTGATGAGTTTTCCTTTGCAGGTTAGTTGTTGCTTTTGTCTCGCTACTTATAGAATTTTCTCCTTCATTTTGTCTTTGGCCAAATTGATGACTATGTGTCTTGGCAATGGCCTATTTGCTATGAATCTTCCCAGTGTTCTATGACCATCTTGTATCTGGATATCTGAATCTCTTATAACACTAGGGAAGTTTTCCTCAATAATTCCCTCGAATAAATTTTCATGCTTTTCTTCTTCTCCCCCAGGGATACCTATATTTCACATATTGGTTTGCTTCACATAGATCCATATTTCTTTGAATAATTGTTCATTATTCATTATTCTTTTTCTGCATCTTTAACTGATGGCTTCAAGCTCTGAAATTCGTTCTTCTGCTTGATCAAGTCTATTACTGAAGTTTTCTGCTATATTTTGAAATTTTCTAAATGACTCTTTTATTTCTTTAAGTTCTGTTATATCCTTTCTTATGTTGTCTAGCTTTTTAGTGCCTTTTTCATTTTTTTCACTGATGTTCTGAACTTTTTTTTGGCTTTCGGTTTCTTTGTGTTGGTTTTCAACATTCTCTTCAATCCCATTCATCTTATTTGCCATCAATATTCTAAACTTCATTTCTGACATTTCAACCATTTCCTTTTCATTGAGGTTCATTGATGCATATCCATTATGATTTCTTGGGGGGAGTCAAACTAGCTTGTTTTTCATGTTGCCAGAATTCTTTTTCCTATTTCTTCCTCATCTGAAACAGTTTCTCTCAGCTCAGAGCAGATAGGTTTACAGTGCACTTGTTCTCCTTTGCCAGGAACTCACTTAGTGAGAAGAGGGAGATGTACCTATGTGGCACTTTTGTGACCTACTCCAGAAGATTGACCTGGCAGGGGAGGAGCAGGTGCACTGAGAGCCTGTAATGCAGCTGATCTATGTTGTCCCATTCTCCTGTGATTGTCACAGTCCAAGCTGATGCTGGATGATCTTTGTGCAGAGTGGTGGGTTGTTCCCCAGGCCACTGTTTGAAGCTCAGGGTAGGGGCTGGGAAAGTACCTCTCTACAGTGGCTGGCTTTGCAGAAGATTGCTCTGCCTGGGTCTCCCCATGGTGGTGACAGTGGCAGGTGTTTGAGGCTATCTAGGCAGCAGTCACGGGTATCAGGGCTGTGGGTGTTTGAACCAACTAGGTCCAGGTGCAATGGCAGGTCAAGGCCAGCAGAGTGTTGGACATGGGGGGTGGGCAGTTCCCTCCAGGCAGCTGGTGGGAACTGCCAGGGTGGGGTCATGTGGCCCAGTAGCAGTGCTGGAGCCTTCGGGGTTGGGCCACAGTGTCTGATGGATGCAGAGGAACCTCAGAGCAGGTTCATGGGGCCCATCAGTGGCTCTGGAGCCACAGAGGCAGGACTGCAGGGTTCATTAGTGGAGCTAGAGCCTTGGGAGCACAGCATGGGGTCCAGCAGCAGTGGGGGAAGCCTCAGAGCCAGGGCTGTAGGGCTCAGTGGTGGCACTGAGCCTCAAGGATAAGGCATGGGTCCCAGCAGCAATGTGGTAGCCTTGAAGTCAGGGCCACAGGGCCCAGCGGTGATGTTGGAGCCTTGGGGGCAGGGCTGCAGGACCCAGTGGCAGTGATGGAGCCTCAGAGCTGGGGCCATGGGGCTGAACAGCAGTGCAGGAACTACAGGCACAGAGCCGCAGGGTCGGTTGGCAGCCTCGGGATGATGGGGGTGAGGCAGTGAGGTGGGGCTGCTGAGCAGCTGGGGCTCTCCCTCTACCCAGGTCCTGTGGAGGCAGTCTCCTCAGCTTCTCAGGTAATATCTGTGGCACCTGTTCTGCTCAGATACCCTGTGGGATAAGGGGTACTTGGCTTCCAGGCACAGGGCATGTGAAAGCATCAGCTCTCCCTCTTCCCTCCCCTGCTGGCCAGGGTGATGCAGGGGTGGCGGCAGCAAAGCTGAGCCCTGTATAGACCTGGCGCTCTGGACCTGGCAGCTCAGAATGGCATCTGTTGCAGCAACCCAGGAACAAGTCAGCTCTCACTTACCTTTTTTTTTTTTTTTCACATTTTTTTCCCTGTAGCTATTCTCATATATGTATTTTTTGGGTGCAACTTGTCTAATTCCAGAAAATAAAACTTAAATATATTTTTACTGAGATCACATGAAATGCATATTAATTTAACAGAACTGGCATTTTTAATGCTGTTGAGTCATTAAATCTGTATTTGTTTCTTGTTAGTGCTGTAACAAATTGCCATAAATTTAGTGGCTTAAAACAATATAAATTTATCATCTTGTAATTCTGGAGGTCAGAAGTCCAAAATCATTCTTACTAAAATCAAGATGTCAGCAGAGTTACATGGCTTCTTGAGACTTCGGGGAGAATCCATTTTTTTTTTTTTTTTTTGCCTTTTCCTCTTTTGTGGGCTTGTGGGCCCTTCCTCCATCCTTTATGTTAGCAGCATAGCATCTCAAGTATCTCTCTCTCTCTCCCACCCCTTCTCCCCCCTGCTTTTGCAGTAATATTGCCTTCTCTGACTTGACCCTCCTACCTCCCTCTTATAGGGACCCTTGTGATTATACTATACTAGATCCACCCTGATAACCCAGGATAATCCCTGCATCTTTATATCCTTAATGTAATCACATCAGCAGAGTCTCCTTTGCCATGTAAGACTGCATATTTGCAAGCTCTGGTAGTTAGGACCTGGGCATCTTTTGTGTGTGGAGGGATGGGGGCTATCATTCTGTTTACCACACTATCCAAGAAAAAGTTTTGTCTTTTC
Source organism: Propithecus coquereli (assembly GCF_000956105.1). Classification (NCBI taxonomy): domain Eukaryota; kingdom Metazoa; phylum Chordata; class Mammalia; order Primates; family Indriidae; genus Propithecus; species Propithecus coquereli. The sequence goes on along the minus strand of NW_012151951.1, from coordinate 14,671,936 downwards.
ATGTTCCAGTTTATTTTTGTGATTTTCAGAACTGTTTTCAAGTATTCTTTATACATGTTTTGCATGTTTCTTGTTAAGCCTAATCTCTGATTTTTTCAATGCTTTTGTAAATGGAGTATTCTTCCTCATTATATTAAAGTGATTATTGGGTGGATGAAAGCTATTGATTTGTACATTAATTTAATATCCTGATATCTTACTGAAGTGTTTTATTATTGATATTGATTATCCCTTGACATATTTCTTTAGGTACATTATCACATCAATAAGAATAGATTTACTTCTTTTCTAATTCACAGGTCTAAAGGGTTTCTCTTGTCTGATTGCATTGGCTAGTACCTTTGATACATAGCAGGCAAACTTGCCTTGGTTCTGACATTAGAGGGAACGCCTCTGGGGTTTCCCCATTGAGTGAGCGTCTAGCTTCAGGACTGAGAGATAAGCATTTTAAAATCTTAGGAGCATCCATCAGTTCTTACCAGGATTGCATTTGGAATTTTATTTAAGGTATTCTCAAGATCTTTGGAGAAAAATCATATTTATTTACTATTTGCCTCTATTAAT
>NW_012151951.1:14666727-14667967 GCF_000956105.1 Propithecus coquereli | reverse complement strand
GGCTTTTCTTTTTTGGGAGATTTATGATTACTGAATCAATCTCCTTACTAGTTATGAGTTTATTCAGATTTTCTATTTCTTTATGATTTAGTCTTGGTAGGTTTTGTGTTTGTAGGAATTTGTCCATTTTATCTAGGTTATCCAATTTGTTGTCATACAGTTTCTCATAGTACTCTCTTATAATCCTTTTTATTTCTGTAGAATCAGTAGGAACATTCTCAGTTTCATTTCTGATTTTAATAATTTGACTCTTCTTTCTTTTTTTCTTAGTCCATGTAGCTACTAAAGGTTTTTCAATTTTGATATTTTCAAAGAACAAACTTGGTTTCATTGATTTTCTCTATTGTTTATTTATTCTCTATTTCATTTATCTCTGCTCTAATCTTTATTATTTACTTTCTTCTGCTAGCTTTGGTTTTAGTTTGTTCTCCTTTTTCTAGTCCCTTAAGTTATAAAATTAAGCCATTGATTTTGGATCTTTCTTGTTTTTTAATATAAGCATTTATAGTTATAAATTTTTTCCTTAGCACTGCTTCCATTGTGTCCCATAAGTTTTGTTATGTTGTGTTTTCATTTCATTTTGTCTCTAAGTATTTTCTACTTTTCCTTGTGATTTCTTCTTTGATACATTTGTTGTTTAAGAATGAGTTGTTTAATTTCCACAAATCTGTGACTTTTTCAGTTTTACATCTGTTATTGTGTTACCTTATCCTGTTGCAATCAGAAAAGATAGTTTTTATAATATTTATCTTTTTAAATCTATTGAGACTTAATTTGTGACATAACATGTAATCTGTTCTGGAAGATGTTCCTTGTGCACTTGAGAAGAATATGCATGTTGTTGTTGGGTTGTATTTTCTGTATGCCTGGTAGATTTAGTTGGTTTGTTGTTTAAGTCCCCCATTTTCTTACCTATCTTCTGCCTGTTTTTTTTTCTATGTATTATTGAGAATGGGATATTGAAATTTGCAACTATTATTGCATAACTGTCTATTTCTTCCTTCAATTCTGTCAGTTTTTGTTTCATATATTTTGATGGTCTGTTATTAGGTATGTAGATGTTTACAATTGTTATATCTTCTTGCTATATTGAACCTTTTATTACTATATAATGTTCTTCTTTGTCTCTTGTAACCTTTTTTATTCAGCATATTATGGGGGTACAGATGTTTATGTTATGTATGTTGCCCTTGTCCCCCCACCCCAAGTCCGAGTTTCAAATATGTCCATCCTTCGGGTG
>NW_012151951.1:14638187-14666595 GCF_000956105.1 Propithecus coquereli | reverse complement strand
GTGGTGCTTGTCTTTCCATTCTTGGGATACCTCACTAGTAGAATGCATTCCAGCTCTATCCAGGAGTATACAAGAGGTGCTATATCACCATTGTTTCTTAAAGCTGATAGTACTCCATGGTATACATATACCACATTTTATCTTGTAAACTTTTTTGATTAAAAGTCTATTTTGCCTGATATTTGAATAGTCACCCCTGTCCCCTGCTCTCTTTTGATTATTATGTCCCTATAATATCTTTGTCCATCTTTTCACTTTCAATCTATTTGTGTCTTTGGATCTAAGGTGAGTCTCTTGTAGACAGCATATAGTTAGATCATGTGTTACTATTCATTCTGCTCATCTTTTTCTTTTGAATGGAAAGTTTAATCCATTTATATTTAAAGTAGTTACTGAGAAAGAGGAATTTATGTCATTTTTCTATTTGTTTTCTATGTGCCTTATAGCTTTTCTGTCCTTTATTTCTTATATTCCTGTCTTCTTTTGTGTTAGTTTTTTAATATTGAAATGATTCAATTCCTTTCCAGCTTCCTTTTGTGTATATTTTATAGCTATTTTCTTTGTGGTTACTATGGGGATTGTATTTAATATTCTGAAGCTATAACACTCTAATTTGAGTTTATAATAGTTTCACTTTAATAACATATAAAAATTTTGCTCCTTCACAGCTCCCTCCCCACCCTTTGTGTGTTGATGTCACATTACATTTTTATACATAGTATGGCCCCTAATTAACTAACAATTCTTATAAATACATTAGCCTCTAAAATTATGTAGAAAACAAAATGTGAAGTTACAAACCAAAGTTACAATAATACCGGCTTTTAGAGTAATAGTTCTTAATGTATTAGTCACTTAAATCATGTAGAAAACCAAAAGTAGAGCCACAAACTGTTCTTACAATAATAATAGCTTCTGTAATTGCCCATGTGTTTACTTTTATTGAGATTCTTATTTTTAAATATGACATCTAGTTAGTCTAGTGTCTTTTTATTTCATCCTGCAGGATTCCCTTGGGCATTTCTTGTGGGCATTTCTACTGGTAACAAACTCCCTTGGCTTTTGTTTATCCAGGAATGTCCCAATTTCTCCCTAACCTTTCAAGGACAGTATTGCTGGATATAACATTCTTGGTTGACAGCTTTTTTTCCTTTCCTATACTTTGAATTTATCAGCTCACTACCTTCTGGTCTCCAATTTATAACGACAAGTGTGCTGACAACCCTATTGAGGATCCCTTGTATGTGATGAGTCACTTCTTTCTTGCCTGCTTTGAAGATTCTTTGTCTTTGTCTTTCAAAAATCTGATTATATTGTGTCTCGCTATGGGTCTTTTTGAGTTCAGCTTACCTGGAGTTCATTGACTCTCTTGGACGTTTATATTCATGTCTTTAATCAAACTTGGGAAGTTTTCAGTCACTATTTCTTCAAATATCCACTATTCCCCTTTCTCTCTTCTTTTGTGGGATTTTCACAACGTATATGTTGGTACACTTGATGGTATCCCACAGGTCCCATAGTCTCTCTGCCCTTTTCTTTAATCTTTTTTCTATTTATTCCTCAGACTCACTCATTTTCATGATCCTTTCTTTAAGTTCACCAATTCTTTCCTTTGACTTCTCAAATATCTATTTGAATTTCTCTCGTAAGTTTTTCATTTTGTTATTGTATTTATCAAATCCACAGTTTTTTTTTGGTTTCTACTTAAGTTTTCTATGTCTTTATAAATATTTCCAGTGTGTTTATACACTGTTTTCTTGACTTTCTCCATCTCTTTCATTAGTTCTTTGAGCATATTTATGACAGTTGTTTTAAAGTATTTGTCTACTAGATCTTCCATCAGGTCTTTTTTCAGAGACAGTTTCTGTTGATTTATTTTGTCCTTTGAATGGGCCTACTTTCTGGTTTCTTTGTATGCCTTTTGATTTTTGTTTAAAAATGGACAGTTAAATCTAATAATGTGGTAATTCTGGAAGTCATATTTTTCCCCCTTCCCCAGGGTTTGTTGGTAAAAAATTTTTGTGCATGTGTTTTATTTGCATGTTTAACAGTTGTAGGCTGTGTGTATGTCAAGGATCAGCTGGAAGTGTAAACTTAAGGTCTTTTCAGGTCTTTTTTGAGCCTGCACATTTCCCTGGTCATGTACAGTCATTTTATAATTTTTTCTGTATATATGGCTGTTTTTGAAAGTTATAGTTTGTAATATCTGGCTCCCAAAAGTGGAAAAGGAAAAAGATTAAGAGGGAGGGGCACCAACCCTTTAATTCCTCTGGAAGTCACTTTAGCCAGAGGTGGAAAGGCTTAAAGCAAAGGGAGGGGCACAGTAATGGTTTCTCTGCACCTCTGTGATCAGAGCAGTAATCAGTAATGAGAGCACAGATCCTTGCTATTTTGAGGAGAGGGTCCTTGTTTGCTACCCTGGATCCCACAAGCTGCTTGCAGACTGCTCCAGGAACACGTGCTCAGCTGCTTGATACAGGGCTGGGAGTGGGGGATGGGTAGCTGCTACTGTGCTTAAGAGCTGAAATTGGCTGACATTAAGCACAATTTACCTTCCGAGTCTTCTCCTGCAAGTTACAAGCCTTAAATAGACCCCACAGTTCCAAAATAGTTACGACAGATTCTGCCATTGTAATTCTTGTCTAGATGGGGAGACAGATTCCTGGTGCTTCCAACTCCACCATCTTCCCTGTCCTTTGTTCCTTTGTATTGACTAGTTTAGGTAGTGACTTGTCTATTACATTGATTTTTTTTTTAAACAAGCAGAATTTTTATTTATTTATTATTTATACTGTTTTCTTTTTTCTATCTCAGTAAGGTCTTTTTTTAAAATCTTTCTGCATTCTTTTTGTTTAATTTGTTGGTCTTTTTCTTACCTTTTGAGTTGGGAATTTCATTTCATTTATTTTTAGTCCTAGTTTAAAAAGCATTGGTATTTGAAATATGGCATATAAAGTAGATAGATTTTATGTGACAGAATTTTTAAAGTAAACAAACCCTGGTAACCACCACCTAGATCAAGATCTAGACTATTGCTAGCACTCAGAAACATCCTGCATGTCATCTTCTAGCAAATATCCCTCCAATTCTGCCTCTATTACTATAAATCAGTTTTGCCTACTTCTTAATTTCATGTAAATGGGCTGATAAAGTATGTACTCTTTTGTATCTGACCTTTTTTCTTAAAATTACTTCTAGAAGATGATTGCATGTAGCTAAGTATTGTATTCCCCTTTATGAATATATTACCCTTGATGTAGATATTTATGACATTATAAGAAATATATGTTTTGTCTTTGCCCCTAGTTCCTGACAGAGACCTCCTAAAACCCTTGTAATTTCCTGAATCATGGGGGATTATAGGAATGTCTTGTACAAAACTTCTACATCTATAGGCATTTCTTGAGTCATAGTAACATATTTTGGTCTATTCTTTGGTAGGCTCCTGAATAGCTTCAGGTGGGAGCTGGTTCTCAGAAAGACCAAGCCATGATTAGAACCTTGGAAATTTCAGCTCCATCCATTGAACTTCTGGGCAAGGGAGAGGGACTAGAGATTGAGTTAACAATCAATCATGTCTATGTGATAAAGTCTCCATAAAAATCCCTTAACTATGGCATTCAGAGAGCTTCTGGGCTGCTGAATGCATCCACCTGCTGGGAGGGTGGTTCACCCCAAATCCTTGGGACAGCCGCTCCTCTGTTTAGGACCTTTCTGGACCTTGTCCTGTGTACCTCTTCATTTGTATCCTTTATAATAAAGTGGTAAATGTAAATAAAGTGTTTTGCTGAGTTCTATGAGCCTTTATAGCCAATTATTGAAACTGAAGGAGGGGTTGTGGGAACCCCCAACTTGTAGATGTTGGATAAAAGTGTGAGTAACCTGGAGACTTACTACTTGTGATTGGCATCTGAAATGAGGGGGATCTTATGGGACTGAACCCTTAACCTGTGGGGTCTGCGGTAATCTGGGTAGTTAGTGTCAATTCAAATTAAATTGTAGGACACGCAGTTGGTGTCCACACAGAAGCATAGAATTTCTGGGTGTGGAAAACTGACCAATTTGGCATCAGCAGTGTTATGAGTAGAAGACACAGTTTTTCCTTTGGTATTCCACAGTTGATAGATGTTTGTGTTGCTTCCAGTTTCAGTCTATTATTGGTAAAACTGCCATAAATATGCTTGTTCATTTCTATATTTGCATATATGAATTCATTTCTGTTGGATACATATTAATACCTATCTGGGAGCCTACTTGCTAAGTCATACAGTATGCAAATATTAATATTCAAGTTTAGTAGATACTACTTACATAGTTTTTCAAAGTGATTGTTATCAATTCAACATTCCTATCTTTAGTGCACAAGATTTTAATTTACTCCTCATCCTTTCCAACACTTTGTACTATTAGTTTAAAAAATTTAGTCACTTTGAAGTATGTACAGTAGTCCCTTAGGATCCATGGGGGTTGGTTCCAGGACCTCTCTCTGGTATCAAAACCTGCATCTCCTCAAGCCCCTGATATAAATTAATGTAGTATTTGCATAAAACCTATGCACATCCCCCCATATACTTTAAATCATCTCCAGATTATTTATACCATCTAATACAATATAAATGCTATGTAAATAGTTGTTATACTCTCGTTTAGAGACTAATGACAAGAAAAAAAGTCTATACATGTTCAGTACAGACATAATTTTCTTTTTACTATTTAAAATCCATGGTTGGTTGAAACCATGAATGTGGAATCCACAGATACAGATGGTTGACTATATATAGATAGCTTAATACTGTTGAGCATCTCTTTATATGCTTATTGGTCATTTGGTTGTCCTATTTTGTGAAGTTCCTGTTAAGTGTTTTGCCCATTAAAAAAATCATGTTGCTTGTTTTTTTCTTCTTGATGTTATGTTTTACTTTATATGATTTTTTGTGTAATTTTTTGGAAATTATTATGATATTATGTTTAGGAAGTTTTGTTTCTAAAAATTTAGGGGGTACAAGTGTTTTGTGTTATGTAAATGAATTGTATTATGCTGAAATCAGGGCTTTCAGTGTACCCATCACCAGAATAATTTACATTGTACTTTATAGGTAGATTTTTATAACTCACTCCCCTTCCACCCTCCCCTTTCTTAATTTTTGATGTCCAATACACAATTTTATGACATATATATATATATATGTATATACACCACATTTTCTTTATCTACTCATTAGTTAATGGGCATTTATGTTGATTCCATATCTTTGGAATTGGGAATTGTGCTGCAATAAACATTCAGGTTTAGGTGCCTTATTTATAAAATGACTTCTTTTCCTTTGGGTAGATACCCAATAGTGGGATTTGTGGATTAAATGGTAGATCTACTTTTATTTCTTTGAAAAAATCTCCATACTGCTTTCCATTGCAATTGTACTAGTTTAAGTTCCCACCAATAAGGTATAAGTGTTTCCTTTTCACTGCGTCTGCACCAACATCTATTGTTTTTTAACTTTTAAATAATGGCCATTCTGACAGGGGTAAGGTGGTATCTCATTGTGGTTTTAATTTGTATTTCCCTGATGATTAGTGATATTGAGTATTTTTTCATGTTTGTTGGTCATTTGTCTTTCTTCTTTTGAAAAACTTCTGTTCATGTCTTTTGCTCACTTTTTCATGGGGTTATTTGTTCTTTTCTGGCTGATTTGTTTGTGTTCTTCATAGATCGTGTATATTAGCCCTTTGTCAGGTGGATAGTTTGGGAATATTTTTCTCCCATTCTATAGATTATCTATTTACTCTGTCAATTATTTCCTTTGCTGTTAGGAAATTTTTTAGTTTAATTAAGTCCCATTTATTTATTTTTGTTGTTCCTGTATTTGCTTTTGGGGTCTTAGTCAAAAATTCTTTGTCTGGGCCAGTGTTCAGAGGTTTTTCCTACATTTTCTTCCAGAATTTTTTGGTTTCTGGTCTTACATTTAAGTCTTTAATCCATCCTGAGTTAATTTTTATATATGGTGAAATAAAATGACCCGGTTTCATTCTTCTGCATGTGGCTGTCCAGTTTTCCCAGCATCATTTATTGAATAGGGCTTCCTTTTCCCAGTATATGTTTTTGTCTGTTTTGTCAAAAATTGGTTAGTCATAAGTATATGGGTTTATTTCTGGGTTCTCTATTCTGCTCCATTGATCTATGTGTCTATTGCTATATCAGTACCATACTATTATGGTTACTACAGGCTTGTAAAATATTTGAAGTCAGGTAAGGTGATGTCTGCAGATTTGTTCTTTTTGTTTATGATTGCTTTGGCTATTCAGGCTCTTTTTTGATTCCATATGAGGTTTAGGATTATTTCTTCTAGATCTGTGAAAAATGGCATTGGTATTTTGATGAGAATTGTGTTGAACCTTAAGTCACTTTTGGAAGTATAAACATTTTAACAATGTTGATTTTTCAAATCCATGAGTATGGAATTTTTTTCTGTTTCTTTGCGTCATCTGTGATTTCTTTCATAGTTGTTGTTTTATAGTTGTCCTTATAGAGATCTTTCACCTCCTTGGTTAAGTATATTCCTAGATATTTTATTTTCTTTGTAGCTATTTTAAATGGTATTGAGTTCTTGATTTGACTCTCAGCTTGACTGTTACCTGTATATGGAAATGCTACTGATTTGTGTACATTAATTTTATAACCTGAGACTTTATTAATTTATCTATCAACTTTAGGATTCTTTTGGTAGAGTCTTTAGGGTTGTCTAGGCACAAGATCTTATCTTCAAAGAACACCGATAATTTGACTTCCTCTTTCCTGATTTGGATATCATTTATTTCTTTCTCTTGCCTGGTTGCTCTGGCTAGGAATTCCAGTATTATGTTAAATAGAAGTGCTAAGAGTGGGCATCTTTGTCTTGTTCTGGTTCTTATGGGGAATGCTTTCAACTTTCCCCATTCAGTATGATGTTGGCTGTGGATTTGTCATGCATGGCTTTCATTATTTTGAGATATGTTCCTTGTATGTCTAGTTTTTCGAGGGTTATTATCAAGAAAGGGTGTTAGATTTCATTGAATGCTTTTCTGCATCTATTGAGATAATTGTATAATTTTTGTTTTTAATGCTGTTTATGTGGGGAATCACATTGATTGATTTGTGTTTATTGAAGCATCCTTACATCCCTGGGATGAAACCCACTTGATCATGGTGAATCATCTCTTTGATGTGCTGTTGAATTCTGTTTTCTAGTATTTTGTTGAGGATTTTCACATCTATATTCATGAGGGATATTGGTCTGTAGTTTTCTTCTTTTGTTGTGTCCTTTCCTAGCTGTGGTATCAGGATGATACTGGTTTCATAAAATGAATTAGGGAGGACTCCCTCCTTCTATATTATAGAACAGTTTCAGTAAGATAGTGTCAGTTCTTCTTTGTAGGTTTGGTAGAATTTGGCTGTGAATCCATCTGGTCCAGGGCTTTTTCTTTCTTGGGAGATTTTTATTAATGTTTCCTTCTTGCTATTCATTATTGGTCTGTTCAGAGTTTATATTTCTGGCTGATTCAAGCTTAGGAGGCAGTGTGTTTCCAAAAATGTATCCATTTCCTCTACATTTTCTAGTTTGTGTGCATAAAGGTTTTTGCAGTATTCACAGATGATATTTTGTATTTCTGTGATATCAATTATAATGTCTCCTTTTTTATTTCTGATTGAGCTTACTTGAATCCTTTCTCTTCTATTTCTGGTTGATCTGGCTTATGGTCTATCAATTTTATTTATCTTTTCAAAGAACCAACTTTTTGTTTCTTTGTTTCTTTGTATTTTTTTGTTTGTTTGTTTCCATTTCATTTAGTTCTGCTCTGAGCTTTGTTATTTCTTTTCTTCTGCTACCTTCGGGTTTGATTTGTTCTTCTTTTTCTACTTCCTTGAGGTGTGATATTAGGTTGTTAATTTGAGATAGACATTTAAGGCTATGAACTTCTCTCTTAGCACTGCTTTTCCTGTATCCTAGAGATTTTTGGAAGCTTGTGTTGTCTTTGTCATTCCATTCAAAAAATAGTTTCATTTCCATCTTAAATTCATAATTCACCCAAGCATCATTCAGCAGCAGGTTGTTTAATTTCTATGTATTTGTATAGTTTGAGAGCTCCTCTTGCAATTGATTTCTAGTTTTATTCCACTGGGATCTGAGAAGGCATATCATAGAATTTTTATGCTTCTGAATTTGCTGGGACTTGTTTTGTCCCCTAACACATGATGTATCTTGCTTGGAAAATGTCCCATGTGCTGATGAGAAGAATATATATTCTGCAGTTTTGGGGTAGAATGTTCTGTAAATGTCTGCTAGGTCTATTTCTTCTAGAATCCCATTAAGTCTGGTATTTCTTTGATGATTTTCTGCCTAGATGATTTTTTCAGTTCTGTCAGTTGAGTGTTGAAGTCCCAGGCTGTTATAATGTTACTATTTATTTATTTGCTTAGATTTAGTAAACTTTGTTTTATGTATCTTGGAGTTCCTGTGTTAGGTGCATATATATTTATGATTATCATATCTTCTTGTTTAATTGTTCCTTTATCATTATATAATGACTATCTTTGTCTTTGTTTTTAATCATTGTTGATTTAAAGTCTATTTTACCTGATATGAAAATAGCTACTCCTGCTCACTTTGGGTTTTCGTTTGCATGAAATATTTTTTCAACCCTTTACTGTGAGTGTATGAGAATCTTTGCTAGTTAAATTGGTTTCTTAAAGACAGTATATATTTGGGTTGTCTTTTAATATCCATTCAGCCAACCCATATCTTTTATGTGGAGCATTAAGTCCATTTATGTTCAATATTAGTACTGATATGTGAGATACTGCTATGTTCCTCATGTTGATTGCTACCTAGTTGCTTTGTTTCCTCCCTTGTATTACTGTTTTATAAGATCTGTGAGTTCAACTTTCAGGTGATTTTACACTGGTGGGTATCAATTGTTCTATTCCACATATGCTTTTAAGCATTTCCTGTAGCGCAAGTCTAATGATAACAAATTCCCTTAGTGTTCGCTTATCTGGGAAAGACTTTATTTTCTCCTTCATCTATGAAACTTGATTCTGTAGGATAAAAAATTCTTGTCTGGCAGTTATTCTGTTTAAGAAGACTAAAAAATAGGACCCTAATCCCTTCTGGCTTGTAAGATTTCTGACATTAGTTTGGTAAGTTTTCCTTTGTAACTTACTTGTTGCTTTAATCTTGTAGATGGTAGGATTTTCTCCTTCACTTTGATTTTGGCCAGATTGGTGACTGTGTCTTGACAATGTCCTATTTGCCGTGAATCTTCCAGGTGTTAAATGACCTTCTTATAGCTGTATGTCTAAATCTCTAGTGGTACCAGGGAACTTTTCCTCAATTATTCCCTCAAATAGGTTTTCTGTGTTTTTTGTGTTTTCTTCTCCCTGAGTGATACCTATGATTCTTATATCTGTTTGCTTTACATAGTCTCATATTTCTCAGAATGATTGTTCATTCTTCTTGATTGTTTTTTCTACATTTTTGACTCACCGGGTTAATTCAAAAGCTTGGTCTTTAAGCTCTGAAATTCCTTCTTATGTTTGGTCTAGTATATAGTTAATACGTTTTATTATATTTTGAAATCACCTAAATGACTCTTTTATTTCTGTAAGTTCTGTTATATCTTTTCTTGTATTATCTATCTCTCTAATGAATTTTCCATTCATGTCCTGAATTATTATTTTGGTTTCTTTGTATTGGTTTTCAACTTCCTCATCAATCCCATTGATCTTACTTGCTATCTATATCCTGAATTCCTTATGTGACATTTCAACAATTTCCTTTTTGTTGGAGTCCATTGCTGGAGAACTATTGTAACCCTTTGCGGGGGCGGGGGTTCTCAAAACAGCCTGTTTTTTAATGTTTCCAGAATTCTTATACTGATTCCTTCTCATCTGAAACCTCTTCTCTCAGCTTAAGTCAGATAGCTTTGTGGTACACCTCTTCTCCGCTGGGAACTCTGTTGCTCAATGAAGTGAGGGAGAGGTCCCTGGATGGTGTGCTTGAGCTCTACTCTGGAAGATTGATCAGACAGGAGAGGGGTGGATGCACTCTGAGCCTTTAACACCCCTGCTCCCCTGTGTCTCCCCATTCCCCTGTGGTCATCACAGGCAATTGGCGTGCGGCAACATGAGTGATCACTCCAGCCAGGTCCAGTGATGATGGTGTTTATTGACACACAGCAGCTTGAGTGCTGTGCTGCCCAGGTCCCCTGTTGGCAGCACCTGGCCTTTCTGCTCCCTCCTTGGCCTGACAGGGGTGAGGAAGAGGTAACAGGTATGAATCTGACCCCAGGGTAGAAGTGGTGCTATGAGGCTAAGGCCTCAAAATGGCACCAGCTGTAGTGCCTAGGGTTTGTAAGCCAGTGGAACTCCACTGTTCCTTCTCTCTGGAGCAATGCCACTGCATAGTCTTGAGTCAGCTTCCTGTGCCAGTCCATCAGCCTGCTGTTGTGGACAGTCCCTCCTGCAGCTGAGATTGCTGTGTCCATGGGGGAAGTGTTGGGCCCTTGGAATTTCTCCTCTGTCCCTTCTCCAATATGGGGAAAGCACCCACACATGAAGTTATCCCACTTCCCTATCCTTCACTTTGGGACCCTCCTGTTGCCTCTTTGTTGATTTCCAATGCTCTCTCTTAGATGACTTATATGAAGGTGAATATCCACTCATCACTTTCAATCCTCTCCATGAGAGCAGCCTGTGCAGGCTCCTTCTAGTCCACCATCTTGGCCCACCCAATGTCAATAACTTCTAATGCCTGAAGTCCTCTCTATTCTTACATGGGCTACTACTATTGGGTTGTAAGACTTAAATGATATTCTTTGGCTCTGACTCTCTCTCTCTCTCCATATATATATGTGTGTGCGTATATATATATATATATATAAAATCAATGAGTTTATTCTCTTTCCCTCATTTTCTTTTCCTTCTCTAATCATTTTAGTTATTTTATTTTTACTTTGTGTAACATTTACATGCTGTTTTCCACTCTTATCTCCACCATTGTTTTAGCTTTAGTTCTACATTTAAATATATTTAATGTTTGCCATCAATCTATTGCCCATGATTCCCAGTCACCTATTGGTTGGATGAAACTTGTTCTCTAGTAAACTCTTCACAAGGTTTATGAGTATAGTATTCCTCGATTTCTTGTAAGCTTAAAGTAAGTTTTCTAATACTATCGATAGTATGTATCTTGGAGTTGATTCGTCTAGGTCAAATTTCCCAGGTATATATTCTTAGACATTATTTATTCAAGTTTTTCTTATTCTCCATTTCTCTTCCCAATTCTTCTGGTATTCTACTAACACATATTAGACTGTTGGTATTTCTCCATCCATTTTAAATGTCCTCTTTGGTTTTTTTATTCCCATTTTTTTGTCTTTGTATTTTAGTTTGAGTACTTTCTTTTTTTCTTATCTTCTAGTTCATGAATCCTTTCTTTGCTTGTGTCCATTCTGCTGTTAAGCCCATCCAATATATTCTTCATTTAAGATATTGTATTTCTCTTTCTACCCTTTTTATTTAGTTCTATTTTATAGTATCTACATTTCTGCTAAAATGTTCCATCACTTAATCCATCTTATATATGTTTTACATTAGACTTGATTTGTTAGCATTTTTATTACAGTTCTTTTAAAGTCCTTGTCTGTCCTCTGGGTCAACTCTATGTCTTCTTCTATTGACTATTTTCTTTTTTGACCATGTGTGTCGTTTTCATTCTTTCTTTTTTATTCTTGTAAGTTTTTATTTTGGGGACATTTCATATAAAAGATAAGGAGGAGGCCGGGCACAGTGGCTCACGCCTATAATCCTAGCTCTCTGGGAGGCCGAGGCGGGCGGATTGTTTGCGCTCAGGAGTTCGAAACCAGCCTGAGCAAGAGCGAGACCCCGTCTCTACTAAAAATAGAAAGAAATTAATTGGACAACTAAAAATATATAGAAAAAATTAGCCAGGCATGGTGGCGCATGCCTGTAGTCCCAGCTACTCGGGAGGCTGAGGCAGGAGGATCGCTTGAGCCCAGGAGTTTGAGGTTGCTGTGAGCTAGGATGACGCCACGGCACTCTAGCTGGGATAACCCAGTGAGACTCTGTCTCAAAAAAAAAAAAAATAGATAAGGAGGAACTGAAGTAAATAATATTTGTTTTCAAAGAGGAGCACACTCTCTATATGTCAGGCCACTAGAGCTATAGTTGAACTGGTCTGGTCTTTGTCATGGTTTTAGATGGAATTAATTCATCACTGACTTAAAATATTTTGAGTATGGAATCAGGACATTTCCTTCAATGATGCCTGAGCTTGGAGAACAGATATAAGCTTTCTGAGTTGTGGGATATCTCTCCTTGACTTACAGAAAAACCGAGTGTCTTTTGAGTTTCTGAGGAATTCTCTTTGCTCATGAGTCCAGCTCCCTTCTTTCTGATACTGTGGATATAATTTTCAGTCCTGTTGCTCCACTCTTGAGTCTTCTTAAGGTAGCATTTCTATACTGTGTAAAGACCTGGTAGAATAGAGGAGTTTATTTCAGCTCTTCTGCCTCTTGCCCAGTCTTTGGTAGTTGAAAGTCTAGAGTGCCTTGAGGCCTTTTTTCATCTTTTCCTCTTCTCTCTAATCTTCTTTTGCTTAAAATTTGGAGTGCCTGAGATGCTTATTATTTCAGCTCTTCTTGCCTTCAGGCTGAGAGCCTAGTGTACTGCTGTTGCATTTCTCTCAGCTCTTCTGTTATGTCCCTCCTCCTGATTACAAATGGCATGTGCCTTTGCATTTGGTGGTGGTCTCATCTGTCTCATAGCAGATCTCTCTCAGCTCTCCTTTGCCTTTTGTTTGGCCTGCATGTTATCCCCCCAAACTGTGAAGACCCATGGGATTGGTGGGTTAGTGAAGACTTGCCCTGTGATAGTGGCTCTTTAGGGTTCCAATCTACTATGTCAGTCCACATATGACCATTACAAGTTCTTTAGAATTTGCTTAGATGTTCTTCTCATCACACTTTTGTGAATTTCTACTATTCCCATCATTTCATTAGGGATAAAAGTAGCCATCATTCTCCTCTCTCCTGTAAAGGAATCCTAGTTTTCTAGAATTTATTTCATTTTGGTTTTTTGTGTTCTCTTTCTATAAAGAGTTTAAAAATCTATGATTTTATAGCTTATCTGGCCTGTTTTGGTGGTTAGGCTGAGAGTGATGCTCTTATAAAATTTTATATTCAAATTGAAAATGGAAATCACAATTTTTTGTTTTTTGGTTTCTACCTATTAAAAAATTTGTTTTGAAGTGTTCGAGGCAGAAAACTTCTTAAGAGACACATTAAAGTGTTTTAAATTTAGATAAAACTTAGATTCAAGAATGTAGAGTGAAAACATTTATTTTTATTTAAATTTAAAATGATATAAAACCACATTTAAAATGATTATAAAAGAATAAAATAACGAATACTTTCCCCCAGCATACATACACACAAACACACATAAAACAGAGTTGGAGGAGTTCCATTAGCCAGAGAAAGAGCTCAACAAATTTCTGGAAGATGGAAAGCCAAAGAAGTCATAACTGAGCAGTGGAGGGTGGAAGCTGAAGCTGAGATAACTGACCCAAGTGACTACAGTTAGGAAGGGAAAGTGTCTCCCGTTCAGTGCCCTGGAGAGCCTTCAGAGCCTGACTAGGCAGGCAGCAGGAATTACAGTGGAAAAAGTTAAGGCGTGTATGTGGAATAGCTGACACACTCTATCCCTCCTTCTTCTGCTTTCAACCTGACCAAAGAAAAGTTTGCAGGATGACTCAGGCCAAGAAAAAAAATCACAGGGCTTTTTTTTCCCTACAAAACTATCAGAACTGGGGCAACTGATGTAGGTGTGGGTACTCTGAAGCAAAGCCTTTCATATTGTAGTATTTAATGTTCCAAAGATAACAACTGTCTCCCTGTCCAATCTCCTTAGGATGAAGGTCACCATCCCAATATGCCCTGCCAAAACGCCTCCAATTTCCATATTTTAAATATGAATGAGAAACCAAGTGTTTTGGTAATCTATTGTTGTTTAACAGACAACTTCAAAATTCAGTAGCTTAAAATAATCATAGTTTATTATTATCTATCATGGCTCTTTAGATTGTCTGGACTTACCAGATTCTCCCTTGGGGTCTCTCATGCAGTTAGTCAGACAGCAGCTGTGGCTAGAGTCCTCTGAAGCTCACTTGGGCTGGGTGTCCAAGGTGGCTCCTTACTCACATGCCCAGTGCTTTACTTCTCCTTGGCCTTTCTGTCTCTGTGTGGCTTGGTTTTCTCACAGCATGGTGGTCTCAGGGCAATCACTCTTGCTACGTGGAGGCTGGTTTTTAAGAGAAAGAAAGTACAAGATGCCAAGGCAGTTAAGGGCTATATCTAGCACTGGCACAGTGCACTTCTGCCTTTTTCTATTACTCAAAGCAATCACAGGGTCTTCCCGGATTCAAGGGGTAGAGAGACTCCACCTCTTTTTTTTTTTTTTTTTTTTTGAGACAGAGTCTCACTCTGTTGCCCTGGCTAGAGTGAGTGCAATGGCGTCAGCCTAGCTCACAGCAACCTCAAACTCCTGGGCTCAAGTGATCCTTCTGTCTCAGCCTTCCAAGTAGCTGGGACTACAGGCATGCGCCACCATGCCCGGCTAATTTTTTCTATATATTTTTAGTTGGCAGATTAATTTCTTTCTAATTTTTAGTAGAGGCGGGGTCTTGCTCTTGCTCAGGCTGGTCTCGAACTCCTGAGCTCAATCAATCCGCTCACCTCGGCCTCCCAGAGAGCTAGGATTACAAGCGTGAGCCACCGCACCCGGCCGAGACTCCACCTCTTGATGGGGGTATGTATTACCTTACAAAAGAGCATGTGGGATAGAAGATATTATTGTGGCCATCTTTGGAAAAGATAATCATGTTAATTATAACATGCCCTCAAGAAAACCTGTATAAAAGTCCGAGATACATAAATAGAAAATTGATGATCTTTGAGAAAATAAAGGCAATTCAACAAGTGGAAAAGTCTTTAAAAATAAAACAGAACAAACTTTCAAAACTTTTATTGGTATCTCTCAGGGAAATTCAAGATAATATTACATCCATAGAAAAAAGAATTGGGTGTTACAAGAAAGGAATGATTAGATAATAGGAAAGAGCTTTCGAAACTCAAAAAGTTAGTGCTGAGATAAAGGAAATAAAAATAATAATAATGAAGGATTGGCTCAGCCTGTATTTTCTTTTGTGCATTAAAAAAAAAACCCAACTCAACAGAGAGGAGTGGAAATAAGCAGTTTTCTTTATTTCTTCTTGATGATTTTGTCTGCTCTGGTGAGAAAGGAACAAATTTACTTTTGGCATTTATGTTAGGAATTTAGTGTGAAAAACCTGAGTTAAATGAGCCTGTATTTCCAATTTACTCATCTTATGCTTTAAGGGCCCTTATTGATTGGAGTTCTGGGCATCTGTATTTGATGCTGCTCCCATTCCTTCCCAGAGCCTGTTGAATTAGGGAAACCCACTCAATATTTCCTACCATATTTCCTACTACCATAGTGAGGAGCTGTGTATCCATATAAAATCAAGCTGGATGTCCATATATTATAAAATCAAGCTAAAGTAAATATCAACAGCAAATATCCTTGAGTAGGGAAAAAGTCCTGGGATGACAGTGGGCAGCCTTTGAAGTCTCAGTAAAAGAGTAGGGGCAGTGTAACACTCTGACCCAGCTGGTAACAGGAATAACAGCTATAGGCTGATTGTCAAATGTGCACTTTTCGGTACACACATTGGGGGCAGCGTTACATTTTACACTCTCCAGATGTTCCTCAGTTGCCTATGGAGAATGTATTAGTTTCCTGTGGCTGTGGTAACAAATCACCATAAACCTGATGGTTTAAAACTGCAGAAATTTATTCTCTCCCAGTTATGGAGGCCAGAAGACAGAAAACAAGTGTTGACAGGGCTGCGTTCTCTCCGGAGGCCCTAGGGAAGAATCTTTCCTTGCTTCTTCCAGTGTCTGGTGGCTGTCGGCATTCCCTGGCTTGTGGCTGCAGCACTCCAATCTCAGCCTTCATCTGCACTCACCTTCTCCTCCGTCTGTGTCTTCTCCTCTTCTCTCTATCTTTTCTCTCTTATAAGGACCTTAGTCGTGGGATTTAGGACCCACTTGGATAATCCAGGATGATCACATCACAACATCCTCAACTTAATTATAGCTGCAAGGACCCTTGTTTTCCAAATAGGGTAACATTCAATCTTTTAACACGTAAGGTGATAAGGCAGGTTCTTGTGATTAGGACGTAGACATATCTTTTTTGGGGTTACCATTTAACTCATTATAGAGAAGTCCCTTGAAGCATGGAGACTGAGATATTCATATAAGTTCCTTATACAAGTCCTGTTGACCCTGTCCTCCTGGTTTAGTTCGACTCTAACTACCTGTGCTTCCTGTGTATAACCTTGTGTCTACATGTCTGATCTCTTCTTATAATCTAGAGTACCAGGGAAGGCGACCTGATGAGGAACTTAAATGCCACAGATCAACCTAGAAGGGCAAAATTTTGCCATCATCAAATGGGCTGTCCTTGCCAAAGGTCTGTGTCCTCTCCTAATTATGCCACTATACGATTGTTAAAGTTTGGCTCCCAAGACCTTCCTTAGCAGGCTGAATCTGAGATGGGAATTACTTCACTTAGCAAAGAGGATTAATTATTTCATAACAAAAGGTAATTTATTCAATTGTATGCAAAAGAGGTGGTAGTAATGGCATATATAAAGCATACTTATTTTTGTCTATTGTATCATATGTTTAATTCCTATGAAAACACCAGTAGCTTTATTGAGTACCTTTTGGAGAACTTGACCACTTCCAGAATGAATTGAATTGTATTAATTAAATACACTTGACTTTGATGAAACTGAAACCTGATAGGCTTTCAAGGAAATGAGGCTTAGAAAGCTTTAGTGAATTTTAATAGATAGTGGATAGGATTAAATACAAGATCAAGCAGCTCTCGTTTTCATCAATTGAAATGGCAAGAAGATACCAGCCACTCCTGCCTACCTGGCAGAGAGGTTTACCTTTTAAGGGCTCATATGACCAAGCAAAGAGTATGTCCACAGCCCCCCTGATCCTGGCCAAGAAAGCTTGATTCTCCCATATTTAGGACTGATAGTACAAATAAAACAATAAGATTTTAAATTATCATAACAGGATGGAGTATGAGGTCAACAAAGTGAGATGAAACTGAATAGGGAAACATGTAAAGTCTTTAATTCAGAGTTAATTGCAAACTGTAGGGTTGGGGATACCAGGCTTTGCAGTTATTCATGCAAAACTTGGGGATCAGAATAATCACAATCTCATACTTAACCAAGAATAATGGGGCTGCCTAAAATATTGACCTTGTCTGGGGTTGTAGTAACAGAGGGATTTTTGCTCAGAGTATGGTCCAGTCACTGCTAAGATGAAGTTGGAAGCAACTTACATATTGGGTTTACACATTTCATGAGTCCCAGACAATTAGAGAATACTCTGGGTAAGATTTAGGGAGGGGCCTGGAAGCCATGGCATAGTAGGACTAGTTGAAAGAACTGGACATTTTTTCTGGAAAAGAGTAGATGTATCTTAAGAAGGAAATAATACCTATTTTCAAATGCAGGTTGAGTATCCCTTTATCTGAAATGTTTGAGACCAGAAGGACTTTTTCAGATTTTGGAATGTTTGCATTCCACATACCTAATCCAAAATTACTAAATCCAAAGTGCTACAATGAGCATTTCCTTTGAGCGTCATGTCGGTGCTCAAGAACTTTTGGGTTTGGGAGCATTTTGAATTTCAGATTTTCAGATTAGGGAGACTTGACCTGTATCTAAAGGGGTGCCATGGGAGCAAGGATTAAATATATTCTCTCTTACTCCAGAGAACAGATACAAAAATTTACACTGTATTCCTCAGCTCTTCTTTTGAGATAGATGAGAGAAAACCAGCTTGAATTAGTTCAGGCATCCATCACAAAAAGCTTTTATAAGGACACATCTACCAGCAGTTTCTAGACTCCCAGCATGCTAAATTTACCACCATAAAGGAAGAAAGTTTTTCCCTCAGTTGTTGCATGAAAAATGGTTCCAAAGAAGAGCTCTGACGGGCTTGGCTTGGACCATGTGTCCACCTCCTGATCAGTTCCTGTGGTCAGTGCTGGCATGGTGGCTTAGACAGACCAAGAGTCCACTCTCTGTGGGTTCATGTAAGACAATGGCCATTCCCATTCAAGACACAGGTTGTAGGAGGAGAAGGATGAAGTTGACCAGAGAAAAGGACACCCTTTCTAGAACAGAGGAGTGCTGGGAGACGGGTAATAATTCTCCACTACACAGAGAAATTGTTTTGTGTAAGGTTGGTTTGTATAATGAAGGACCATTTTAAAGCTTAGGACTTTCCAAGTATTTATCCCAGGGTAGCCCTTTAAGTGGCCATTCGTGTACCTACAAAAGAGCATAGCAACAGAGTGCCAGGAACCCCAGGGAAACGGTGCCCTGCCATGGGTCATGCACTGATCTGCCCCTTTGTCTCACCATATGGCGCATCCTCTTGAGTCTGACATCTTTATCTCTCCCAGTTCCAATCAAGCGTCTCCAGACCATGATTCTGGTAACATTCACTGGTCACCTTGTTTAGTAGCTTTTCACATGAGACCTGGTTGCCAGCCCCTGTCCTCACCCCTCCTCAAACTCCTCACCACGCCTGCATCTCTTGCAGCTTTGGGAGTGGGTCCTTGGATAGTCTCTTCACACGCATGTGTTGGTCAGAGCTCAGCTTCAGTCTTGGCGGGAACCCTTGGCAGATGTCTGGAGTGCTCTCTGTGCAGCTCTCTCCTCTCTGGTACTCTGCTCTTGAACTCTAGCTGCCTTGGCCTCCCCAGAGTCTAAGCTCTGCCTCCTCAACTCAGAAAATCCTCTGGACTGTATCTGGGCTCCCTCTCCCTGTGCATGGAGTTAAATCTCTCTTCAGGCAGAAAGCTGGGGCAATCCTAGGGCTCACCTTGTTTCCTTCCTAGTTCTCAGGGATCACTGTCCTTCATTGTCTATTGTCTTGGAAACCATTGTTCCATATATTCTGTTGTTTTAAAAATTTGTTTCAGGTGGGAAGGTAAATCTCATCCTTGTTACTCCATCTTGGCTGGAAGTGAAATATCATAATCAAACGTTAATTATTTTTAAAAATATTCTCGAAGTGTGGCATGTTTTCCCTCAATCTCTTCCGCTCTTAGGTCTCTTAAGCTCTCTGTTAAAAGTCAGAAGAAATCAGAAAAACATTTTTTTGCCAGTTGGTTCAAGACCCATTTTCTCCAAACAGAAGAAAGTTTCTTTTCAGCTGACCACTTCCCCATCTTTCCCTTGCTCCTGCTTCCCTTATTCCAAATTAGTGCTTCTAAATGAGCAGTGTTTGCCCGTGTTTGCTGCTCACTTTAATCATAATAACTCCAGCTCAAAGGATGAACTGTAGATTGTTTTTTTAAAAAAACCTAGAGTTACAAAAAATGTCAGTTTTTATCAGAATAAAAATAAAACGTGTTATAGAGTCTCAAGCAGTGGGAAAATGGCCATTATTCGCTGTGAAAATTGTAATTGTGTGGACCAGTGTTAACTTTAATGGCAAAGAAAAAGTGACACCAGAAAGAGGAGGGAGTGTGGAGCCAGAAACAACATTCCTTCCTCCCTCCCTGCATTTATGCCTCAACAGAGCTGGGCTAACACATTCTTTTAAATATGACCCGTGTTTCGATAGGCAGGAAAGCTATATTAAAAACTGGCGAACATGTTAATTACTTATCTTGTAATAACATCGATTTCTTAAAAGCGTCTAATAAACTATAATTTTAAACAACTTTTAAATTTTCAATAATTTGAACTACGCTTTGCATTAAGGGCTTGCTTTCCTGTGTAGATAAGAATCATTTGTAATTAGCACATCAATTATTTGTATGTAAATGACTATTTCTAAAGTAACAGCGAGTGGTTCATTAACTTAAATAGTCTCCTCGTTAATTTGTTTTAACCTCCCCGTTATTTTTTTTATATATATATAGCACTTGTAAAAGTAAATTTCAGCTTGGGCCACTGATGAATTATCATCAATTCTAAGTGAGTAAGGTCCAAATTAATGAGGCTTTACTATAAATTCATCTAGGGGGATAGTAGGCTGACTGTCCCGAGAGAGAGCAGATGTGCGGTTGGCAGGAGGGCCCCTGAGAAATGGTATTTATTGAAGCTTACATGTGCCAGGCACTTAGCTAAGTGCTTTACACACATGATCTCATTTAATGCTCCCAACAACACAATGATTTAGGTGATGCTCCTCATTTCAGATGATAACACAAAGGCTCAAAATGGCTTGATAATCCAACCGAGACGCACTTGTAAGAAGTAGCCATGCGGAGATATAAACCCAGTTCTGCCTAGTGACGAGGTTCCTGCTCTTCACCACGAGGCATGTGGCATGTCTGGGCCACCCCTACTGCCCTAAGTGCCTCTCCCAGTCCACGGGTGCTGGCAGTGTGTTTCGCCCTCTGCCCTCTCTCCCACCCAGCAGCCCTCCCAACTCCCCACCCATCCCTCAGCCTTTTGGGCCTTAGTCTCTTGGGGCTCATTGAAGCCCATTGCCAAAACAGAGACTCTAAATCAGCAGGGGTTATTGGCTGTCAAACGCCGTGAAAAGTGCTATGTCTTTTGTGAAAATGGCAGTTAAGCTTCTAAATAACAGCAATGGAGGATATTTGAGACGGTTTGAAAAGGAATTTTGTTGGCTGATTTATACCAACTTTTGAAATGAAATTTAATAAATCTAGGAAGATGTATGAGCCTTCCAGGGCTTGTTATATGAATTGTATGTAACTGATTTTTTTTTTCCCTGAGAGAGCCTCCTATCAATTTTTTTCTGTATATTTCATGTATTCTTTGAAAATGAGCTCTAAGCATGGGAGTTCCTGTCTGGTCTCCTTTGTCTGTCTTGTTTCTGGATAAATGCTGATCATTTCATGTTAGGTAGGAGTCTCTCTCGTGAGGAAGAGAAGAGGGCCCATGGGGTTTGGGAGACTAAGACGCTACTCTTTCCTGCCTTGGTGTGTGACTCTAGGCACCTCACATACTTCTTTGAAATGTAACCATAACCTGCCACCCTCTACTCCATCGCACCCACCTCTGCCCCTTAACACACTTCAAAGTCGATAGGATGAAACTCTGACTCAACATAGCCAACAACTTCTCACAGAATCCATCCTCGGTCATTTATTCATTCATTCTACGGATGTTTACTGAGTGACTGCTAAGTGCCAGGCACTGCCATAGGCACTGGGAATACAGCGGTGAACAAGGCAAACAAAAGTTCTGTCCTCATGAAACTTTTGTTACAATGGAGTAAGTAAACAAATAACAAACATGTGAACAAATTAATAGCAAGATAATTTCAATTAACAACAGAAGCCATGAAGAAAACAAAAGTATAGAGTGATTGGGTAAAGTGAGTGGGCATGATTTTATAGGGAGTGGTCAGGAAAAGTCTCTCTAGCTTTCCATTGGAAGAACCCAAGAGACACAGGGACTAGCTAGTGCAAAGGTCCTGAGGTAGAAATCAAGTTGGCACCAAAAAAAAAAAAAAAAAAATCCTGAGGTAGAAATCAAGTTGGCACCAAAAAAAAAAAAAAAAACACCACTGTGGCTAGATTACAATAAAAAGCAGTCCATTTTATGTAGGGTCTTACAGGCCATGGTTAATGTTTTCAATTTGATTCTAAATGCAGTGGGTATTTTAGGTACTGTTTTAAAAGAATACTCTGGCTGCCTGGTGAAGAATGAATTGTGAAAGGGCCGGTTGTTGTGCCTTAGGTGAGAGGGGTCAGTGTCTGGGATTGAGGTAAACAGGGGCCGTGGTAGTGATTGGTCAGAATCAAGAAATGTTCTAGAGTTACTGCTGATAGATCTTACTGATGCATGAGGTATGGGGGAGGTGAGGAAAAGAGAAGAATCACCTGGGATTCTCCACTTAAATATCCATGTATAAACCAGACCAATAAACAAACAAAATTTCCAAAATGCTATAGAAGACTAAGACCTATACCAAGTTTCAACCAACTCAGTAATTAATTCTCTTCTTTCCGTTTCCTAACCGTACTCAGAGTTTTGTTTAGGCTGTTAATCCCTTCCTCAAGCTGACTTCATCTTCACCTCTAGGGGTAGGTGATTCTGTGCCTGTTTCACTGTGATTATTTTAAGACACCTAAGCCAATCAGTGCATGGAATTTCCTTGGTCACAGTGATTGATTCAAAGGCAGACCAATCAGAGTGAAGCTTAGTAGTTGGAGGAGGCGATGCTCTTTCTGTGTGGTTGCATAGGATGGAGTGGGCAGCTCTGGTTGCTCTGACAGCCATCTTGGGAGCCAGCCCAAGGAAGAAATTGACATTTGAGGAGAGCAGAAGGAGAGAACTACTGACATCTGAATCTGAGCTCTGTTCAAAATGTTCCTGAAGTGCTTTGTTACAGTCAAAGTTGGTTTTATATTGTTTGCAGCCCAAAGCATCCCAAGTGATACAAGCTGCTTACGTTTTCATCAAGATGCAAGAACATGATCTCCTTGAAATAGGGCAAGAAAGCCACTGAGAGAGAACAAGTTTGGGTGAGATGATTACTTAAGGATATGTGCCAAAAAGAAAACAGGCTGACTTAAGGAAGGATTCCAAGGATACTAGAATTGCAATAGAAGAATTAAAATCCCTTTAGAAGCAATGAAGAGAAGAATTGACTTTGTGGAAAATTAAAACAGCAATGCTTACGAAAAAAAAACTTTTAAAAATATCCCCTACTGCAGAGCAGGCTTAAGGAGAGTGTTAGGTCTGGTGGAGGGTAAACAGGTGGCAAGGAAGTGGCTAAGAGTGGAGAGCAGGAACCGAATTGCAGCTAGGAACCAAATTGTGACTAAAAACTGTTCCCTGGTGGGAACATACATACTAAAAAGTTCCTGGTAACTTTTAACTGACCTAGAGCCCTTACCATCTAATTAGCATAACATGAGTGGAGTTTCGTGGAGAATTGTGGAAAAAACACATGTGCAGAAAGGGAAACTGTTATATAACCTACCATGTTATGTAGCCTGTCATGTGCTCTGTTATATAACACCAACCTGTGAGTCACCCCCAAAGGCGGGAAATGACCACCAATCCTGCAAGGGGAAAGGTGGGGCAAACTAGTGGGCTTATAAAAGGCAATATGTGCTCAGCCTCCAGCGTCTTTCTCCACACAGGGAGACTGACCCATTGCACTCTTTCTGGAATGTATTTTCACCTTGTGTAGCTTCCTTCTGTACTTTCATTCTTTCTTTTATGTGATAAACTGTATTAAGTTTCTCTGTATTTGTGATCACTCCGTCATCAGCTCAACTCAGTACCAGTACTCATTATTGACACTAGGAAGCAGGGGACCAAAGAACATCCACACAGATGAACGTCACAAGAGTAGTAGATGTAGAAGACAGAGAACAGAGCTGTGTAGGTATCTTCAAGTTACAATCCACATCGAGTGCAACAGAAG
Source organism: Propithecus coquereli (assembly GCF_000956105.1). Lineage (NCBI taxonomy): Eukaryota > Metazoa > Chordata > Mammalia > Primates > Indriidae > Propithecus > Propithecus coquereli. The sequence goes on along the minus strand of NW_012151951.1, from coordinate 14,642,994 downwards.
CAATACACAAGACAGTATGGAAGAAAACTTTCCAGAAATGAACAATCTGAATATGCAGATCACAAAGCTCCTCTGTTTCAGGAGATGATAATGGAAAGTGCACCATGCCACTGCCTAGGCGGCCTAGCAGGAAAACAAAACAAAGTAAACCACCACAGCTCCACCACCACGAACAAAACAGCTGCGGCCAAAGGGACAAAAATCTTCCTGGCCTTTGACTTCTCATCAACACTAAATACTAAAATTTTTTACTTGGTTTCCTGTATGGAAAATGTTGTTGACTCAAGAATATATGCGTTGGCCTGTTGTTTATGTGTAAAGACAATAGAAAATTTTCAGATGTTCAGCACTTGGAAATTGCATAAAATCAGGACAATAATAATAAATGCCTATATAGAGTTTCAATTTCATGTAGAGTTATTTTGAATCTTAACAGATATAATCACATAAAGCATTCAGAAGGGTGTCTTGCATTTCTATAGGCTCTAAAATGCTAGCTATTATTATTGATAATAATAATAATCATATTCCTAATTGGAAAAATTACTTGAAGATGCACATCATTTGATTACAATGGAACAAAAGTGCAAATTCAGGAATAGGGAATTCGCTACACAAAAAACTTTATAAACATCAAAACTATTTAAACATATAACTAAAAGCTAGGTCCTAAATAACTCAGATGCACATCATTTGATTATAATGGAACAAAAGTGCAAATTCAAGAATAGGGAATTCACTACACAAAAAATTTTATAAACATCAAAACTATTTAAACATATAACTAAAAGCTAGGTCCTAAATAACTAAAATTCATGAAGAAAATTAAATTATGGTTATTGATTTTCATAATTATTTCAGAATAAAATATTTACATTTATTTTTTCTTTTTTCCTAGCTTTCTTAAGATTTAAATGGAAAATAAATTATATTGATGTAAGGTACATATTGTAATAATTTAATATACATGTAGTTGTGAAATAATTACCACAATCAAGTTAGTTAACACATCTTCCACCTCACAGTTACCTCTCCCCCTCATTTTTTTTTTGTAATGAGAACTCATAAGATCTAGTCTCTTGGCAAATCTCATGTATATAATAAAGTATTAAGTATGGTCACCATGCCATATATTAGATCCCCAGAACTTATTCATCTTATAACTGAAAGCTTATACTCTTTAAGCAACATCTCCCCATTTCTGCCACCCTTCAGCCCCTGGCAACCACCATTCTACTCTCTGTTTCTACAAATCCAAATTTTAAAATTTTTCTTATATGAATAAGATCATACAGTATTTGTCTTTGTCTGGCTTATTTCATTTAGGGTAATGCCTTCCAGGCTCGTCTATGTTGTGGAAAATGACATGATTTCTTTCTTTTTTTTTTCAGGCTTAATAGTATTCCACTGTGTTTATCACATTTTCTTTATCCATTCATCCTGTGACAGATGCTTAGGTTGTTTCCATAATCTTGGCTGTTGTGAATAATGCTGCCTGAACATGGATTGCAGATGTCTCTTTGACATACTGATTTCATTTCTTTTCTGTATATACCCAATAGTGGGATTGTTGGATCACATGGTAGTGACAAATTCTCTCAGTGTTTGCTTATCTGGAAAAGTCTTTATTTCTCCATCAATTATGAAACTTAGTTTTTCTGGATACACTATTCTAGGCTGTCAGTTTTTCTGCTTAAGAAGACTGAAAACAGGGCCCCAATCCCTTCTGGGTTATAAGGTCTCCACTGAGAAGTATGCTCTTAGCCTGATGGATTTTCCTTTCTTAGTTGTTGCTTTCATCTTGTTGCTTGTAGAATTTTCTCCTTCATTTTGACTTTGGCCAGGTTGTTTACTGTGTGTCTTGGAGATGTCCTGTTTGCTATGAATCTTCCCGTGTTTGATGACCATCTTGTATCTGGATGTCTGAATCTCTGGCAATACCAGGGAAGTTTTCCTCAATAATTCCCTTGAATAGATTTTCCATGCTTTCTGCTCTTTCTTCTTCTCCTTCATGGATGCCTAATTAGTATATTAGTTCACTTGGCATAGACCCATATCTCTCTGTGTGATTGCTCAGTCTTTTTTATTCTCTTTTCTGCATCTTTGAATGACTAGGTTATCTCAAGAGCCTTGTCTCCAAGGTCTGGATTCTTTCTTCTGCTTAGTTTACTCTGTTGTTGAAGCTTTCTGCTGTGATTTGAAATTCCTTAAATGACTCTTTTATTTCTTTAAGTTCTCTTATATCCTTTCTTATGTTGTTTAACTCTTTAGTGACTTTTTGAATTTTTAAATTCATTTCCTGAAATATTTTTTGGCTTCTTTTTGTTGATTTTCAACTTTCTCTTTGATTCCTTTCATCTTATTTGCCATCTATATTCTGAATTCCATTTCTGTCATTTTGAAAATTTCCTTTGGATTGTTGTCCACTACTGTAGCTGCATTGTGATTCCTTGGGGGTGTCAAACTGGTTTTTTGTTGTTTTTTTTTATGTTGTCAGGATTTTTTTGCTGGTTTCTTCTTACCTCAATCCTCTTCTGTTCGATCAGGGCTAATAGGGTTGCAGGTCACCTGTTCTCCTTTGCTGGAAATTCTCCTGCTTACTTAGAAGAACGGGAGCTCCTTAGGTGGTGTTTTTGTGTCCTACTGTGGAATGTTGACCCAGCAGGAGAGGAGCAGGTGCTCTGAAAGCCTGTAGTGCAGTTGTTCTGTTTTGTCCCATTCTCCTACAGTTGCCAAAATTCAAGCTGGTGCTGGATAATCTTTGTGTGGTTGGTGGATTGTTCCCCAGGTTGTTGTTGGAAGTTCAAGTTGGGGACTGGGTGAGACCCCGTCCGTGGAGGATGGTGTTGTAGGGGATTGCCCTGTCCAGGGTGTCCCCATAGAGATGACCATGGCAGCTGGGTGAGGCTATCTAGACAGTGATCATGGGTGTCTGGGCTGGGGGTATTTGCTCAAACCAGGTCCAGGTGTAATTGTGGCTCAAGGCTGGGGGTCCCCAGCAGGGTGTTGGACCTCAGAGCTGTTACACCAGCCCAGTGGCAGTGATGGAGGCTCAGGAGTGGTATCTTTAGGTCCACGGGCAATGCTGGGGCAATGTTGCAGGTCTGGCATGAGCTCTGGAGACACAGGGTTGGAGCCTCAGGCCTGGGTGAAGCAACATCCTTAGAGCCAAAACTGGAGATTGCAGAGGCAGAGCTGTGCAGGCATAGGGCTGCTCCACCAGTGCAGGGACTGCAGATGCTAAGTTGCATGGGCAGGGATCAGTTCCTGTGACCCAGGGACAGTGGAGATGGGCCGGGGCCACCACATTGCCAGGGTTCTCCCCCAACCTAGGTCCTACAAAGGCCGTTAGTTGCCCAAGTCTTCTTAGCTGGTGCCTGAAGCACCTTGTCTGGTCAGACCTTGCTCTGGTGGGAAAGGGATGCTTTGGTCCCAGTCACAGGACATGGCATAAGGGAACATCCACTCTGCCCACTCCCTCCCCAGCCCAGCAGGGGCAATGCATCGGCTACTACTGCAAAGCCGAGTCCCATGCAGACCCAGCACTGTGCACCTGAGAGCTCAGGATGGCATCAGCTACAGAAACCCAGAATCTGTAGCCATCAGGTCCCTGTTGCACCTGCTCTCTGATGCGATGTCTCTGCATAGACTCTAAGCAGCTCCCCAAATTAGTCCAGAGGTCTGTGATGATGGAGGAAGCCACCTCCCAACTTGGGCCACAGTGCCTGCAGGGTAAGCATGGAGCCCCAGGGCTCCGTCCTCCTGACCTTCCCCACGTGTTGATGCCTCCTCACAGATCCCTTCAATCTTGCTGAATGAATTGCCCCGTCACCTTCTCCTTTGATCTGAATGTCCCACATTGCTTCTTTGGGGTTTTTCAATGTTCTTTCCTAGAAGAGCCATCTGTAGGTAGGCCTCCACCTTCAACTTTCAGTCGTTTCTTTGAGAGCGTCATGTGCACGGGCTGCTTGTAGTCAACTATCTTCCCAGCCTCTTTCCTAATTTTTTTTTCTTGTAGTGTTCTTATCTGACTTTGGTATCAGGATAATACTGGCCTCATAAAATGAGTTTAAAAATGTTCTCTCTTCAACTTTTGGAAGAGTTTGAGAAGGATTGGCATTATTTTTTGAGTGTTCGGTGGAATTCACTAGTGACACAGTTGGGTCCTGAGCTTTTCTTTGCTGGGAGGTTTTTTGATAATGGTCTTCCTACCCATCGGTCTGTTCAAATTTTTTATTTCCTCATGATTCAGTAGGTTGTATGTTTCTAGGAATTTATCTATTTCATCAAGGTTTTCCAATTTGTTGGCATATAATAGCTCATAGTAGTCTATTATGATCTTTTGTATTTCTGTGGTATCAATTGTAATGTGTCCTCTTTCATTTATAATTGTATTTATTTGAATCCTCTCTCTTTTTTTCTTGGTTAGTTTAGCAAACGTTTTGTAAATTTTGTTTATCTTTTCAAAAAACCAACAATTAGTTTTGTTGATATTTTTCTAATGTTTTTCTATTGTTTATTTCATTTATTTCTGCTCTAATCTTTAGTATTTCCTTCCTTCTGCTGACTTTGGGCTTAGTTTGTTCTTCTTTTTTTAATTCCTTGAGGTATAAAGTTAGGTTGTTTATTTGAGATCTTTCTTTTTTCTTAATGTTTGCATTTATAGCTATAAACTTTCCTCTTAAAATTCCTTAGCTGTATCTCACAAGTTTTGGTATGGTGTGTTTCCATTTTTGTTTCTCTAAATATTTTTTAAAATTTTCCTCTTTTCTTTTTTCTGTGACCCACCGATTGTTCAAGAGCATGT